>NC_079193.1:162839180-163153339 GCF_029499605.1 Hyla sarda
TCCCCCGTCTCTCTCTCTCTCTCTCCCCGGTCTCTCTCTCTCTCTCCCGGTCTCTCTCTCTCTCCCGGTCTCTCTCTCTCTCTCCCGGTCCCTCTCTCTCTCTTCCCCCGGTCTCTCTCTCTCTCTCCCCGTCTCTCTCCCCGTCTCTCTCCCGTCTCTCTCTCTCCCGCCGTCTCTCTCTCCCGCCCGTCTCTCTCTCTCCCGCCGTCTCTCTCTCTCCCCCCCGTCTCTCTCTCTCCCCGGTCTCTCTCTCTCTCCCCGTCTCTCTCTCCCTCCCCGTCTCTCTCTCCCTCTCCCCGTCTCTCTCTCTCTCTCCCCGTCTCTCTCTCTCCTCCCCCGTCTCTCTCTCTCTCCCCCGTCTCTCTCTCTCTCCCCCGTCTCTCTCTCTCTCCCCGTCTCTCTCTCTCTCTCTCCGGTCTCTCTCTCTCTCTCCCGGTCTCTCTCTCTCTCCCCGGTCTCTCTCTCTCTCTCTCCCGGTCCTCTCTCTCTCTCCCCGGTCTCTCTCTCTCTCTCCCCGTCTCTCTCCCGTCTCTCTCCCGTCTCTCTCTCTCCCGCCGTCTCTCTCTCCCGCCGTCTCTCTCTCTCCGCCGTCTCTCTCTCTCCCCCCGTCTCTCTCTCTCCCGGTCTCTCTCCCTCTCCCCGTCTCTCTCTCCCTCCCGTCTCTCTCTCCTCCCCGTCTCTCTCTCTCTCTCCCCCGTCTCTCTCTCTCTCCCCCGTCTCTCTCTCTCTCCCCCGTCTCTCTCTCTCCCCCGTCTCTCTCTCTCTCCCCGTCTCTCTCTCTCTCCCCCGTCTCTCTCTCTCTCCCCCGTCTCTCTCTCTCTCCCCCGTCTCTCTCTCTCTCCCCCGTCTCTCTCTCTCTCCCCCGTCTCTCTCTCTCTCCCCCGTCTCTCTCTCTCTCCCCGTCTCTCTCTCTCTCCCCGTCTCTCTCTCTCTCCCCCCGTCTCTCTCTCTCTCCCCCGTCTCTCTCTCTCTCCCCCGTCTCTCTCTCTCTCTCCCGTCTCTCTCTCTCTCCCCGTCTCTCTCTCTCTCTCTCCCGTCTCTCTCTCTCTCTCCCCGTCTCTCTCTCTCTCCCCGTCTCTCTCTCTCTCTCCCCCGTCTCTCTCTCTCTCTCCCCGTCTCTCTCTCTCTCTCCCCGTCTCTCTCTCTCTCTCCCCCGTCTCTCTCTCTCTCTCCCCCGTCTCTCTCTCTCTCTCCCCGTCTCTCTCTCTCCCCGTCTCTCTCTCTCTCTCCCCCGTCTCTCTCTCTCCCCCGTCTCTCTCTCTCCCCGTCTCTCTCTCTCCTCTCCCGGTCTCTCTCTCTCCCTCTCCCGGTCTCTCTCTCTCTCTCTCTCCCGGTCCCTCTCTCTCTCTCCCGGTCTCTCTCTCTCTCTCCCCGGTCTCTCTCTCTCTCTCTCTCCCCGTCTCTCTCTCTCTCCCCCGTCTCTCTCTCTCTCCCCCGTCTCTCTCTCTCTCTCTCTCTCTCTCTCCCGGTCTCTCTCTCTCTCTCCCGGTCTCTCTCTCTCTCTCCCCCGGTCTCTCTCTCTCTCTCCCCGTCTCTCTCCCCGTCTCTCTCCCCGTCTCTCTCCGTCTCTCTCTCTCCCGCCGTCTCTCTCTCTCCCCCCCGTCTCTCTCTCTCTCTCCCCGTCTCTCTCTCTCTCTCCCCGTCTCTCTCTCTCCCTCTCCCGGTCTCTCTCTCTCCCTCTCCCGGTCTCTCTCTCTCTCTCTCTCCCGGTCCTCTCTCTCTCTCCCCGGTCTCTCTCTCTCTCTCCCGGTCTCTCTCTCTCTCTCTCTCCCCCGTCTCTCTCTCTCTCCCCCGTCTCTCTCTCTCTCCCCCGTCTCTCTCTCTCTCTCTCTCTCTCTCTCCCGGTCTCTCTCTCTCTCTCCCGGTCTCTCTCTCTCTCTTTCTCTCCCGGTCCCTCTCTCTCTCTCCCCCGGTCTCTCTCTCTCTCTCCCCGTCTCTCTCCCCGTCTCTCTCCCCGTCTCTCTCCCGTCTCTCTCTCTCCCGCCGTCTCTCTCTCTCCCCCCCGTCTCTCTCTCTCCCGGTCTCTCTCTCTCCCCGGTCTCTCTCTCTCTCCCCGTCTCTCTCTCCCTCCCCGGTCCTCTCTCTCCCTCCCCGGTCTCTCTCTCCCTCTCCCCCGTCTCTCTCTCTCTCCCCCGTCTCTCTCTCTCTCCCCCGTCTCTCTCTCTCCCCCGTCTCTCTCTCTCTCCCCCGTCTCTCTCTCTCTCCCCCGTCTCTCTCTCTCTCCCCCGTCTCTCTCTCTCTCCCCCGTCTCTCTCTCTCTCCCCCGTCTCTCTCTCTCCCCCCGTCTCTCTCTCTCCCCCCCGTCTCTCTCTCTCCCCCGTCTCTCTCTCTCTCCCCGTCTCTCTCTCTCTCCCCCGTCTCTCTCTCTCTCCCCGTCTCTCTCTCTCTCCCCCGTCTCTCTCTCTCTCCCCCGTCTCTCTCTCTCTCCCCCGTCTCTCTCTCTCTCCCCCGTCTCTCTCTCTCTCCCCCGTCTCTCTCTCTCTCCCCCGTCTCTCTCTCTCTCTCCCCCGTCTCTCTCTCTCTCTCCCCCGTCTCTCTCTCTCTCCCCCGTCTCTCTCTCTCTCCCCCGTCTCTCTCTCTCTCCCCCGTCTCTCTCTCTCCCGGTCTCTCTCTCTCTCTCCCGGTCTCTCTCTCTCTTTCCCGGTCTCTCTCTCTCTTTCCCGGTCTCTCTCTTTCCCGGTCTCTCTCTTTCCCGGTCTCTCTCTTTCCCGGTCTCTCTCTCTCTCTCTCTCTCTCTCTCTCTCTCCCGGTCTCTCTCTCTCCCGGTCTCTCTCTCTCCCGGTCTCTCTCTCTCTCTCCCGGTCTCTCTCTCTCTCTCCCGGTCTCTCTCTCTCTCTCCCGGTCTCTCTCTCTCTCTCTCTCCCGGTCTCTCTCTCTCTCTCCCGGTCTCTCTCTCTCTCTCTCTCCCCGTCTCTCTCTCTCTCCCCGTCTCTCTCTCTCTCCCCGTCTCTCTCTCTCTCTCCCCGTCTCTCTCTCTCTCCCCGTCTCTCTCTCTCTCTCCCCGTCTCTCTCTCTCTCTCCCCGTCTCTCTCTCTCTCTCTCCCCGTCTCTCTCTCTCCCCGTCTCTCTCTCTCTCTCCCCCGTCTCTCTCTCTCTCTCCCCCGTCTCTCTCTCTCTCTCCCCCGTCTCTCTCTCTCTCTCCCCGTCTCTCTCTCTCTCCCCCGTCTCTCTCTCTCTCCCCCGTCTCTCTCTCTCTCCCCCGTCTCTCTCCCCCCCCGTCTCTCTCTCTCCCCCCCGTCTCTCTCTCTCTCCCCCCGTCTCTCTCTCTCTCCCCGTCTCTCTCTCTCCCGGTCTCTCTCTCTCTCTCTCTCTCCCGGTCTCTCTCTCTCTCTCCCCGGTCTCTCTCTCTCTCTCCCGGTCTCTCCCCCGTCTCTCTCTCTCTCCCCGTCTCTCTCTCTCTCTCCCCGTCTCTCTCTCTCTCTCTCCCCGTCTCTCTCTCTCTCTCCCCGTCTCTCTCTCTCTCCCCGTCTCTCTCTCTCTCCCCGTCTCTCTCTCTCTCCCCGTCTCTCTCTCTCTCTCCCCGTCTCTCTCTCTCTCTCCCCGTCTCTCTCTCTCTCCCCGTCTCTCTCTCTCTCCCCCGTCTCTCTCTCTCTCCCCCGTCTCTCTCTCTCCCCCGTCTCTCTCTCTCCCCCCCGTCTCTCTCTCTCTCCCCCCGTCTCTCTCTCTCTCCCCCCGTCTCTCTCTCTCCCCGGTCTCTCTCTCTCCCGGTCTCTCTCTCTCTCTCCCGGTCTCTCCCCCGTCTCTCTCTCTCTCCCCCCGTCTCTCTCTCTCTCCCCCGTCTCTCTCTCTCTCCCCCATCTCTCTCTCTCTCTCTCTCTCTCTCACGGTCTCTCTCTCTCTCTCCCCGTCTCTCTCTCTCTCTCCCCGTCTCTCTCTCTCTCTCCCCGTCTCTCTCTCTCTCTCCCCGTCTCTCTCTCTCTCTCCCCGTCTCTCTCTCTTTCTCCCCGTCTCTCTCTCTCTCTCCCCGTCTCTCTCTCTCTCCCCGTCTCTCTCTCTCTCCCCGTCTCTCTCTCTCTCCCCCGTCTCTCTCTCCCCGTCTCTCTCTCTCTCCCCCGTCTCTCTCTCCCCCCCGTCTCTCTCTCTCCCCCCCGTCTCTCTCTCTCCCCCCCGTCTCTCTCTCTCCCCCCCGTCTCTCTCTCTCTCCCCCGTCTCTCTCTCTCCCCCTCGTCTCTCTCTCTCTCCCCGTCTCTCTCTCTCCCCCTCGTCTCTCTCTCTCTCCCCCGTCTCTCTCTCTCTCCCCCGTCTCTCTCTCTCTCCCCCGTCTCTCTCTCTCTCCCCCGTCTCTCTCTCTCCCGTCTCTCTCTCTCTCTCTCCCCGGTCTCTCTCTTTCCCGGTCTCTGTCTTTCCCGGTCTCTCTCTCTCTCTCTCTCTCTCTCTCTCCCGGTCTCTCTCTCTCCCGGTCTCTCTCTCTCCCGGTCTCTCTCCTCTCCCGGTCTCTCTCTCTCTCTCCCGGTCTCTCTCTCTCTCTCCCGGTCTCTCTCTCTCTCTCCCGGTCTCTCTCGCTCTCTTCCCGGTCTCTCTCGCTCTTTCCCGGTCTCTCTCGCTCTTTCCCGGTCTCTCTCGCTCTTTCCCGGTCTCTCTCTCTCTCTCCCGTCTCTCTCTCCCGGTCTCTCTCTCCCGGTCTCTCTCTCTCTCCCGGTCTCTCTCTCTCTCCCCCGGTCTCTCTTCTGGTCTTCTAGTTTGCCCTTGCTGATATGTGGCAATTATGAGACCCTATAGCTTCAAGCATGTACAAGAATGTTAAATGAAAGCTCACTTAACGCCTGTGCAATATACATTGGTGTCATACATGATGTCTGAAATAGGTGTGGTTGCAGAGGTGGGTGTTATAATACAGAAAGACAGTATTCCGTAGTGTGAATGGACCCTAATGATCTCATTGTAATCTATAAGGCTGTGTTCACATGGTGGAACATTCCACCGCCAGCAGAACATGCTGGCGCTAGGACCTCTTGGAAATGTGCCATCTCATAGACGGCAATGCATCTCTGTGCAGACTAAGCATCATGTGAACATAGGCTAATAGTGGCTTAAGGTTGATGTCATTATAATAGATTTAAAGGTGGGAACCATGATGTAATATTATTATACTTTTTTATATGGATAAACGCTTACGTAAACCTCAGCCTAGTTATATCAATCTTTGTACTGCTCCTAATTTGGTCACAAATTTATGCGGTGTCAGATTCTGTAGCTATGGAAACAGAAGTGGTTCAGTCTGTGAAGTTCACATCATATGTGTCTTTTATAAGGGGTTTTCAGATGACCTGAAGGAAAGTCAACCTCTAAAAATATGACCTGCAAATTAAGTTATTGTCAGTACCTGCATTGTAAACGGATTTTTTTTTCTGTTTAAATTATTAAAATTCTTTTTTTTCACTCAAAAGACATGCACAGATTTGTAAGGATGTAAAATAGGGATAAAGATTGCGTCCGCTCATCCAACATCAGTGCTACTTGCAGCTTCACAAGGTGCCTATGCTAAAGGTAATGCCACCTGGCAAGCAGACCATTGCCTCCCCCCTTCAGACACGCCAAAAATATCTGCTTCAATGTTTCACGGTCAGGTGCATATTATTACGTACAGTCCTGGTAGCAAAGGTTTAGGATACGCTCTGAGGCTATGTTCACATGGTGAAATGTCCACACAGGAATTTTCTGTGTGGACGTTCCACCAACAGCGGAGCGCTGGAAGGACCGCTTAGAGATGTACTGTCTCATAGACAGAAATGCAGTTCCTTGCGGACTACGCAGAAAGAATAGACATGGTTCCAGCGTTTGCAGAAAGAATAATTTCTGCACCAGAAACATCTGGCATGGAAATTCGTCCATGTGAACAGTGCAACAGAATCTAATAAAAAATCAATGGGACTTTGCTGCTGTGGAATGTTCGCGTGGAATTCCGCACGGAAATTCCACCATAATATTGAGGTTGCCAATGGATATATTTGCACGTAATTTGTATGGACGTTGTCCACTGCATGTTGGTGTTGTACCATCCATATGGGCCAGCTTCAGATGTGTGTCTTTTAGGGCTAGTTAATGGTTAATTTTTTTTTGTCTTCCTCTGAATCAATAGGGAGAAACAAAGTATTACTATTTACTACTTTCATCCATGTCCTTTCCCTCCGTTAGTTAAACTCTATAGATTTTAGCCTCTTCCTTCCGTAACTATGTAGCTGTGTGATACTGACTATGCTACATTCCATGGAACGATTACTGTCATTACTGTAACTTTATGATGAGTGGGGACTTTCTTTAATTCTTACTCCACTTGAAGAACCACTTTTTTTTGTAATCTGATAACAAAATCCCTAATGACATGGTGCGTTGTGTTATCCACTGAAATCCTCCGTTATGTCTGTCCTGTCGTCTTCTAGCTTCTAAGGATTTCCTGTATCTGTGACCAATCGGTCTATGCATGTAAAGCCCCATTCACATCCTGATTCGGGGCTTTGTTAACATTATACATCGGGATACCAGCATGTAAAGCAATCAACGTATCAGGCAAGCGCCTATTGAGCTAAATGGACTTAACATAGTGATTTAGTAGCTAGGTTTGGTCCTTTTCCTGTACTTTAGAGTCCCACACAAAAAAGTGTATGTTTAAAAAAAATGGACTGAACTACTGTCACTAGTAGTATAGGTTCAGTCCATTAAACTTTGTGTATACGCCACAGTGTTCGTCGGCATAACTTTTTCCAGTGTCCCGGTGTTCCCATAATGTGATGTTACAGGGGTCTTAGAGCCTGTTCACATCAGGTTTTTTTGCATCCTGTTGAAACATTCTTGTTTTGGGGGGGGGGGGGGGGGGCAAAATTATAACGGTACGAAAGGACACACAAAAGATGCTGGTTCCTTTATTCTGTCTTGTTTCAGAACAGGATGTAGATGGATATTTGTCAGATAGAAGTCAATGGCAACAAGGTAGAGACACAATAGCTCTGGTTACCAGTGCTAACATTTTAATAATGCTGAAAACTTTAACATGACAAGGGATTATCTAAAAATAAATAAATATAGTTAGTTGTTTGTTTTTTTTCCCCAAAAACAGTGCCACACCTGTCCTCAGATTGTGTGTAGAATTACAACTCTGCTCTACTCTCTTTATTGGAACAGAGCTTCAATACAACACGTAAACTGACGACAAGAGTGGGACTGTACCTGTAAGGCTGCTTTCACACTATAAAAATACCTCCGTTATAAATGTCAGTCATAAAAATCTTGAAAATCGGCTGTTAGAAAATCCCATTATAGTCTAAGGGATTTTTCTAACAGCCGTTTTAACCCATAATTGCCATTATTAATAACTACCATTATTTTGTGACGGGCGAATGAAAGGAAAAAACTGTTAAGCTAGTATAGTGTCTGTACCTTTTGTTTCATGGTGATCTTTGCCCCAAAGTTTATTTTTAACAGTATACAAAATGGCCAGCGTCTCAGGTTTTCACAGGTTGCAATGTGTCTCAAGGCATTACATCGCTAGTTGGGTGTTCAGTGGGAAGACTGTCTTTGTTTCAATGGTTGGAGTGACCACTGGGTGAGAGGGAGAAGAATTGTAGTTTTGCAACAGTTTTGCAACAGCTGGAAGCACCCTGGTCAGAGAACACTGGTCTATACCCACTGTGGGTCAGTGGGTGGAGTGGCTGGAGTGGCTGATGTGTGAGAGGGGAAAAAAGAGACCTCACACTTACAAACAAGGAATTATGGGATTTGTAGTTTAAGTGAATGAACTCCAACAGGAAATAGCCAGTTCACAAAAAGATAGCCTCAGCTTTACGATAACCTCACAACATCTTGGGGCCATTTAGCCCCAAGACCAGCACAATAGCACCTTCAACTCAGTAAAAAAAAAAGTTTTATCCTTGTGCAACCGAGGATTTGCGGAGTTTTCCCACCTTACATACTACATGTATTTACGTAGTGATATGTGTGTATGTAACCTTTGTTTGAGTTTAGAGATATATTTATACACATATACATAAACAACGTTCAGGACTCTGGGTCCAGCTGGGTGCTCTGCTGCTGGGGACAAGACTCAGTGTGCCATAAACATCATATCCAAATGCAAAGAAGAAGCGGCACTCCGGCATGGAAACAAAAAGTGTATGTGTGTGTATGTATATATACACTGCTCAAAAAAATAAAGGGAACACTTAGATAACACATCCTAGATCTGAATGAATGAACTAATCGTATCAAATACTTTAGTCTTTACATAGTTGAATGTGCTGACAACAAAATCACACAAAAATTATCAATGGAAATAAAATTTATCAACCCATGGAGGTCTGGATATGGAGTCTCACTCAAAATCAAAGTGGAAAACCACACTACAGGCTGATACAACTTTGATATAATGTCCTTAAAACAAGTCAAAATGAGGCTCAGCAGTGTGTGTGGCCTCCACATATCGGTATGACCTCTCTACAACGCCGGGGCATGCTCCTGATGAGGTGGCGGACAATCTGTGGTGCAACGTGGCGTTGGTGGATGGCGCAAGACATGATGTCCAAGATGCGCTCAATCGGATTCCAGTCTGCAGAACGGGCAGGCCAGTCCATAGCATCAATGCCTTCCTCTTGCAGGAACTGTTGACACACTCCAGCCACATGAAGTCTAGCATTGTCTTGCATTAAGAGGAACCCAGGGCTAACCGCACCAGCATATGATCTCCTCTCGGTACCTAATGACTTGTCTCTGGCAAGCACATGGAGGGCTTTGTGTCCCCCCCCTCCCCCCAAAGAAATGCCACCCCACACCATTACTGACTGGAGGATGTTGCAGGCAGCAGAACGTTCTCCACAGCGTCTCCAGACTCTGTCACATGTGCTCAGTATGAACCTGCTTTCATCTGTGAAGAGCACAGGACAACAGTGGCGAAGGCGAATTTGCCAATCTTGGTGTTCTCTGGCAAATGCAAAACGTCCTGCACGGTGTTGGGCTGTAAGCTCAACCCCCAACTGTGGCCGTCGGGCCCTTATACCACCCTCATGGAGTCTGTTTCTGACCGTTTGAGTGGACACATGCACATTTGTGGGCTGCTGGAGGTCATTTTGCAGGGCTCTGGCAGTGCTCCACCTGCTCCTCCTTGCACAAAGGCAGAGGTAGCAGTCCTGCTGCTGGGTTCTTGCCCTCCTAAGTCCTCCTCCACATCTCCTGATGTACTGGCCTGTCTCCTGGTAGCGCCTCCATGCTCTGGACACTACGCTGATAGACACAGCAAACCTTCTTGCCACAGCTCACATTGATGTGTGATCCTGGTTGAGCTGCACTGCCTGAGCCACTTGTGTGGGTTGTAGACTCCATCTCGTGCTACCACTAGAATGAAAGCAACGCCAGCATTCAAAAGTGACCAAAAAATCAGCCAGGAAGCATAGGAACTGAGAAGTGGAATGTGGTCACCACCTGCAGAACCACTTCTTTATTGGGGGTGTCTTGCTAATTGACAATAACTTCTACCTGTTGTAATGTTACCACAATGTAACTCCAAGTCAATCACACTTCTGTGAAATCACACTGTCCACTCAGGAAGCAACACTGATTGACAATCAATTCCACATGCTGTTGTTTAAATGGACACTGTCAGATACAAAAACTTTTGATATGTTGTAAAGCATGCAAATCCAATAGGTTTTGCAATTGCTTTCATTAGAAAATTTTCAGTATTTCATACTGAAAAAGCCAGTCAAACAACTGCCCCCCCTGCCTTCTTGGATACATACTAGTCCTGCTGTGTCCATGCATCATCACCTATGTCATGGACACACTTCCTTGATTGACAGCTGTGAGTGCAGAGCTCACAGCTGGAGGAAAAATCATCCCACTGTCAGCTTGTGTCCCGCTACTGTCTGTGAGGACAAGCTGGGAGTTGTAGTTCTGCTTATACTAGCAGAGATCTGTACAGTGAGGCCACGCCCCCTCCCTTTGAGGGGAATTATGACCAGTGAGCTAAATTAAAAGTGAAGCAAACAATGGTAGACACAGCTCTCCCTCTCGCCAACTCCACGACACGAGACTAGGACCGGACCCTCGATCCAGAGTAACAGCAAAGACAAAAGGCAATGTCCAGCGTGGAGGTTCAAGCACTTCTTGGAAGTTTATTCAGCAATTGGCCAACATGACAAACCGGTGACGCGTTTCGGCCACAGTGCGTACGATTAAGGCTGCGCACTGTGGCCGAAACGCGTCACCTGTTTGTCATGTTGGCCAATTGCTGAATAAACTTCCAAGAAGTGCTTGAACCTCCACGCTGGACATTGCCTTTTGTTTTTGCAAAATTAAAAGTGTAATAAAAAATAAATAAAGGTGCTAGAAAAATTTGATGTAAATGGTCAGGATTAGGTACTGAGTGATATATAAATTTTTTTTTTTTTTTTTTTGGATCTGACAGGTACGCTTTAAGTGTAGTGTTCCCCTTATTTTTTTGCGCAGTGTGTGTGTGTATGTATATATATTTGTGTGTGTGTGTGTATATATATATATATATATATATATATATATATATATATATATATATTATATATATATATTATATATATATATTTTTTTTTTTTGCTTCCTTTATTTGGAGAGGAACCTGCTTAGTAAACGAGCCCTGAACTGGTTGATGTTAGATCTCCTAGCCGCTCGGGGTTGAGCATTATTGTCATTTTGGGATCCACAGAGCCCATCAGCTATATATAGTGCAGTGTTCCCTGACTCGGACAGCTGTGCACTGGAATGTAATTGTTTTGCTGTCACTCGCAGGGTTAATGAATCATTGACAAGGTAACCTGCAGTCCCACCCTCAGCAAGGTTTAGTATCGGCCAGCACTTCCTTGCTGCCTGTTGCTATGAAACTTACTGGGAACATACCATTCCCGTGCAATGGGGGACACCAGGAATATAAAAACCCATACTTTTAACTCTGCTCAAAAACAGAAAGGGTTTAAAAAAAATGTATTTGTATTTTAAAATAGTTCTCTCTAGTTGCTACTGCTTCTCATCTGTACACCTATAAGCTGTCTACATGGAGGTGTTACAGGTGCTGCGGTTCACTTGGGTGTATCCCAGTCCCTGCTGGTTACACTTATGTGTCAGCCGTGAGAGAGCTCAGGCTTAATCACATAGTGCTACCAGTATGTGAGAGATCAGGGATGCCGCCCCAGAAATGGGGCACTCGCTGGCTTTTAGCTGTGCCATCTATGAGGCCCCTATGGGGCCACTCTACATGTGCCTTTAACTATTAAGATCCTTGCTGCCTTTTATTAGCTGATTGTCCCCCGAGCCTTGGAAATGTCCTTTATTGATGAGGAAAGCTATGAGTGTGACTGTGAAGATGACCAGGAGATCCCGTACGATGACACTGCTGACCGGCTGGACTTTGTGGAGGAAGGTAAATGGGGAGTTTGCCAGACGTGATCTTGTATCATAGCTACAGGCAGATGCTTTGTATGAGTGGAGACACCTTGTAGTTGTATTAGATCAAGTAAGGCTGCATTCACACCACGTTTTTGCAATACAGTTCCCGTATCAGGTTTTTGATGAAAAATGGATTCTTCAAAACCGGACTAAACTGTATCAAAACTTGTGTACAAATTTCAACCAGTATACAGTTAAAAACTGTATACAGTTTGAAAAATGATGTCCGGTTGCATCCGTTTTTTGAGAAAAAAAATGTACGGTTTTAACTTTTCACTCCATTTTGAATAAAGTTTCACTTGTTTGATTGAAATTCCAAGAAAAAAAACTGTGCAAAGTCAAAATCATATGGTGAAAACCGGATGGAAGCGTACGCACATATAGTTCTGTATGGTTCCCATTGACTCCTGTGACAAAAAAAAAAAAAATGTATACGGTTTAATACAGTTTTTCACCCGGACCAAAAACCGTGGTAGACTGTACAGGATGCAAAAGGGACACAACCTGATGCATCGTTTGGCATACAGTTTTCAATGGAGAGTCAGTGCATACGGTTTTCAATACGGTTCCATGCGGTTTTCACATTGAAAAAGTATACGGGAACTGTATTGCAAAAACGTGGTGTGAATGCAGCCTGACTATTACTCTGTCATATAAACTCTTAGACTCCTTTTTTTCCTTGTTTGTGCATATTTTGTATTTATAATTATTATATTATATATATCTTTTTATAAATAAAAATATTGCACTGTAGCACCATAGTTGAAATGAATATTGTAGTGTAATGCAAAAAATGTCAGCGTATGTGTAGCCTAAAACGGAAACCATGGTACCAATGCGAGCAGAAACGGAGAGCGAGCGCAGATATTCACATGCATTACATTTGCTGCAGACATTTCTTTGACTATCCTATTCAGCACAATGTAAAATTCCATGTACATGCTGCAGATCCGATCCATTCATATGACTGCAACTTTGGAATTTCAGTCTTTATTTATGCGTTAGATCTGCCAGGTGTGAATATTTTATTGGTTTTTCAATCATAACATAATAATCTGACAAAGTTCTAGTACAACTGGTCAGCTCAGGCTCCTGCGTCGTGCATTACAGCGCGGTTCTACAAAAAGACAATATAGGAAGTCAGTGTTTCCCAACCGGTGTGCCTCTAATTGTTGTAAAACTACAACTCCCAGCATGCCCGGACAGCCTTTGGCTGTCCGGGCATGCTGGGAGTTGTAGTTTTGCAACAGCTGGAGGCACCCTCGTTGGGAAACACTGTAATAAGTAAACCACAATGGAATTACAATATTGCAGAGAATGCAAAAAGAGACGGAGGGAGAGGTTTCTAAACCTATGTAGAGGAAGAGTAGCAACCAATCAGATTGCTTAGTGTTTTTTTTTTTTTTTTTTTAATGTGTGTGTTTTGGAGGTCTTTTGTATTTATCCTGTCTCTTATACAAAAAAAAAAAAAAAAATCCTGTGAATCTCTTTGACTGAATACATACATAGGCTGCCGCCCTGTGCCACATACTGATGTTTATAGGGGTACTCTCCTGGAAAACATTTTATTTTTTTTTTATTTTTTTTTATCAACTGGTGCCAGAAAGTTAAACAGATTTGTGAATTACTTCTATTAAAAAATCTTAATCCTTCCAGTACTTATCAGCTGCTGTAGGCTCCACAGGAAGTTCTTTTCTTTAAGAATTTCCTTTCTCTGACCACAGTGCTCTTTGCTGACACCTCTGTCCATTTTAGGAACTGTCCAGAGTAGGAGCAAATCCCCATAGCAAACCTCTCCTGCTCCAGTCAGTTCCTAAAATGGAAAGAGGTGTCAGCAGAGAGCACTGTGGTCAGACAGAAAAGAAATTCCTGTGGAGCAAACAGCTGATAAGTACAGGAAGGATTATGATTTTTTTTAATAGAAGTAATTTATAAATCTGTTTAAAGGGGGTACCCCTGTGGAAAACTTTTTTTTTTTTTTTTTTTTAATCAACTGGTGCCAGAAAGTTAAACAGATTTGTAAATTACTTCTATTAAAAAATCTTAATCCTTCCAATACATTTTATGGCCTGTATACTGCAGAAGAAATGTTTTTCTTTTTAGTTTTCTCTGATGTCACGACCACAGTGCTCTCTGCTGACCTCTGCTGTCCATTTTAGGAACTGTCCAGAGCAGCATATGTTTGCTATGGGGATCTTCTTCTGCTCTGGACACTTCCAAAAATGGACAGCAGAGGTCAGCAGAGAGCACTGTGGTCGTGACATCAGAGAAATCCAAAAAGAAAAGCATTTCTTCTGTAGTATATAACCCCTAAAAAGTACTAGAAGGATTTATATTTTTTAATAGAAGTAATTTACAAATCTGTGTAACTTTCTGGCACCAGTTGATTAAAAAAAAAAAAAAAATTTCCACAGGAGTACCCCTTTAACATTCTGTCCCCAGTTGATTAAAATAAAAATGTTTTCCAGGGGAGTACCCCATTAAAGCCTTGCTGATTCTCATGGATTTCATCCTGCTCTCCCCACATGCTGTAATGTATGCTGTAAGCAATCATAAATGACGGTATATTTTCCACCTGTCCCGCATGCTTTGTTTGGTCTGTCACATCTACGTGTTTTTGTACTGTAAAACTTGTTTCTCACCAGTATGTGACATTGTAGAGTACAGTCATCTAGACTTATCAATCCGCATGAAACCAAAACTCTCTTGTTTTCCCATATCAACCAATCACAGCTCAGCTTTCATTTTACCAGACCGCATTAAGATATGAAAGCTTAGTCGAGAATGGTTATTTTTTGCAAAAATCTATTTATTCTATTTTTTGCTAAATCTATTTAAAAAATTAAATTTTCAAAAGTGGTTGTGGTGTGCCTCTCTTGTTGGCTGGTTTTTGGCAAACGTGTGCTAAATGTATCACTTTGGCCCACGGCATGTGGTAGATTTGGTGCACGTTAGACAGCACCCAAACATTGCTCTGCACAGGCACTATTCAAAGTGTGGGTTGTGGTTGCGCCTTTTCAGTGCTGTTTGCCCCAGAATTATGCAACATAGTTAATTAAAGGGGTACCCCAGGGGGAAACAATTTATTTTAAATCCACTTGTGCCAGAAAGTTATACAGATTTGTAAATTACTTATATTAAAAAAATAATAATAATAATCCTTTTTGTACTTATTAGCTGCTGTATACTACTGCTGTATACTACAGAGAAAGATCTTTTCTTTTTGAATTTCCTTTCTGTCTGACCACAGTGCTCTCTGCTGACACCTCTGTCCATGTCAGGAACTGTCCAGAGCAGGAACAAATCCTCATAGCAAACCTATCCTGCTCTGGACAGTTCCTGACATGGACAGAGGTGTCCGCAGAGAGCACTGTGGTAAGACAGAAAGAAAATTCAAAAAGAAAATACATTTCTCTGTAGTATACAATAGCTTATAAGTACTGGAAGGATTAAGATTTTTTTTAATCAAAGTAATTTACAAATCTGTAACCAGTTGATTTAAAATAAATTGTTTTCCAACTAACAGAACAGCAAGATCCTCGGCAGTGATCAATGATACCCTGTTTAGAACACCTCCACTAAAAAACGTAACTTTTATTGTTTATATTAGCAATAATATGTAGCACATTGAATAGTGCGACAAAATGTTATAAGATAATTATAAAAGTTACCCTTTTTAGAAACCCCAGTGAAAAAGGTATCATTGATCCCCATCTTGCTGTCCACATCTCTGCATCTATTTGTGGAATACAATACAAGACCAATTTGTGTTTTGCTCAGATATTAATAGTTTAAAGTATAAGGTCATTTTTCAGGAAGAATGTTTTTGGCCTGCAGCATTGCATTTATGTATCCAAAGAGCATGTGCGCATGAAGTTTTCCATAGTTTTATTCAGCAGTTTCTGAATTCTTACAAAGATAATAGATGTATTCTCCCCAGGAAGCAATGATCATGGAGACAACATATGGTGGCAAACAATGCACCTTAGGTTCCATAATATGGGAATTGGACTTCTATTTAGTTGACTATTTAGTCAGGAAAGTGCAGTGGTAATGAATTTACTATATGCGACTTTTCTAAAAGCCGCAAACCTAAGTAAACCCGGACATCACTTACTAAAGAAGCTGTGACTGGAAGAGATTTTATTTGCGACAGTTATCAAAGGCCGTGCGCCAAATGATAAATTTGGCCCAAAATGCCATAAACTCTGCCAGAAAGACAATCTACACAAGTAGCTTTCCACAATCGGAATTGATTAATTCCCCCCCGTTTGTTGTCCTACAGGCCTCATGCACACAGCTTTGCCTAAGGACAGCCCCATACCTATGAGATGGTTGGTAAGACCTGCTGATGTGTGGGGCCCCCTTTAGAGCTTGCCTTCCCTGTAGTTTTATCAGTCTATTCTTGAAGATGTAGGATAATAAATGGTATAATAGTTCTTATAATAAAACAACATTTTTGGTAACTTTCATGTCAAGCCTACAATAGCACACAGTGCTGGATTTAAAGGAGTAGTCCAGTGGTGAATCCAGTGGTGAACAACTTATCCCCTATCATATGGATAGGGGATAAGTTTGAGATCGCGGGGGGTCCGACCGCTGGGGCCCCCTGCGATCTCCTCAATACAACTCTATGGCAGAGCCGAAGCGCTGCCTTCGGCAATCTCCGGCTCTGCCATAGAGTTGTATTGAGGGGGCGTGTCGGCCGCCGCTTCGTGCGGAGGTCGACACCCGCTATCTGGCAGGAGAGCCTGGCCCCCGTACAGAGAGATCGCAGGGGGCCCCAGCGGTCGGACCCCCCCCCCCCCCCCGCGATCTCAAACTTATCCTCTATCCTTAGGATAGGGGATAAGTTTTTCACCACTGGACTACCCCTTTAAAGAAAACAATTGAGAATAGATAGATGGTGAGGTGAATAGATTCTTTAGCGTTGCTCTACCTCATATGGGTGGATGTAACCTCTATTAACATTTCCTTGGTTTCAGATTAGTATATAGATCTGTAGATTAAAGGAGTACTCCACTGAAAAACATTGTTTGTTTGTTTTTTTTGTTTTTTTTATCAACTGGTGCCAGAAAGTTATACAGATTTGTAAATTACTTCTATAAAAAATCGTAATCCTTCCATTACTTATCAGCTGCTGTATGTTCCACAGGAAGTTCTTTTCTTTAAAGGGGTATTCCAGGCCAAAACTTTTTTTTATATATCAACTGGCTCCGGAAAGTTTAACAGATTTGTAAATTACTTCTATTAAAAAATCTTAATCCTTCCAATAGTTATTAGCTTCTGAAGTTGAGTTGTTGTTTTCTGTCTAACTGCTCTCTGATGACTCACATCCCGGGAGCTGTGCAGTTCCTATGGGGATATTCTCCCATCATGCACAGCTCCCAGCGTGACATCATCATTGAGCAGTTAGACAGAAAACTTCAGAAGCTAATAACTATTGGAAGGATTAAGATTTTTTAATAGAAGTAATTTACACATCTGTTTAACTTTCCAGAGCCAGTTGATATATATAAAAAAAGTTTTTGCCTGTAATACCCCTTTAATTTCCTTTCTGTCTGACAACACTGCTCTCTGCTGACACCTCTGTCAATTTTAGGAACTGTCCAGAGTAGGAGCAAATCCCCATAGAAAACCTATCCTGCTCTGGAAAGTTCCTGACCTGGACAGAGGTGTCAGCAGAGAGCACTGTGTTCAGACAGAAAGGAAATTTAAAAAGAAAAGAACTTCCTGTGGATCATACAGCAGCTGATAAGTACTGGAAGGATTAAGATTTTTTTAATAGAAGTAATTTACAAATCTGTTTAACTTTCTGGCACCAGTTGATAAAAAATGTTAAATTTTTTTTTCCAGTGGAGTACCCCTTTTAAAGAAAAACTGTCAACTTTCTCCCCCCGCACTAACCAGTGGTACTGGCTGATAGTGTGGGGGACGCTGATCAGTTTGATGCCTACCGTGCCCGTATCTGCCGCGCCGTTCAGCCATAATCTTCGATTTTCGGTATATGCTAATGAGGTGCTAATTGGCACTCTGACGTTAGCACTGGTTGCCGCAGCGCCACCCAGCTCATCAATATTCCTCCTCTCCCTCCGCCTCTCCCTCTGTAATGGAGGAATATTGATGAGCTGGCCGGCGCTGCGGCCGGTGGCGCTGACGTCAGAGTGCCAGTAAGCCCGGCCAGTGCAAGTTAGCACCTCATTAGCATATACCGAAAATCGAATAGATTACAGCCGAACGGCGCAGCGGATCCAGGCACAGTAAGCATCAAACTGATCAGCGTCCCCCGAACTACCAGGCAGTACCACTGGTTAGTGCAGGGGGAGCAAGCTAACAGTTTTCCTTTTAAGGCTCCTTTTACGTGTTCAAATTATTGCGCATTACAACTACTAAAAGGGAAACTGTCGGGTCCCTGATTCCCCATAAAGCAGCCAAGGACCTGATGGGTACGGACAGTATTCTGGTGCTGTTCTCCTATTTTCTTTGCAATGCTGCATAGAGCTTAAAAAAACAACTTTGAACATCATTTGTGTCATACTCTAATGGCTGATATTATGAGGAAGTGGACTCTATGGCCCACTTTACCATAACTGTTTTTTTTTTTTTTGCTCTATGCAGCATCACCTAGTGTGGTGGTCTTCAAACTGAGGACCTCCAGCTGTTGCAAAATACCTAGCATGCCCAGACAGCAGTTTGTGTCATATTCTAGTGCCTGGTACCATGAGCGAGTCGACTCTGTCCCCACTTTCCCATGACTGGATAACAGTGACTTGCATAGGCCATAAAAAGATGACGTATTCAGCTCTATGTAGCATTGCCTAGAGCATTGGTCTCCAAACTGTGAACCTCCAACTCTTGCAAAACTACAACTCCCAACATGCCCGGACAGCAGTTGCCTGTCCAGACATGCTGGGAGTTGCAGTTTTGGAACAGCTACAGGTCCATAGTTTGAAGACTACAGTTTTTCTATCTTAAATGGTCACTCTCATTAAAACGAATTTTTGCTATTGCAATCCTTATGGTAAATAAAAAAATCTTTCTAATTAAGTTTACTATGTATTGTAACAATAGGAAAGAATAAAGTCCGAGTGGCACCACTAATCGTCCTGGACAAGTGTATCTAATAATCAGAAACAACAACACTGAAAAGGATACCATAGGCGGGTATTCAGACTTGAAGATTCAGTCCTGTGGTGGTGCTAGGACTTAACACAAATCAGTGTAAGAGTCAAAACTATAAACTAGAAATAAAGACAATCCGGCACTCACCGCCCGGGTACTGTATGTTCAGCTCCTCTCAAGAAGACTGCATCCGGCTGGCAGGTAACTTGGCGTGGGGCGCTCAGAGGCGACTGCCTGCAACTTCGCGCAAAAAAGCGCTTCTTCCGGTAGGAAGAAGCGCTTTTTTTGCGCGAAATTGCCGACAGTCGCCTCTGAGCGCCCCACGCCAAGTTACCTGCCAGCCGGATGCCGTCTTCTTGAGAGGAGCTGAACATACAGCACCTGGGCGGTGAGTGCAGGATTGTCTTTATTTCTAGTTTACAGGTTTTTACTATGTATTGTGTTTAACAAAAGCTGCCACTAGGTGTCTCCCTACTTGTCCAGACCACATTCCCCCCCATCTCTTGCACAAACTTTGGACTCCTGCTGGCCTGGCTGAAGTACAAAATCAGGAAATGCAGTCTGCAGTGCTGAGGTGGGTGTGTGCAGCCAAAGCCAATCGGAGCTCATCTTACACACTGAACTTTTCTGAGCTGTGTGTAGCAGAGTGAGGGAGGAAGTTCTCCCCTGAATGGCTTCAGATGATGTCACATCTGCTGGGTAACGCCCTTTCCCAGTCTGTGAATCTGACTGAGACTGAGCAGAATATACAGAGCAATATCAAGGTAGAAAACTAAAAAATAATAAAAATAAAGGCAGGGGGTGGTTTATCATGATGGGGGCAGTGAACTGGGAGGATTTTAAAATGTAACAAGATCATGAGAGGTTCTCTTTAAAGCGTACCTGTCATAGTGCAAAAAAAAAAGTGATATGTTACTCAGGACCCAATCCTGATCATGTGCATATACTTTTTATGTGTCTCGGACCTATATATCCAGAGATATGAGCATTTATCTGCTGGTGAGTTACTTTTTCATTGTGCAGGCTGGAGGGGGCGTGTCAGTCTGTCTCCCTCACAGGAGCAAGCCTGTGCAGTCAGCCAATCAGTACTCTCTACTCTGTAACCCTTTCCTCTCTGGTTTTATGCTGTGTCATGTGTCAGAGGAAGATACTTGGAGCTTGCCTGCAGTAATCAGAAGACATTATGGTGAATTCATAACAGGATAAAATGTATAAATATAAGAATAGATCTTTATAAAATAAGTGCAAGGATTTTTTAGATAAAAGTGCAGCATTTTTATGAATACATGTTCTATCTGTTTTATCTTCTCCTAGTAAAGCTGGATGCTAATCAGCATAGCTGTCACTATGTGTGTCATTCATCTTTCCCAGACTCCTGAATGTCTGATCAACTTCTTTGTCATTCAGGAGTCCGAGAAAGCTTTGACTATTTCAGCATGCTGGGAGTTGTAGTTTAGTAACAACTGAAGCTGCAATGTTTGTAAATAACTGTGTTAGAGCAGTGTTGCCTCCAGCTGTTTTAACCCCTTAAGGATCGGGGTTTTTTCCGTTTTTGCATTTTCGTTTTTTGCTCCTTGCCTTTAAAAAATCATAACTCTTTCAATTTTGCACCTAAAAATCCATATGATGGCTTATTTTTTGCGCCACCAATTCTACTTTGTAATGTCGTCAGTCATTTTGCCCAAAAATCTACGGTGAAATGGAAAAAAAAATCATTGTGCGACAAAATTGAAGAAAAAACGCCGTTTTGTAAATTTTGGGGGCTTCCGTTTCTACGTAGTACATTTTTCGGTAAAAATGACACCTTCTCTTTATTCTGTAGGTCCATATGATTAAAATGATACTCTACTTATATAGGTTTGATTTTGTCGTACTTCTGGAAAAAATCCTAACTACATGCAGGAAAAGTAATACGTTTAAAATTGTCATCTTCTGACCCCTATAACTTTTTTATTTTTCCGTGTATGGGGCGGTATGAGGACTCATTTTTTGCGCCGTGATCTGAAGTTTTTAAAGGTACTATTTTTGCATTGATAGGACTTATTGGTCGCTTTTTATTCATTTTCAAATGATCTAAAAAGTGACCAAAAATGCACAATTTTGGACTTTGGAATTTTTTTGCGCGCACTCCATTGACCGATCGGTTTAATTAATGATATATTTTTATAATTCGGACATTTCTGCACGCGGTGATACCATATATGTTTATTTTTATTTACACTGTTTTTTTTTTTTTATGGTAAAAGGGGGGTGATTCAAACTTTTAATAGGGGAGGGGTTAAATGATATTCATTCACTTTTTTTTTTTTCACTTTTTTTTTTTTGCAGTGTTATAGCTCCCATAGGGACCTATAACACTGCACACACTCATCTTTCTCATAAGAAACCAGTGATCGATGATTCTGCCGCATGACTGCTCATGCCTGGATCTCAGGCACTGAGCAGTCATTCAGCGATCGGACAGCGAGGAGGCAGGTAGGGGCCCTCCCGCTGTCCTGTAAGCTGTTCGGGATGCCGCGATTTCGCTGCGGCTATCCCGAACAGCCCACTGAGTTAACCGGCATGGTTTCACTTTAGCTTTTAGCCGCGCGGCTCAGCTCTGAGCGCGGCGCCGCACGCTATTAGCGGCGGGTCCCGGCTTCACTATGACGCCGGGCCCGCCGTGATATGATGCAGGGTTACCGTGTAAGCCCGCGTTATATCACGGGAGCAGGACCAAGGACATACCTGTACGTCCTTGGTCCTTAAGGGGTTAAAACTACAGCTCCCAGCATGTCCACACATCCTTTATCTGTAGTTTTGCATACACAATAGAAATCTCCTATACTGGATACCGGTATGCTTTACAGCCGGTATCCAGTATGCTGTAAAATCTAGACTAGTCTGTCTGGCTAAAAGACAGGCGACCCCTAGTGGTGGCTATTTTGAGCTTGAATTTCAGGTGAAAATGTAAAAAAATTTTAACAGGTGTATATTGTGAAATATCAGATTATAATGCGTCCTGCAATATATGAAAAGTTTTTAACAAAGACAGTGCCTCTTTAAAGACATCCTGCTGGGATCTCAAGTGAATGAACCTGCAGCTTGCATTCTTAACTTTGTCCATCCAGACATGCTGGAAGTTTCAAGTTCTGCAACATCGAAAGGTCCACAATTTGGAGACCACTGGCCTAGAGCATTGTAAAACGGTGTCAAAATTCCATCCTCCATACCTACCATTGTTGGTGTTAGGGGAACCAGTGACCGGACAGGTTCTCTTTAAATTTGCATGAATACTTGTTAACACCTTCTAAAACACTGTTTAGGTTGTCTCCTATGTCTTTTTGCTGGATGGGAATACGGTAGGTACAAGAGCCGGCACTAATTCAGGTTAACTATTGCTTGCTGGGAAGCTAAGGCTGATGAGATAACTCTTCTCTATGCATCATATAGCAGTCTCCTGAACTCGCTGACCTTCTCATGACTTATCTAGCAAAGAATTTTTTTGGTTTGAGAACTTTGCAGGAAACCTGACACTTTCTCCAGACGAGCCCTTCTTGAGAAAATGGTAGCCTCTGCTCTGGTGTCACTGCCCATCACCACAGCAGGTATTGCTTTCATAGGAGCAGAAGCGTTCTGTTACCTACAGCTTACGTTTCAGAGGTTACATTTCTGTTCTTCAGTGTAGTAAATCCATCATACTCACAATCCTTGTCGGTTCGCTTAATTTTAGTTTTTTAGTGTCCAATAAAAGTAGTAAACCTTTTTTCTACACAAAAAACATCCCGGTCACACAGACATAAAGTACATTTGCTAAAGTTTTTAGACTATTATTTTAATAGAGACTGTTCATACGTCATGTGCCCTGTATGTTAGAGGTGTTTATTAGGAAATATTTATGACCTATAACTATAAATGCCTTTGTATAGGCACAGTAGGTTTACACTGCCCATATAGCACTGTTTACATTTTTTTTTTTTTTTTTTGGTATATCCCTGTATGGGAACGTGTATCAGCCGACACTTTATAGTGCATTTTGGCTAATTCACCAGAGTTTCGGGTTAAATTCACCAGAATTTTGGCAAACATTAGTTATTAGTAGGGATCGACCGATTATCGGTAAGGCCGATATTATCGGGCGATAATCACGATTTTGGGCATTATCGATATCGGCAATTACCTTGCCGATAAGCCGATAATGCACCGCGACCGACCCCCCTCCCCCCCGACCTGCCGCACCGCGACCGCCCCCCGACCCACCGCACCGCGTCGCACCCCCCACCGTAGTGCTGGGCGGTATACCGGTATGAACCGGATACCTTTTTTTTTCTCTCCTCCCACGGTATGGATTTTTGCCCATACCGCTATACTGGTCGGGCCCCTCCCCCACCCTCCGAGTCAATAAAAAAAATTAAACTTACCCGTAATGGGGGTGGTCCGGGCCATCCATCCTTCCTGTAGTGTCCGGTGGCATTCCGGGTGGAGGGTGAACCGGTCCGGGCTGTCCTTCTCCTGGGGTCCTCTTCTCCACTCCGGGCAGGCTCCGGCCTAGTACGCTGCATAGACGCCGCTACGCGTCTATGCAGCATTACTAGGCCGGAGCCTGCCCGGAGTGGAGAAGAGGACCCCCGGAGAAGGACAGCCCGGTCCGGTTCACCCTTTCACCCGGAATGCCACCGGACACTACAGGAAGGATGGATGGATGGCCCGGACCACCCTCCCCGGATGGTCCCTGCAGCAACTGGGAAGGTGAGTCAGGGTTCTGGGATGGACAGGGGTCTGTATAATATACTATACCTACAGTAGGCCCTCCAGATATCGGTCGATCCCTAGTTATTAGGGTATTTACTATGCAAAGAGCCCAAAAAACTCCAGTGTTGCCGTTCAAGTACAGTATAGTAAAGTTTCTCCTGCACTGTTTTGTCTAAGGTAAATCAACCACTAGTTGATTCAGATTCAACAGTGCAGACTTGACAGATCTGCCAGATTTATCAGTTGATCTGAGCCATTTTGATAAATGTGGAAAAATTGAAGATTGTACTGTTTCTACTCCTTAAGAATTAGTATGTGCCTATAGGGCCTAATGTAGAAACGTAGAGAGAGAGAAATCTAGCGCAGGATGGATGCAGTGAATAAGTATGACTAACGGTGTTACACACCCGATACAGATACTTTCAGCACATGCACCAAGAATGCATTCATTACACATAGGCAAGAAACATTGTCATATGAACATAGTCTAAGGCTTCTGTGAGCATTAAAAACAAAAATAGTTGATCACAATATATAGCATACTGTAAAGTTCACAATACATCTGCCACGGGGGGCTTGTATTCCCAAAGATACCAAATCTGCTGCTTTCAGCATTATATGTCACAGAATTTCAGGAATTGAAAGAGCTGCGACTCATTATAGAGAATACATCTATCTAGAGACTATTCTAAAATAGTCTCTACTGTCTAATAGGTCCGGCTTTCAGGGAACAGTTTCTTTTGTTGTCAGAAGGGAATCTGCATTTCATACAAATAATATAAATCATCCGATTAGAATGTCACTTTGGACCAAAGGAAAGAAATGAGATAACATAAGAAAAGAACCAATCTCCTATGGCTCCAGCACCCTGCCACTCCAGCTCTCCCCTCTGGTCTTTGTTTACTGTGTAGGGTATATGGGTGACATGCCTGTATACCCACAAGCCTGTGTAGCCAGTCACTGACCTAAGCAGTCTAGTGGGGTACATCGCTTAGGCCAGTGGTTACAGTTGTTATGTGAGTATACGGACATGTCGGTGCTGATGCCAAGTAAACAGGCCAGGCTTGGTTCACTGGAATAATGGGGAATATATGATGCGAGGAATGCTTCTATTATTACTTTATAACTTTTCCTCACTTTTTTTTTTATTAACTTGGGAAACTTCTTTAAATTATCGACCTTGCAGTATTATGCCCTTCACATTACATGACTAAACTGTGGAAATAACGTTTATGGCTGTCCTTAAACAAGATAGGTCAACCTTTACCGGTACTACAAGTACCAACATACCATGGGCAGCCGTAAAGCCTGCATAAGAGATAGTTTGCTCCAAACTAACACCGTCTGAAGCATAGGCCAGCAAGCCCTGGTAAATCTCAGTTCTACAATTTGGTTCAGAATTGCAAGACAAAAATATCAGCCGGAACTGCTACTACATGAGGCCGCTCACCTTAAGTGATAGATGAGAGGCGTTAGCGGAGCAACCAAGTTTAATGGGAGAAAACTTTTTTTACTGTGATATTGTTCCACTCCTCTATTCACCCTTTTAAATAATCCTTGACATGACTTGGCAAAAGTCATCGGCAGGCATAGACTTGGTGCTATCACTTTGTGTCATCACGACATCCCTAAGTGATACTCCCAGTACTTTAAAGTCACAGCATGGCAATGAGGCTAGTTGCAGATGGCAGCAAGACTGTAAGGTCTTCTCGGATATGCTCTCATACAGATCATCTGTGTGCCGCCTGTTTCATATGGCAAAGACACTGAATAATCAGAGTCCCATTGATTTCACACAGCGAAATCCCGATTCTGCAGAAATCCCGACTCTGTCGTCCACAGAAAGAATATGCCTGTCTATTCTTTCTGAGGATTCCATTCAGAAATGCATTGCCGTCTATTAAAAGGAGCATTTCCTGCTGTCCTAACCCATGCCACAATGTTCAAATGTGCAGAATGTCTTGCCGGAAAACACAGAATCAACCATGGGAACATAACCTTGGTGCCCATGGACACTGAGTAAATTCAGTGAGGAATTTCCTCTGCAGATCTGCACTGCCTGGAATTGGGGTTAATTTTATGTGGAACAGCCTCTGTTTATAAGCAGCTGTATAGTGTACACCCAAAGGGAAAATCCCAAAGATCAACTGTATTTGTCATTAGAGCAATTACCATAGAACCTGTTTAATATAATTGTTATTTTTAATATTGTGCCTCCTCACATATTGTGGTATAAAATCTACTGTCTAATAGACTATGAGAGTCAAATGTTTTGTCTGGCTTAATACCAGGGAGCGGTCACATACTGCACGTCTTGCTGATAAAAGTCCATCCGTAAGTGTAGCTTTGGCTTAGTGACTTGGTATTTATTACTCACTTGTGTATCTCCCTTGCACATGCTCCTTTCTTACAGCAGTGGTTTGTTTCCATGGTAACAATGATTATTATTCCTCGGAATCTCATTTGTCAAAGTTCTCATTATAAAGAAAGTGTTTCTACAGAAACAAGAAGTAGTATAACATGAAGACAAGGTTGTATCCAGCTTTCAGAAAAAAATTGCTAAAGAAGCGAGACTTTAATAGAAAGACTTAAAAATGTAGAACAAGAACGCCATGTCACTAAAAACACATAGCGTAAAACACCAAGAAATAAGTATTCTTCTTAATCGAGTGTCTGTTAACTCTGTTCATGTATGTATGTGTGTGCATAAATATGTTGTAATTATTACTTTATATAAATACCATGGGTTGCTCAGTATTTCTAATGGGCAGATCCCATGAATCCATTTCATACCAAAAGTCCTGAAGGTTTTTATTAGAGGTCATTTTCAGTGATTCTAGTGTTTAAAATAAAAACACATTTTTTGGGGGGGATCTGAGTGGAGTCAGTCTCCTTCCTCTTCTTGCAGTTGACAACACAGACCCTTTATACGTTCAGCTATACTGCATAGGCTCTGGCCCAGGGGCAGCAGAGGCTCTGAAGGAAGCTATATATGTAGGTGAGCTGTAAGTAGAACATAATTGAGTGCGTTCTACTTACAGCTCACCTACATATACCCTGTTCCCCGAAAATAAACCCTACCCCGAAAGTAAGCCCTAGCAGGATTATCAGGGTGGGCTGCAATATAAGCCCTACCCCGAAAATAAGACCTAGGCCAGGGGTAATCAACTGGCGGACCGCGGTCCAGATCTGGACCGCGGCCACCAGTAATGCCCGCAGACCAGACGCCCCACCCCTAATCACCTCCCCTCACCTCCTTTAGCTGGTCGCGGCAAGTTACCGTTATTGAGCCGGGGCAGGGACGCTGTCGCTTTAAAACGTCCGCGCGTATGCATGGCCGACGTCACGCCCTGCCCCCGGCTGCTAAGCAACAGGCAACAGAAGGAGATCCCCTACAGTACAAGTACAGTACAAGTTGCGGACGCTATGGTACGGACGAAGGTGAGGAAGTGCTGGTCTCCGCTGGGGATGAAATGTGTAATGTACCGTAGTTTATTATGGCAGAGGGGTGGGGGGCACTGTAGGAGTGTGGAGGATGACGGGGGAAAAGGGAGGATGGGGGGCTGCAGGAGTGTGGAGGATGGGGGGCTGCAGGAGTGTGGAGGGTGGGGGGCTGTAGCAGTGTGGAAGATGGGGGGGGGGTGCGGCATCCTCCACACTCCTGCAGCCCTCCACACTCCTGCAGCCCCCCATCCTCCACACTCCTGCAGCCCCCATAAATAAATAAGACCTACCCTGAAAATAAGCCCTAGTGTGTTTTTTGGGACTAAAATTTATATAAGACCCGGTCTTATTTTCGGAGAAACACGGTATTAGCACGTTCACTATACTGACCATCTCACATTTTTTTATTCTCCTTTATTGGTATGCCTTTCAGCCACATTCATGTATTATGTATTTTATTTGTTCTTGTTTTAATATTCAATAAACATATATATTTTAATGATCTAATTCTGGTGTAATATATTTTGGGATTTATGTACTAGGTTCTATTATACCAATGGGCTATCCCCTTTGTTTTGGATAGTAATATAATAGGTTAAAGACCTATAGAGGTCTCATGTACCGCCCATTGATTTCATTCAGTAAGATGTTCCCTGTGGTTTTACTGAAATTAAAGGGCTTATCCACAGAAGGCATCCCCTTTTAGTCTTCAACTTCCCCTCCTCCAAGTGATACAGTTGTGTAAGACGTTATGATCTATGGTACTTGCAGTCCATGTGGAACTTCCTTGGAGTGAATGGGAACTGATTTGCCTGATCTGGCTTCTTTACTTTGCTGAGCCACTGTGCTGTCAAGAAAACAGTTTTGGTTTCTTTTTCCCATTTTTTTCAGGTACAGTGAATACCAAAGTATCAATCTCTTAGTTATTCTTAATCTTGTGCAGTGTACAAACCCATGTTCAGCCATTTTCTTTTGTTCAGTGCAAAACTCTAAAGGTAGAGGATTATGTTATATCCCAGATTATTTCTTGTAGACCCATTTAAAAATGGCTGCTTAACTTTCCTACTTCTGTATTGATTCCCATAAGCTCAATGTTTCAATGTACCATGTCCCAAAATCAGTATTAGTATTTGTGTAAAGTGCAGGTGTTAAATCTCCTTCACTTAAATAGATAATGTTTTGGTTGGTTTTTCACTATGGAAATCGGCATAGTCAATGTGCCATATGTGACACACTCCAATTTTCCGACTTTTGGATGAAAGTTCTGCTGTTTTCTGTCTCCCCTTGGTCAAGAACCTTAAGAAAACAAAAACCTGTCAAATTGTACCCTTGTACACCCTTGTTCACAATCTCAGCCAAGACATATTCTTAATAAAGCCTCATGCCCTTTAACATGTTGTGCAATTGACTTATTGTAATCTTTGTTTCATGAGCAGTAATATGTTTTACCCTCTTTGTGGCTTATTTCTCATTTGGTTGTGGTGTGTACTATTTTCTAAGCCAAGAACATTTGCATACCCGGTGTATCCTCCGAAATGCTGAATAGTCTGAGCATGTGAGATATTATGAAGTCCTGTACTTGTTTGCTGTGGCGGGAGTACATTGTGAAGTGCCATAGTAACTGTGGTTTGAGCACAATGCTGCGGCTCTTTGGCTTTGTATTTGAACCCACTGTTGTAGGGACATAGACATAATAGCATTTTCGTTCTGCAGCTGAATAAAAAGAATGCTCAAATTAACAAAGCAAATGTCAATTGCTGATTTTCTTTTCGATATACTAAGTTAATCCTTGTACATCTGTCTGAATATCCGTATTAAATTTGTAATATAGCTTTCAAGCAGCTTACCTGGAAATAGGATTCTAATGCAGCACATATTCCTATTTCATAATGCCAGTTTGGATTTTTCTCATAAGAATAGATGTGTGACACAGGAAGACTGATAAAGAGGATACATTTGTAATAAAAATAAATCGTGTCACTGTAAGGAGGTGTTCTAGTGAGCATCAGTCATCACATATGCACTGGACCCAACTCATTGCCCTCACTCTGCTGTCGTTGTAAGGCTAAATTTCCACTTGGTTTTCTTTCTGACAGTTTTTGGAATACTGCCACTGCAGTTTTTGAACCAAAGTCAGAAGTGGATCCATAAGGGAGGAGAAGTGTAAGTTCTTCTTTCATATTTCTCATTCATTTTGAATACACTTCTGGCTTTGGCTCAAAAACTGCAGTGGCAGTTTTTCAAAAACTGCCAGAAAACAATCCAAGTGGGTGTGTTCACACACCTAAGGGTGTGTTCACACACTATAACTAGCTGCGGGAATCCCACTGCGAGTTACGCTACCATTGATTTAAATGGGTCCACAGACAGTCCGCAATAGTGTCAGATTTGCGGACTGTCCGCAGACCCATTCAAATGAATGGTAGCGTAACTCGCAGTGGGTTTCCTGCAGGGGGAAACCCATTACTAGAGTGTGAACACACCCTAAAGCTGGTATTCTTGCTGCTGCTCTATATGAACTATAGTCGTTGCAGTCATGTGGTTGGCATTTTTTGACTTTTTCCCTTTAGATTTTTGAGCCAAACCCATAAGTGGGGTCACAAGAAATGAGGAATTTCAAGGAAGGGCCTTTACTTTTCCTTCACGCTGGATCCACTTCTGGCTTTGATTCAACTGATTTGCTGTTAAGGACTGCCAGAAAGCTGGTTCAAGACCATTATGGGAAAGATTGGGGCAGGATTTATAGGTTGTCACTTTCTAGAGTAAAAGCCAAGAACTTGCTATGGCACAACAAACATAAATCTTTTTTTTTTAACTGCATCCTTTGCATCTGTTGCAGCATTGATTAAAAGGACCTGTTGTAGGAAAGTGTAGGTGGGGGCCGCTGGTGGGACTAGCTCATAAGGAGACACATTTCATTAGTGTGCCTTCTTTCCGATTAATTCACTAGACAGGCCATTTCTTTACACCCATCAATTTATGTTTCATGACTTAGTTTCAAAGGGTTCAGGTCTTATATGTGTTCCTTTACTTATGCCATACTTGTTTCTCTGATCTGAGAACTGAGCTGTACTCTATGGCCTAAAAAGACTCCATGTACTCATCTGTCTCCTCAGCCATGGGCCTTTGCCATCTGATGCATGATCTCTTATACCATCTGTACAAGGTCAGGTGGAGTTGTCTTCAGGTATTCTGTTATCCAAGACGACACATGATTACTTTGTCTTACTAACCTTAAACTGAAGATCAGGAAGCGGTTTCTTACTCCATGGCTCCCAATATTGTTCCCCAGGTTACCAGAAAGTACCAATATGGAATTGGTAGACTTGATCAGTTTCACTATGCCAAATAATATAGGCTTTATACATGCTGGGCTCATATGACCATATTTTGCTTTAATAACATTAAATGTGTTCATGTTTGTATATTGCCTTTGTTTCTTAGGCCTCCAGTGGCTCCCCTTTCTGGGTTGGATCCTCCATGCTTTTTGTAATAGAGAACGGACACATCCAGCTAGGTGTGGGAACTGAAGTCTCTTTTCTATTTGAGTCCCGCATTAGAGCGTGTGTGTGTATCCCAATTCTTAAGTAGATGTAGTGACAAATGTCCTGATACTTTAGCACCTCTGCTACACTTTTTTTTGTCAGTGGGCCTACTGTGAGGACCATGCATCTTTCTTTTCTATTTTACTCAGAATTTATGGATATAGTATTCTTGCTATGTTTGACCATTTAGCTTTTGACCCCTTATTGGCTGCATTGTTTTTAATAGTTTGCTTTTTGGTTCTTGCTATACTCAGTCAAGTAGATACCAACTTTTATGGTACTTAAAGGGGTACTCCAGTGGAAAACTTTTTTTTTTTGTTTTGTTTTTTGATTAATTAGTCCCAGAAAGTTAAACCAATTTGTAAATGCTGTCTATTAAAAACTCTTAATCCTTCCAGTACTTATCAGCTGCTGTATACTAAAGAGGAAATTCTTTTCTTTTGGGATTTCTTTTCTGTCACGACCACAATGCTCTCTGCTGACACCTTTGTCCATTTTAGGAACTGTCCAGAGCAGCACATTTTTGCAATGGGGATTTTCTCCTGCTCTGGACAGTTCCTGACATAGACAGAGTTGTCAGCAGAGAGCACTGTGGTTGTGACAGAAAATAAATCTGAAAATAATTTCCTCTGTAGTATACAGCTGCTAATAAGTAATGGAAGGGTTAAAGGGGTTCTCCGCTGCCCTGCTTTCCGGAGCTCCACTCGCAGCATCCAAAAGTTTATTACTCCGAACTCTGTATGCAGGCTTCTGTGTTTGAGGCCGCCCCCTCGTGACGTCACGCTCACCCCCTCGTGACAGCAAAACGTTTTCAGATGTCAGTATCCCCTGTTCGGAATGTAATTAAGAAATGGCAGTCATCAGGAACAGTGGAAGTTAAAGCAAGATCTGGAAGACCAAGGAAAATATCAGACAGAACAGCTTGCAGGATTATGAGAAAAAAAATTCAAAACCCACGTTTGGCTGCACAATCCCGCCATTTTTTTGTTTTCTGTTATTTTGAAAGTGTAAATGATGGAAATAAAATCTAACTTTTGTTGACATATTATAAGAATGTCTAATCTGTAATTTGATGCCTTTTGGAGATTTTTTCCATCTTTCCTTGGCTTCTTTATGCACATTAATAAAATTTTTACATGGGGTGCCCAAAATTTGATCCCCACTGTAGCTTGTTAATAGGATATGTAGTGTTCCTATGTAAAGTACCCTCATAATGGGATAATGTGTTATTTTTTTTTGTGCTGTTACAAAAGTAAGATGGTTAAGAGCATGTTGTGGCAAAAAAAAGGATAAAAAAAAGAAACACTTCATGCTCTATAAATCGTATGTGTTCTGGCTGCATTGTGTGATTTAGGGTGTAAGTAAATCCTATTCTCTACGATGCTACATATGGTGCTATCATAAATTGCCAAACCACAATCCAGACTGTACGTGTGGGCATAAAGCAAACATTTTATTTATTAGAATGGTGTCTAGGGTAGTTCCTTTTTGCTATTTATAGGTCTTTATCTTATGTTTCTTTCTAGCTATTAATCATCCTAAACACAAATAGGCCGTGCTGCACATTCACCTTTTACTTATCAATGCTCTTATGCTTAATAGAGAAATAAATACAGAACTGCTGGGTATTGTTGGAGTCTGCAGGTTAGTCAGTGTTATGGCAATGAACAAGCCACAAAACAGAAAACTGGCCTCAGTAGGGATGTTTTTGCCTTTTCGTCATATATTATTATATATTGGCTATTACTGTACCTTAAAGGAACTTTAAAATTAGCTTGTCACATTGAGCAAGTAGTCAGATCTTCCAGCAGCATGGTATAGAGCAGAAGGAGTATACCAGATTGAGATATAGTTTGTAGGAGAAGATTCATTGTTATTAATTCATTTTACATTTCTGGGCTTATTCCGCCCTTAGGAGTCCAGTGGGCGGTTGTGATCAGTGACTCACAGCTATCTCTGTATGCATGCAGGGAAGGCTGTCAATCTTTTAGTAAGACCGCCCAGCAGACTTATAAGCTCAGAATTAGCAGGGATTTCATTCAGTTCCTACCCACACCATGACCAACAGAAAACAATATATAAGTTAAAGGGAAACGGACAGGCTGTTCACCCGCACTAAACCCAATACACAGTTATAGTGCGGGTGAACAGATGTGAAAGGAGGTATTATTTATTTAAATCGGTCACGTCCTAGTGACGTGAGAATGAAGAATTAAGAATATGCAGAAGATGGGTGGGCATATCGCAGTAAACAGTGTCAGGAAAACTCTTCTTCAGAGCTTAGTCAACTCCCGCTATCGTCAAGGTATTAGGTTTATTACATACATCGACGTATGGGCGATCCTTACATAGGGAAAGTCAAGTAAAGAATCCTCCGAGCTAAGGCATTCAACAGCTTTTATCAAAGAAAGTAAGAAGTTACATCATAACTGATAAGTGGGTAATGTTGTCAGCTCATTGGTCAAGAACTTTGTCTGCTCAGCAGCCCAGTACATTCAGGCTGCAGTACCTTCAAGGCCACTAGCTGGCTTGATTTTAATAGGGCGTGACACAAGAAGCAAGCGCCATATTGTGATTTATAACTACGCAGTGAGAAAATAGAAACTTAAAACTAATAAAAGTAGGTATTTTACTACCCAAGGTCAGTTTGCATAGTTTCAAGCATCACTGGGCGCTGGTCAGAACTAAGATGAAAGTTAATTGAAGCTAGGAATAAAAACCAGCCAATGCCATCTTTAGTTAGACAATATATAGATATATAAGAATACAGGGAACATAGATATCAAAATATAATTTTACCAACATACAGGATGGAGGCAGTGAAGCTTGGTAGAGCCCTGCATCGGGATTGGGTTCAGCGGGACCTAATAAAAAAAATTGCAGGTGGTAATGAGGTTGTTGCGTCCCATCACAGAACATACAGCGGATCCCGCAAAATCCTGCGTTGTCCCACAAACCTCTGAAATGGCACAAGGGGGTAATGAAATGGTGCAGGAGATAATTTTATGGTACGGGGATAGTGAAAGGGCACAGGGGTACTATTTCTGAAAGCGTTGACAAAATGTTTGCGGGAGCGGGCGGTGTTGGATACACATGCTGTGGGAGCGGTCGGTAGTGGTCAGAAATCAAGCGGGAGGGGATTACAAAACAGTCCAACGCAACACAGGGCTCTGTAGCTGGGCAAGCCAGCTCTCTCCTCTATTGTGCACTGAGCCTCATTAACATTCTAGCAACAGCGGCCATATCTTAAAAACGGTGGGACCAATAAGGAATACCTTATTTTACTCCTGTTCACCCACACTATAACCTAGTGTACTGTGTTTAGTGCAGCTTAACAGGTCAGGTCAGTTTCCCTTTAACAAGTGTAAAACTGTGCCATTAAGAAATAGAACCTAGCCATTCCAGGGCTTGTTTTTGATGGGTATGTAGATAGACATTTATGACTGTTGGAATGTAACCTTTAAAATAAAAAATAAAAAAACTGCATAGTCTTTGAGGCCTGAAATAGACTGACCGCTAAGTGGCTAACATATGACTGACAGATTTTGGTGGAGTAAAAAGTGTAAGTAGGAGATAACTAATACAAGGTGCTGCAACCAATTCGACCCTGAATACAAGGCTTTCCCAGGGTTCAATCTGATTGGTTGCTGTGGGCAACTGGGCAACTTTTCATCTATGCAAGTTTTGCTAAATCTCCCCTTAGTGCTTTAATAGTCATTCGTATATGTATTAACGGGGCCATTAGAGATGAGCGAAGTTACAGTGATTCGATTCATCACAAACTTCTCGGCTCGGCAGTTGCTGACTTTAGCCTGCAGCTTTCAGGTGCTCCGGTGGCTGGAGACTCTCCTAGGACTGTATCCACCTTTTCCAGCCCACCGGAGCTCCTGAAAGCTGAACTAGTTTATGCAGGCTAAAGTTAGCAACTGCCGAGAAGTTTGTGATGAATCGAACTTAGCTCATCTCTAGTGTAGATTTATCAAAACCTGTCCAGAGGAAAAGTTGCTGAATTGCCCACAGCAACCAATCAGATCACTACTATCCTTTTTGAAAAAGCCTCTGGAAAATGAAAGAAACAATCTGATTGGTTTATATGGGCAACTGTCCTCCTGACAGGTTCTGATAAATCCCCCCCCCCCCCCCCCCCCCGAGTGTTCTCTGTATGTATCTACCAATCAGTATGTAGTATGTATAATTGCATATTCCATCCAGGAGTGATCTAGAATACCTCCAGGACTTATGTGTTCTGTGATCCTCCATCTTGGGTATTGGAGAGCAGCTAGAAGACCTGTCACTGGATAGCTATTGTTTTGTTATTAAGCTCATTTCTTATTTCTCATTATATGTGTGGGTGTAAAGAAAACGGCTCCATTGGGAAGAGCATTCCGCATTGATGCTGGCTGAACTACAGTATATGTTCTTTCTACATAGCAGCAGTGTTTTTTTCGCTCAGTATTCATGAAATGTATGTGAAATGTTTTCAACCCAACTCATGTTTCAATAAATACATAGAAACGGAAGCCTGACATAAAAATGAGTTGTTGAAATCACATCGTCAGGTTTCTCAGGCAAATATAGGTAGAAATTGCAGTAGTCTGACAGAACAAGCAGAGCTGCAGTGTAAAACACGGGGGAAGGTTGTAAATTGGGTAAATCCTCATTTCACAAGTGTAAACATATTGAGGTACAGTATGTATTGTTTGTAGGCAGTAGGCTCGGTATATGCAGTCTTCTGCTTGTGTTTAGAGCCCATGCCAAGCCATCTGTCCAATTTCAGCTCTTTGCATATAAAAGCTCTTAGAGAGTGTAAGCGGATGTAGCGAAATGAGCCAAAGACCACATGTGCCTACTCACCAGGCATGTCAATGTTCTGCGAGCTTCTGTTAGTTTTGATGGATGTATCGCTGTAATATTGTCCCATGTATCACACGTTGATACACTATGTTGGAGATTTATCATTCTTTTTAAACATATGGCTTTTATATGACAATGTTTTACTAACTTACTTTTGCTTACATGCGACCTATTTATCAAATAGTCGCACAACCTTGATAGATAAATCACATGTAAGCAAAACCCGGAAACCCAGTTACAAAAGCATTTTTTAAAGAAAAAAATGTTTTCCTCTATGTTAATAGCCGAAGTTCTTTATCTACCAGTAGCGTTGCTAGAGAGTGACGGGTCGGGGGGGGGGGGGGGGGGGGGGGCATACCGCATCGGGTGACACCCTGACTGGCCTGCCTGGAACTAAATAGCTGCACTCCAACTATCCCACAACAACGCATCCACCCCCCTCAGAAAATGAAAAAATATTTAAAAAAATACTATGGCGCACCATGAATATCTGTACTCTGGAGGCTTTTTTGTTTAATTTTAAGCCCGCATTGTGTGACGTTGGTGGGCGGAGTCTTGCGCCCCTGCGCTGTGGCTGAGTTTACATCAGGAAGGAAGACAGCACAGCACCAACAGGCACACAAACAATAGTGAAGCCACAAAAAAAAAAGGTTAAGTGCGTTACCCACCCCAAAATATGCATGAAGCTGTATTACAATGGATGTTTTTTGTTGTTTTTTTTTCTCCTTTTTTTAAGGAAACATTTTAGTGCCACATATGGGTTATTTACAAAAATTCTTACACAATTATTTTGTGCCTTATTCTATTTTAACACAACATTAATTTAAATATGTAGTGGGTACACCAGCATGTACGTGTCCTAAAATTGACAAGGTGTACAGTGTGTATTTTCAACCTTAAAATGTATAGTTTAGTTATATAATTTTTTTCTATAATTAACATTAATGTAGTAGCTTTGTTTCATGATGCAGAACAAGAACAGTTGTTAAAGTGGGTGTTAATGTCCTTTTCTGCAGACGTATGCACTTTCTGTACGCCAGGTTGGACCTGGAATACATATGCAACTTTTAAAAGGAGATGCAACTTTTTTTTATTCATAAATAGCGACTATCGCATTTGAAAAATACATGGCCACTGCAAAGTTAAAAAAAATAATAATAATAAATTACTACGTGAGCAGATTTCAGAAATGTGCTTTAGAATAAGCGAAAATCTTAGTCTTTCTTACGCAAAAAAAAAAAAAATCTTCTACAGAGCTTGATAAATCTCCTATGTGTTTAAGTGAAATTCAACCCAAGATACAAAGTGAAATAAATGTAGGGTTCCAGATTCTATAATGTAGTGTAAAAAAATTAGTGGGGACCGGAGCGCTCAGAGGAATGAGACTGGCCTCTTTCTGGAGATCATGGGAGGTCCCTGTGATCAGACTGCCCACCATAGACACATAAGGATTAAGTTTTAATATCTGAATGACCCTTCGAACAGTGCCTAACAGACTCATAATGGGGTCCATCAGTTTTCCAACATGGTGTCCACCAATTACTTATGTATTTTTATGGAACCTGGGACACTGGCTCCCAATGGAACATTTAACACAGGTGTGAACCCAGTCTTACCTTTAATTTGCTGTAAAATTACAACATTGGCAAAAGCCTGTACAAGGGGGGGGGGGGTGTAATATTGTCACAACAGTGCCACAGCTGTTCATAGGTTGTCTTTGGTATTGCGGCTCATACTTGTTCAAGTGAACAAGGCAATACTGTAGTACCAGAGACAGCCCATGAATTTATTTGGTGCTATTTTTGGGAACTGAATCGGATCCTATTGTCTATTTCAGAATTTTTGGAACTGGCTTAGATGTGGGTTGTAGTTGCAATTCCAATGTTGTTGTTTTCAGTTTTGTGGTTAGTGATATTGACACAACATGAAAACCTTATAATTTGTTATGCTAAACATTTACATATAAAAGCACTAGTATAATCTTTGCTGTACTGTACCATGCATTGTACTGATATTCTTTACTTCTGTTTTCAGTTTTATGTGCTGAACGAGTGGGCCAGATGACTAAAACATACAATGATATAGATGCTGTTACACGTCTTCTAGAAGAGGTAAGTGTTAAAAATGTGCACTCTATGGGGGAGATTTATCAAAACCTGTCTAGAGGAAATGTTGCTAAGTTGCCCATAGCAACCAATCAGATCGCTGCTTTAATTTTTCAGAGGCCTTTTCAAAAATGAAAGAAACAATCTGATTGGTTGCTAAGGGCAACTCAGCAACTTTTTCTCTGGACAGGTTTTGATAAATCTCCAACTATCGCCTTTAAGGGGTTCTCCAGGGAAGTATATGTATATAAAAAGGCTCCAAGACACCACACTTCCTAGACATGTTCCCAGCAAACCATGCTGCCTGATATGCATGGCTCCTGTGGCCTCTGTTGTCGTCTCTGGCTGCAAGATATACCTTGCCATCCTTCCAAAATACAGTGAACTCCAGCACTGGCGGGAGATTAAACTGGCATGTCAGCTGCCGGTCTTGATAAATTCTGCATGATTAGTTCAACTAAATTGTATGGGTTCTCAAACTCCATACAATTGCACTGGACAGTGACTTACTCCCCTCTTCCTTTTGAAAACACCCACATGCTCGGCTGAGCCAAGTGTGCAAGAGCTGTTGGCTAAAAAAGCTTGGCTGTGTCCATGGTATGTTTTTTGAAGTTTATAACATGATCTTTCTCAACTCTCTAGAGTTTAGCAATGTATTTGTTACCAGAAATCTTCTCTTATTGGGTTCATAGTAAATCCGTATGGTTAAGTCATGTGGCTTGTCCAGTAGATGTAATAATGAATAACATTATCAGGTGTGTGATGCACCTTCAGATGTTTATAAGTGAGGAGTCAGAGACAGTGCCCTGCTATTAGGACGTACTGCAAACACAACCTACACATGGATTGTGGCTCAGCCAAGGATTTGCATAGTTTTTCATGTAGTTCTGCATCTGCAAGTCAAACTGCATATTAAACATTTTCATGTTTGTTTCTTTGAACACTAGCGACCTGTTGTGTGCCGGTTGTTATTTTTTTTTCTACCAGATGCTGTTTTACAGTTATTTAACCTAAGCCTTCCTAAATCTAGATTTGTTATAAATGTACTATATGGGATGTTTTCACTGGAAGTATTTTTAGAATATATATTCCTAATGTTTTATTTGCATGCACACCCTTATCTTTTTTTAAAAGGTGTTATATTACAATTCGCATTTAAAAAAAATAAGTAAATATACAATACAAGAAAACAAAAAGAAAAACTAAGCACAGCAACAGCCACCAAACCAGCCCACAAATGAGTAACACTGCACCTCCAACTAAATAAACAACCTTTGATATGATTAAAGATAGCCATTAAGAAGTCCCTGCAGGGTCCAGCAGAAGAGAGCGCATACTTAGAAAGGTTCAGGAGCAGATAGGCAGCCAGCAAACTACAACCTCAACCAACAAGCCCAACAGCACACAATCGCACTGACAAAACAGCGAGTCTTGTTCACCCCCTGACCCACCAATAAAGAAAGAAATTCCTGATCAAGTATTTAAGACAGCAGAAATAGCCATATCTAAAGAGGCATCCAGAAGCAACCATGGTAACGACATTTTGTCAAAGTTTTTGGGACGTTTCCGGATAATAATGAGAGCCTGGAACAGTGGCACATACTTATTGACCAAGCCAATCCTTTTTGATACTGGGGGGTGGCCACTGTATCCTTCCACCTATGGGCTCCTGACTCAATGTCGTTAATAAGGCCAAGTAGACAGACCTCAGGGGTAAGAAGAATGGAAGTTCCAGATGCTTCTTAAGAAACTGCATTACCTCTAGAATGGGGCCACACAAGAACAACACCAGATAGCATGTAGGAAGATCCCCCTCCGCCACATAACACCTAAAACAATGGTTAGAAGAGGAAAAACCCATGCACTTAAGCTTTACAGGGGTATATTATAAGGAGAAACTGAGACTGTATCATGAGATGTCCACAGTAGGATAGTATGTTTTCTCCACCTTTTCCCATTGTTCCAGAGTTAACTTGGGCAGATTTGTCTCCCATTTTGAAAAGGCGCTGGAAAAGGGACTGGGTCCCATCGATTGCCACATTGCATACACACAATGAACACATTTTATAAGTGGTTAGAAACTTGTAAATAACTCATGAAAGAATAAAGTTACGTTAAAACCAAGCACTTCAAATTTATTGGGAATTTCACAAGAAAAACAATGATGTCACATGACCCACTTCCTATTGAAAAAACTAAAATTGGATTCAAAATGGCCAACTTCAAAATGGTCACCACCTATCTTGAAAATTTTCCCTACGCACATATACTAATGTGCCACAAACAGGAAGTTAATATCACCAACCATTCCGATTTTATTAAGGTGTATCCATATAAATGGCCCACCCTGTATAATACAGCCCTTTGTTCTAGTTATTCTATTAAAGTCACATGTACAATTTAACTTAACGATTACGATATTTTTTCAAATGGGAAATATCTGAAAAATACTAGTACACAATGATTTATTTGACGTTCTGTTTCTTTCATATTTGGTAGCATTGTCTTTAAATTGTCTAACTTGGGTCAAATGTTTTGGGTAGCCTTTCTCAAGGTTCACCAAGTTTCTGGAATTTTGGCCCATTCATCCTGACAGAACTGGTGTAAGCGAGACAGATTTGCAAGCCTCCTTGCTCACACATGCTGCTTCAGTTCTGCCATACATTTACTACTGTACAGAAATAAGTCCGTCATCTGCATTTCAGATAGAATCCAGTAACAAAACATGGATAAAGCAGAGCGTAAGCTCCTACACGTTTCGGGTAGTCATACCCTTAAAGGACAACGGTCAGCTTGTTCACCCACACTAAACACAGTACACCGGGTTACAGTGTGGGTAAACAGGAGTCCAACGAGGGGTCACTTACTTAAATATGTCCAGTAGGTCCAGAGATATGTCCCCCAGAAGATCCTCTGCTAAATTCAGGGAATCACGCACAGGGGGCTGGGCTTCGTGGCTCAATTTACATATCCTTTATCTGTGACTCTACATCTTAGTGAAGTTGAGTCACAGACAATAAACATGTAAATTTTTGTGGGGCGGAGCCCGGTCCCTTATATTCTAGTAAAGTGGAGTCACAGACAATGAATATGTAAATTGAGCCACAAAGCCCCGCCCCCTGTATGCAATTCACTGAATTTACTAGAGGATCTTTTTGGGGACATATCTCAGGACCTACTGGACATATTTAAGTAAGTGCCCCTCAATGGACTCCTGTTCATCCACACTATAACCCAGTGTATTGGGTTTAGTGTGGGTGAACAGGCTGACAGTTTTCCTTTAATAAGGGCATAAAAGACATTAAAACAAGTACTCGTATACCTATAAACCTGTAACATGAGTTTAGTCACAGTATTCCACAAAGACCAGTATGGGCACAGAATCACACCAAAGGGCTAAAAGTATACATCAGCATTTCCTATAGTTCTAAAGTATGATGTATGCATTATCTCCAACACAGGAACACGAACTATTAAAAAATACATTTACTATTAGATTGAGGTCAGGCATTTGTGATAGACATTCCATTACCCTTAATTTTTTGTTCTTAAGCCATTTTTCTCCTTTGGATGTATGCTTGGAGTCATTGTCTATCTGGAAGACCCATCTGTGCTCAATCTTTAAATCAACGCTGTTGTTTCAAAAACATTCCCTCCATTTTATAGCCCAGGTGATTCCTATTCTATTTGTAAATAACTTCATTTACCAAAAATGAAACCTTTGCCATTAGGTTATTACTACCTGTTGTTAGGCACAGTTGTTCCCTAATAAGAGAGAGATCGGGATGGCACACAGGAAGTGGGAGTGGGGCTTACCTTGTACTATGTGTAAGAGAGAGCCTTAGCTGTATACCTGCAATCTGCAAGCCTGTCTGCCACTTCCAGAGGATCCATGCTGTGAAATAAAGACCTTCCTCTCATCTCTGACAACCCATGAAGTTCTGGACAACTGTCCCTTATGTAAATACCAGTGTTAGTACTTCTGTTGAGTGCAAAGTGCTGCATAGTCAATGTTGCTTGCCCTTTGTTTAGGACAACCTTTTTAGATACTTTGTAGATATTTTCAATTTACTACATGTAGACTGTTATGATGCCTTGTTTTGGCAAGGACCATAATTGCTTAATTCTATCATGTAACCAATAATGTTGTAAAGCCATAGCCTTACTGTTAGAACTATTCAGAGACTGTAGGCTTTTACGGAGTCACATTGTAATAAAAGCCACCCTTTCCAATATTTCCACCGAACTGATGACTTTCCTCTTTGATAGTTCTGAAATGGTGCTTTTGTGTTGTTCATGTTCTCCTATGCTAATGTTTCTTTAACTATGGAAAGGTTGCTTATTGAAATATATAGTAGAATGTGTACTGGCACACAACAATACCTTTGACATAGAGGAGATTGATAAGAGCCAGGTTATTTTTGATTTTGTATCAAACGAATAGCAACAAAGTCCACAGAGCCTTAGTGTACAGCATGTATTCTAACATAATGCAAATAGATGCCATGGTGTCAGAGGTCATGAACACCAGTCTGTAACTGTGTCATGTTTTTTTGTTTTTTATTTTGTATCTGCTTCTACACTAAAACTATGGACACAGTTTTTTTTTTATTGTTTATTTGTTTTCTAAATGAAAAATGAAGCAACTTCTTTTGTAGGCTTCATTAGAAATTCCCTACCATTTAGCTTCTTGGGAAAGAAAAGGCTTTAGGCTGTGTACATATATAGAGAGAAAATAGATCTCATATGGCAAACTGTACAGGCAAAATTAGGCATACTTATTTATAAAGAGTTACTGCTCCACGCAAAACAAAAACAACCCTTTTCAGAAGTATCTATAGCCTTTAAATATGTCATGCCTTCAGCAATGTAATCATGCCTGCTGCTTGTTTATGCACGCATGACCTTAAAGTGGTGTGCGCACATGTTGCTTGTAAAAGTAGGTGTATAGGAAGTGTGTGACATTTTGCTATAAAGCAAGCATGCATTATCCTGTTATGGTTTTGACAAGGGTAATGAACTATACCACATGCCAGCAAGTTTACTGATCCCTGGGATCTTCTCAACCACGTTTTTATAGATTGTTTATATTTGTGTTGATACATTTATTACCTAAAGTAAATCTCTTATCTTAGATCACAATCTTTACAGACATATCTATTCTGGATGCTATTATGTTATTAAAAACTGTTGAATATGTTGAGATCCTGGTTACGGTATATTAAAATTTCTCTCCACCTTTTGCAGAAAGAACGCGATCTGGAATTAGCTGCACGTATTGGCCAGTCATTGTTAAAGAAGAATAAAACACTTACAGAAAGGAATGAGTACTTAGAAGAGCAAGTAGAGCACATCCGAGAAGAGGTAAAATCTGTGTAAAGTTATTAAAGTTATTTTATTGGCTTTTATAACAACCATACCTTGATTTCATATAGTTGTCGTATTTCTGTATTTCTACACATATCCAACTGCTGGTTACGTCACCTATGCGGTGAAATTTAAGTTCACATTACCTGAGTGAAGGGCACCCGGTTAATATGCAACAAAATGTTATGACACTTTCTAATAAACTTTTTTTTTTATTATTTTTTTTTATAATACCTAAGGCTAAGTTCACACTTGCGTTGGAGCTCAGTTCCAGAACTCTGTTGCACAAAGGACACAAACAACTCCCATTTACTTTAAATGGGGTCTTTCTGGTTTCTGTCTGAAAATGGGACAATGCTGTAGTTCCTTGCAGTTCCGACAACGCTGTAGTTCCTACTAATAATATAGTGATTGCAGTAAACCCTGAAGTGGCTGCAGTGTTCATATGAGCGCTATGGCCTCTTCAAACATCCAATTGGCAGTGGTACTGGAAGTCATATCCCTGCCAATCTTATATTGGCGGATTATCCTGACAGCTGGTCATAAATTTTAAAAGACTGGATAACCTCTTTAGGGTTCTTTCACACGTACAGGATCCTGTGCAGATTTGATGCGCAGGATTTGTAACTGCCAATTAGCTGTGCTCAGTCATTTAGTTTATATTGAAATCTGCAGCAGAAAATCCTGCACATCAAATCTACGTAAGTGTGCACGTACCCTTAAAGGAAATCTGTCACATTAAAATGCAGTTTAATCTGCAGTCATCATGTTATAATAAAACAAACAGACGATGATCCAGCACTTGCAAAACGTAGACAGCTTTATTGAAAATCACTGGGCACAGATAAAGCCAACCATTTCAGACGCGTTTCGAGCGCATGCGTTTTGCAAGCCTGGATCATCGTCTGTTTGTTTTGCATTGGAGTGTCTTGCCAGGCACAGGATCCGAGCATGGCCAAGGGGTGGTGAGCTGGAATTTCTTTGTTTGTTGTTTCATCATGTTATAGTGCCTTCAGGAGCAGAGTAGATTGATATATAGTTTTGTGAGAAAAGTTCCAGGATACCTTGTCAACTATTCATGTGATTCTCTGCTCATTGTGTCCTAAGAAGTCATGTGTAAGTGTGCATATAGATCCAGACCGCTGACTTTATATGCACACTTACCCAGCTATACACAGCTGTCAATCACGAAGTACGACTGTCCACATGACTACTTCACATAAATAAATGACAAGTTATCCTGGCACTTTCCCCTCAGATCTCTGTATCAATGTGCTTTATAATGATGCCTGTAGATTATCACTGTGGCCTTGCAGTTCTGGACTCCTAGGTTCAAATCTAACCAAAGACCACATCTGCAAAGGAGATTGTATGTTTTCCCTTTTTTTGTTTTTTCTCCCAGGTCCTCCTGTTTCCTCCCACACTTAATAAACATATTGATAGGTAAATTTAGTTCAGTGAGGACAGAGGGACAACTCTGTGGAATATGTGGGCGCTATAAAAATAAAGGAATCATTGGACTCCATTTAAAGGGGTTGTGCGCTGCCCTGACTTTCGGAGCTCCGCTCACAGCGTCCGGAAGTTCATGACTCTGAACGCTGTGTGCGGGCTTCCGTGTTCGCGGCCACCGGGCGTGACGTCACGCTCGGCCCCTCGTGACGTCTCGCCCGCCCCCTCAACGAAAGTCTATGGGAAGGGGGCGTGACCGCTGTCACACCCCCTTCCCATAGATTTTGGCAGAGGGGGCGGGCGAGACATCATGAGGGGTTCGGGCGTGACATCACGCCCGGTGGCCGCGAACACGGAAGCCCGCACACAGCGTTCGGAGTAATGAACTTCCGGACGCTGTGAGCAGAGCTCCGAAGTCAGAGCAGCGCACAACCCCTTTAATTGGGCATTGACTCTTTTACTGTGTTTTTGGCACAGACATGTTAGAATTTTGTAAATCTAATTTATATAATAAAAATAAGGATCACCCATGTACTGTACACATTCACTTATACTGTCAATGCTTTGCCTTATTACTGAAGTCATTATTCACAGGTCTCAGTTATACTTATAGTCCTCATACAAGTCTCCTTTAGAGCTTACAGTCTTTGTCCTATGTTTCTTTATCTGTTTTATTGATAGAACTGCAGGAGCAACAGTCACTAGGCACACTTGTTATCATATGGGTGTGAGCTCTTAATGATTAAAAAATGCCATTGTTAAGGGTAAATGTCAGAATGATGCCACAGTACAATATCAGTATTTTATCATACTGTACCTTTATCACCATTGACAAAGGTCTTGTTTATTCAATTTGTGTGTCATCTCTGGTGCCCATAACAGTCGTTTCAGTTCCCATTTATTTGTGTGTATAACAATATGCAGGTTGAAAAAAAGAGGAACACTCCATTGTTTGCATATAAATAATATTTTATGTAATAAATATCTAGAAAATGTTCTTTTATGTAACAATTCCACATAACTCCAATGCTGGTTGCTGACAGAGAGTGTACACGCTATACTCGCACCAGTGCACAGAGAATGTCACCAAGAATTCGATACAAACACCCACACATACACTAAGGCTATGTTCACACAGGGATATGTTTCCCTCACACAGGAGTGCCAGCAGAACATGCAGGCGCTAGGACCGTTTGGAAATGTGACATTAGTGCATTTCCATGCAGAGTCCGCAGAAAGAATAGACATGTGAACAAAAAAATAATATATGGGATATATTATAAATAAACCTAGTGTTTCTTAGTAAATGTGATTTATGTTCCATAAGCTTGATAACATATGTGAAAATGATTGTGAATGATGATAAAATTGTGTGTGTGTAAAAAGGGGGAGGATGTGATGTAGGGATCGACCAATATTGATTTTTTTTTTTAGAGTCGATACTGATAACCTGTGAACTTTCTGGCTGATAGCCGATAACCTATACCGATATTCCGTGCATTTTAATTCCACGCCCCTGCAGAGGCTTTTGTGGGGGCAGAGACCGCCGCCACCCGCTTCTCTCCCCCTGCCTGTCCTGAGTCCAACCACCGCCACTGCCTGCTGTGTGTGTGTCCAACCACCACCGCCGCTGTCCTGAGTCCAACCCTGCCGCTTTGCACAATGGAGAAGCTGCTGAGTGAGTTCAGCCCCAGCCGCCCCTCCGCAGCCCTGCCAAGGCCCTGCACTCTGCTGCCCTGCGACCGGAGTATGCTGAACCCGGACATCGGAGTAGTGCTGTCCCCGGTCACCAGCCTGGCCTTCACAATGAACAGACTCACCGGCCTGGGGATATAAATATAATTACCTGTTCCCGGGGTCCGCGCTACTTCTGGCTCCTGTGACATCCTGCGCTGTTGCTGTGTGCTGTGCAATGACGAGTGACTTCCTCAACGCCACATCACTGTCAGTGGCCCAGCGCATAGTGACAGCTCAGGACGCCGCCGGAGCCAGAAGTAGCGCGGACCCTGGGAACAGGTAATTATAAAACCAGGGTTGGAGAAGGCAATGGGGCGGCGGCGGTCTCTGGCTAGAGGGGAGGCAATCAGGCAATGGCGGTGGTTGGACTCAGGACCCCAGCACAGGCAGGGGGAGAGAAGCAGGCGGCGGCAGCAGCCCCTGGACCCACAAAAGCCACTGCAGTTCATTGATTTAAAGCACCCGCATTATCGGCAAGGTAATTGCTGATACCGATAACTTAGAAAATCGTGAATATCGGCCAAACCAATAATCGGTCAATCCCTAATGTGGTGTAAAAACAATTATTGATGAATTGATGTACATAAAGATGTGAATAAATCCAGAGTCCATAGTGGATCAAATGGTGAAACAATGTGAGAAAAATTATTATTAATAAAATTATACAATTTTAATAATAGTGACGATAGTTACAAAATATATTTAAAAAAAAGTGTATTGACTGTAATGATCAAAATGCTAATGTAACCTTACAGCCACATGTATTGTGTAAGTTGGGTGCTTTCCCGGCACAATAGTTACACGTAGCTGAGAAAGTTGATGTGAACTGGGCCTGACAGGAAGAATAGAATAGATCTTATGTTTTATCCTAGTATTTACCACACACAGTTCTACAGTATAATTCCATAGCTCAGAAATAACTTATTTCGCTAATGTTTTGCACCTTTAGGTATCACAGTTGCGCCATGAATTGTCCATGAAAGATGAGTTGCTTCAGTTTTACACCAATGCGGCTGAAGAAAGCGAGCCCGAATCCATCTGCTCCACACCGTAAGTCCCTGACCTCTCTGAATCACTGTCGGAAGAAAGGGCACGGCAGCTAACTGGAGTTCCACCTTTCTTCAGAACACATTCCTCTGTGATAGATGTCTATTTGTGTAAGGCAGTGGCAGACAAGGATAGAAGTGAAAGGGCGGGTAAATGGGGTTAGGTGATGATCACACGCGTTCACCTGCTTCCTTTACTGTCGCTGGTTTACATATATAGGTCTGTGATCTCAGCATGGACAGCTGATAAGAATATTACTTTATAATGGGCTATAGGCATTAACCCCTCAAGGACTTGCCAGTTTTGAGCCTTCTGGACCACTTTGTTTTTTGTTTTTTTATTGAAATTTATTATTAATTTTTTTTTTTATTATTATTTTGGAGGCAGCTGGAATGGTCAAAAGAAATTTTGGCACAATTTTAAAGCACATAAATTGGTCTGTCTTTTGTAAAATTTTCATGGGGGAAAAATGTAATATTTTTTTCCTTTTTTGTATGCAACATGGTTAAAAGCAATGGCCAGATTTACTATTGAGTATACGGTGTGGCTTTCTTTAAATGGGGCATCACTTAAATGCAACACAAAAAGTGTCAACATTTTGGCTCCTGATTTTGGTTAGAGGTAAGCAACTAATAGTTGGTCTTCAGCTATGCCAAACTTATCAAACAGCCTGATGCCCGGTGATAAATCTGGCACACTGAATGACTGTTCATTCTTAAAAGTTTGCACTAGACTGTTTTAATAATTCTAAGCCATGGCGTTACCTAATTTCTATGACTGTATGTGTGTGTATATAATAATAGCTTTTTATTTATATAGCAAGAACATATTCCACATTGCTTTTATACCACTCACTTTTGTCCCCACTGAGGCTCACAATCTAAATTCACCATCAGTATGTTTATGGAGTGTGGAAGGAAACCAGAGAGGAAAACCCCCGCAAACATGAGGAGAACATATAAACTCCTTGCAGATGTTGTCCTTGATGGGATTTGAACCTAGGATCCCAGCACTGCAAGGCAAAAGTGCTAACCACTGAGCCATCGTGCTGCTCATGTATGTCCATATATTAAAATATTACATTTTTTAAATGGTTTTGATGATGAAAAATATATATTTATTGACACTATTTTTTCATTTATTGAGCTTCATAGAATATCCTCTACTGCTGCCAGCCATGGCAGGCGTTATTCAGTGCAATGCATAGCATTGTTCAGTGTATGCAATCTACAGATTGCATGTAATAGTCCCCTATGGGAGTGTAAATTGTTTTTTTTTTTTTTTTTATAATAAATGTGAATTAATCCCTTCCCATTAAAAAATGTAATTACCTCCCCTTTAAAAAAAAAAGTTTAAATAAAATCAAAAAATTCTTAATATAAAAAAAAGCCATTTCTCTTATAAAAAAAATAATGGGCACATGGGCAGATCCACATCGTATTTTACGCTGCGGATTCGCCGCTGAAGGATGCCTACAGGGTGCCCGTAGACATGCCTGCTCGGAGCGGCAATACGCCGCTATGAGCAAGACACACTGAAGCAATGTGCGAGATGCCGTGCATGCGCGGTGTTCTCGCACACATCACGGCCGCTCCCCCTGCTTCATGAGCTGGGCCGAGAGCGGCCACGATGTGCGAGTACACTGCGCATGCGCGCTGCGACTCGCTTATCGCAGTGTGTCTGCTCGTAGCGGCGTATTGCCGCTCCGAGCAGGCATATCTAAAGGCACCACGTAGCGGTCCGTCAGTGGTGGATTTGCAGCATAAAATATGCTGTGGATCCGCCCCTGTGAACGTACCCTTATTGGGGGGGAAACCCTGTCACATGGCATTGAAAAGAGTATCGGTAATTGGTATCGGCGAGTACTTAAGAAAAAGTATTGATACTCATATCGGGTATCAGGACATCCCTAGTTGATTATTAGACCTTGTGTTTATATTGTGAACTGGTTACAGGATTATTTCAGAATATTGATAGTAACACGAAAAATTATAAAAGAAAATTCCCCAAAAATTCTTAAAATATAAAGACTTGATTTAAAACTATTGGACATTTTCTGAGGTCACATTCCCATTAAAGAATAACAATTGTGAGCAGCCTCTTCTATTCGTACTATAGAGAGCTGAAACACCTTTGGTATTTCTCAAAAATGTGTTTATGGAATATTCTATCAAGTGTTTGAATGACCCTTTGCTTAGCATATGGTGTCTGATTTCCTGACTAGTGCTAAAGGGGTTTGAGCTTATTTTGTTCCATAAATCAGTGATGACCAAAGACCACATTACACGGAGTAATCTTCTCAGATGTTTCTGTGACAGCATTCAGATAATAAGGAAGCTGGTCCCTCGGTTTGCACCAACACAGTTTTTGAGGATTGTATGAATTTAATGCAGGGTGTTGACCAATAATACATAGACATCTAGTAATTTAATTTATAAGCTCTAAAGTAGAATTACACTGACATTTACTTTGTTCATATTTTGGAGGAAGGATGAGTAATGCCTTCTGGTATCAGTGTTAAGGAACTATTGGTGAAAACAACTGACTGATACATTTAGTAGTGTGTTCACATATTCCGTTCCATCAATTGTGATCTTGTGTTCCTATAAACTCTCTCTAGACAAAGTGTGGATATGAAGCCAGTCCTACAGAAAGCACACGCAACGAAAATGCAGGGGGTTTTCTGTAGTGGCGAATCTGCAGCATTTCTGTATCAAAATCTGCTGTAGAAAAGCAGATTGTGGTGTAGCTTATATAAATGAAATAGCCTATTAAAGTCATAGGAAATCTGCCGCTTCCGACATCAAAACTGACTTCTTTCGAATCCATATGGGTATTGTGCAGATGTTTCTGCTAAATATGGAATATATTTATATATATATATATTGTAAGGATTCCTCCTTGGGGATTAGCTCGGGGATCGTCCTGGACCACGCCACAGGATGCGTTTCTTCTCAATAAACCAGCAAGCAAATGGTTCTAATGCAAATCTGGCACCTTGCCAGTTTTATTAGACAGGTTGCAGGGAAAGAAATAAACAAAAAGCAGGAACAAACAAAATCCTAGACCGTCTGGTCACTGACTACACAGATCAGCTTGTCCTGACTAACAACCGCTGAGCTACCCTCAGCCGGTTAAACATATGTCCCCTGCAACCTTTTACTCACAATTCATGTCACTCTCTTTGAGCCACTCAGCTCGGGCTGTGTACTCCTCAGCAGCCTCTGTCTCTTCCCTACAGCCCACATGCTGTCTCCTAGGAAGAGCCCCAACTATTCTGTTCCTTTTCCTTTTAAACACACACTTTCCCTTCCTGATACCTCATTAATCAGGCCACAGGTGGAGCATTCTGCAGAGATAGCAAGGGAAATACACCCTTTCCTTGCCACACTGCCACAATATATATATATATATATATACACACACACACACACACACAGTGGTCCCTCAACATACGATGGTAATTCGTTCCAAATGAACCATCGTTAGTTGAAACCATCGTATGTTGAGGGATCCGTGCAATGAAAAGAATAGGAAGTTATACTCACCTGTCCCCACCGCTCCGGACAGTCACCGCCGCCCTGGATATCGCCCTCCATCGCTCTCGCTGTGTCCCCGGGGTGTCCCCGCCTCTCTGGACCGTGTCTGCTGCCCGGGATCGTCGCTCTTCATCGCCGTCATCACGTCGCTGCACATGCCGCTCCAATTGGATGACAGGACAGCGTGCGCGGCGACGTGATGATGACGACGAAGGAGAGCGACGGCGATGCATCGGATGCAAGAGGACGGTCCGGAATGTCGGGGACAGGTGAGTGACCATCACCGGGACCACATGGGGCACCTCAAACGGCTATCCGGCGGCAGCTGAAGCAGTCTGCGCTGCCGGATAGCCGTTTATGCGATGGCCCCGACATACAAAAGCATCATATTTTGATGCTGCCTTCAACATGCGATGGCCTCTGAGAGGCCATCGTATGTTGAAATTATCGTATGTCGGGGCCATCGCAGGTCGGGGGATCACTGTATATGTATGTATGTGTATATATATATATGAGAGAGAGAGAGAGAGTCATGGCCGTAAATGTTATCAAGAAAATGAAGTATTTCTCACAGAAAAGGATTGCAGTAACACATGTTTTGCTATCCACATGTTTATTCCCTTTGTGTGTATTGGAACTAAACCAAAAACAGAGGAAAAGAAAGCAAATTGGAAATAATATCACACCAAACTCCAAAAATGGTCTGGACAAAATTATTGGTACCCTTTCAAAATTGTGGATAAAAAAGATTGTTTCGAGCATGTGATGCTCCTTTAAACTCACATGGGGCAAGTAACAGATGTGGGCAATATAAATATCACACCTGAAAGCAGATAAAAAAAAGGAGAGAAGTTCACTTAGTCTTTGCATTGTGTGTCTGTGTGTGCCACACAAAGCATGGACAACAGAAAGAGGAGAAGAGAACTGTCTGAGGACTTGAGAACCAAAATTGTGGAAAAATATCAACAATCTCAAGGTTACAAGTCCATCTCCAGATATCTAGATTTGCCTTTATCCGCAGTGTGCAACATTATCAAGAAGTTTGCAACCGATGGCACTGTAGCTAATCTCCCTGGGCATGGATGGAAGAGAAAAATTTATGAAAGGTGTCAATGCAGGATAGTCCGGATGGTGGATAAGCAGCCTCAAACAAGTTCCAAAGATATTCAAGCTGTCCTGCAGGCTCAGGGAGCATCAGCGTCAAGGCGAACTATCCGTTGACATTTAAATGAAACTCTATGGCAGGAGACCAAGGAGGACCCCAATGCTGACACAGAGACATAAAAAAAGCAAGACTACATTGTGCCAAAATGAACTTGAGTAAGCCAAAATCCTTCTGGGAAAATGTCTTGTGGACAGATGAGACCAAGATAGAGCTTTTCTACTGTTTACCGAAAAAGGAATGAGGCCTACAAGGTTTTGGTGTTGTTTTGCTGCCTCTGGCACTGGGTGCCTTGAAAATGTGCAAGGCATCATGAAATCTGAGGATTACCAACAGATTTTGGGTCACACTGTACAGCCCAGTGTCAGAAAGCTGGGTTTGCGTCCGAGATCTTGGGTCTTCCAGCAGGACAAACATACATCAAAATGCACCCAGAAATGGATGGCAACAAAGCGCTGGAGAGTCCTGAATAGGCCAGCAATAAGTCCAGATCTAAATCCCATTGAACACCTGTGGAGAGATCTTAAAATTGCTGTTGGGAAAAGGCGCCCTTCCAATAAGAGAGACCTGGAGCAGTTTGCAAAGGAAGAGTGGTCCAACATTCCGGCTGAGAGGTGTAAGAAGCTTATTGATGGTTATAGGAAACGACTGATTTCAGTTATTTTTTCCAAAGGGTGTGCAACCAAATATTAAGTTAAGGGTGCCAACAATTTTGTTCAGCCAATTTTTGGAGTTTGCTGTTAAATTATCTCCAATTTGCTTTTTTTCCTCCCTTTTTGGTTTAGTTCCAATACACACAAAGGGATTAAATATGTTTATAGCAAAACGTGTGTTACTGCAATCCTTTTCTGTGAGAAATACTTCATTTTCTAGAAGAATTCCAGGGGTGCCAACATTGATGGCCATGACTGTGTGTGAATATGTGTGTATGTATGTGTATCTTATCCTTTGCTTCTTTACTACTGTAACTGTAGAACATTTCCGACTGAATTAGTTGATTAATAATTATAATAACAGTTCCATTTCCTTTTCCTAAAGCCTAAAAAGGAATGAATCGTCATCATCCGTCCAAAACTATTTCCACTTTGACTCGCTACATAAGAAACTGAAAGACCTTGAGGATGAAAACACTGTTTTGCGGTCTGAGGTGAGATATTGCGTTGATCCCTTTTCCTATTATACTGGAGTACAAGTAAAAAAATAATGATATATAATTTTGTGTATTCTTACAGTAAAGTTTGTAAATTCTTAGGCATTTGTAAAGGTAATGAATGCAGCTGCAAATTCCCATTCGGTGTGTTACTGACACCTAGTGACCAATTTGATGTAATACATCTTTTTCTTTTGGGTTTTTAAGAAAAAATCCTGTCAACAATGTTTCTCTTAGTGCCGTATGTATTCACAAGGAAGAGTTTAGGCTCCTAACTTTTATTTTTACTTTATTTATTTGTTAATGTATTATTTTTGCAGAACTTTATTTTTTCTGTAATGTAAGGGTGGGTTTACACTGCATTTTTGTCTCTGCTTACCGGTTACCGTTAAAGTTTATGCAAAAACATAGCCAAATACTCTTTCTTGGCATACACAATAGTGTAAGTTACAGTAGCATACAGCAGCATTTGTTTTTAGCAGCTCCTAACATGTGTTTTTTATTTTTCAAGTGTATAAAATGTTCATGTTAGACGAAAGCAAATATAAAGTGTAAACCCACAGTAAATGTTCAAATGCCTGTGTATCTGCTGCTCACCTTCAATAGAAGTGCACAATGATTCCTAGCAGCGGCTCTTTGGTAATAAAGCAAAAATAACTAGTTAAATAGTTTCATACTTTGTTTTAAAGGGGTTTTCTTGGTCCTACAAGATTTGTTTTTTCTTTTTTATGTATCACATCTAAAAGTAGCTAATACTCTAAACCACCACCATATGGAAACAATGGTCAGTCAGGGGGCTTTCCATTGGCATTTAGTTTCAATGTTGTTTAACTCCTTAATCACCGGGCATCTTTGGTCTTTAACCCCTTAAGGACTCAGCCCATTTGGACCTTAAGGACCAAGACAATTTTATTTTTACGTTTTCGTTTTTTCCTCCTCCCCTTCAAAAAATCATAACTCTTTTTTTTTTTATATTTTCATCCACAGACTAGTATGAGGGCTTGTTTTTTGCGCTACCAGTTGTCCGTTGTAATGCCATCACTCACTTTACAATAAAATGTATGGTGCAACCAAAAAAATACTATTTGTGTGGGGAAATTAAAAAGAAAACCGCAATTTTGCAAATTTTGGAAGGTTTTGTTTTCACGCCGTACAATTTATGGTAAAAATGACATGTGTTTTTTATTCTCTGGGTCAATACACTTTTCTATTACTGTTGCGCTTTAAAAAAAATCGCAAACTTTTTAACCAAATTAGTACGTTTAAAATCCCCCTATTTTGAAGACCTATAACTTTTTCATTTTTCTGTATAAGCGGTGGTATGAGGGCTAATTTTTTGCACCTTGATCTGTACTTTTTATTAATACCATATTTGCTTATACAAAACTTTTATTACATTTTTTATTTTTATTTTTTGGAATAAAATGTTATAAAAAAGCAGCTATTTTGGATTTTTTTTTTTTTTTACGTTCACGCCGTTCACCGTACGGGATCATTTACATTTTATTTTAATAGTTCGGATATTTACACATGCGGTGATTCCAAATATGTATATAAAAAATTTTTTTTACTCTTTTTGGGGGTTAAATAGGGAAAATGGGACAATTTATGTCTTTATTGGGAGAGGGGGTTTTTCACATTTTTTTTACTTTTTTTACTTTTATTTTTACACTCTTATAGTCCCCATAGGGGACTATTTAAAGCAATCACTCGATTGCTAATCCTGTTCAGTGCTATGTATAGGACATAGCACTGATCAGGGTTATCGGTGATCTTATGCTCTGGTCTGCGGGAAGGCAGATCAGAGCAGAAGACTCCCGGAAGACAGCTGAGGCAGGTGAGGGGACCTCCGTCTGCTGTGCAGGATGATCGGATCGCCGCGGCAGCGTTGCGGACGATCCGATCATCCTGTTAAGTGACCGCGATGCTGCAGATGCCGTGATCGGTATTTAATGGCGGACATCCGTGCGATCCACAGTCGGGACCTGCCGCGCATGATGCCCGCATCGCTCCGATGCCCGCGGTTATGCTCAGGATGTAAATGTACGTCCTTGTGCGTTAAGTACCACATCACCAGGACGTACATTTACGTCCTGCGTCGTTAAAGGGGTTATCCAGGAAAAAAACTTTTTTTATATATATCAACTGGCTCTAGAAAGTTAAACAGATTTGTAAATTTCTTCTATTAAAAAATCTTAATCCTTTCAGAACTTATGATCTTCTGAAGTTAAGGTTGTTCTTTTCTGTCTAAGTCCTCTCTGATGACACCTGTCTCGGGAAACTCCCAGTTTAGAATCAAACCCCTATAGCAAACCTCTTCTAAACTGGGCGTGTACAAGTGAATACCTAATAAGTGTAGGTTTTGGTCTTTATGTAAAAAAATAAAAATAAACAATAAAATGTTTTATATACTATTTTACGTCTTTATTTACATCTTTAATTTAAACTTATAGGGGGAGATTTATCAAAACCTGTGAAGGGAAAGAGTGGTGCAGTTGCCCCTACCAGCCAATCAGATTTCTTCTTTCATTTTTCACAGGCCTCTTTAAAAAATGAAGACAGCTATTTGAATGGTAGCTTTCTCTACACAGGTTTTGATAAATCTGCCCCATAATGTATTATCATACTCCTGTATGCTAGTCCTTTTATCTTTTGTGTTACTATGACACAGGCTGCTGGTAGAGTGACACTTGGTGGGCCTTCCTCCAGTCTCAGTGCTTCACCTAAAAACCTAATGACCCGTTGGAAGGGCACAGTCATAGACCTCAGTGACATAACAGTCTGGATGAGAGGTTCCACTGATCTTAGTCTTGGCACAGGGGCACACAGTGAACCATATGTCCTCTTCTACTGTATCAGTGTCAATAGATGTCATTGCAGACTGAGGAGGTGCACAGTGGGCCTTCAGAAGACTGTGTAAGGGATTCATACGTGTTAAAGGGGTACTACCGTGCTCACAACTTATCCCCTATCTAAAGGATAGGGGATAAGTTGCCTGAGGTCCCGCCGCTGGGGACCCCCGCGATCTCGCACGCAGCTCCCCTCTCTCATCAGGCCCCGGAGCGACGTTCGCTCCAGGTCTGATAACTGCCGATCACGGGGCCTGAGTATGGTGACGTCACGGCTCCACCCCCATGTGACATCACGCTCCGCCCCCTCAATGTAAGTCTATGGCAGGGGGCGAGACAGCTGTCTCGCCTTCCATAGACTTGCATTGAGGGAGCGGAGCGTGATGTCACTTGAGGGCGGAGCTGTGACGTCTAGATCACCGGCCCAGTCATCAGACCCGGAGTGGATGTTCGCTCTGGGGCCTGATGAGAGCGGGGTGCTGCGTGCGAGATCGCGGGGGTCCCCAGCGGCGGGACCTCATGCAACTTATCCCCTATCCTTTAGATAGAGGATAAGTTGTCAGCACGGTAGTACCCCTTTAAATGTGTTGATGATGATGATATATCTTTAGAACTACATTGCAGGGAGCTAATATGTGCTTTATATAATAACACTGATTGTGGTCATTAATTTGGCACCTTATTGGTATGCTTATTGTTACAGGCATGTCACTTGCAAACTGAAACCATCACGTATGAGGAGAAGGAACAGCAGCTAGTCAATGATTGTGTGAAAGAGCTAAGTAGGTCATCTATTAAAATGGCAAATACCATGAATTCATTATAATGTATAATGTCCACTGAGACTCTAGAAATATCTTTTTCCAGCAGTACATAGAAATAAAAGTTTCCTCTTAATTATTCACCTTTTGTATAGTATTTTATAACTAAATATGACAGATGGTTTAATGCCATATTTAATCTCCATTTTCTAGGGGATGCTAGCATTCAGATTGCTAGCATATCGGAAGAATTGGCAAAGAAAACCGAAGATGCAGCGCGGCAGCAAGAAGAGATCACTCACCTGCTATCTCAGATTGTTGATATTCAGAAGAAGACTAAAGCAGTAAGTAGTGTGCATTAGGCACAGAATAGAGTTTTTGATTTGAGTTGTCAAAATGTCACAAATAATAGATCTCCCTAAATATTGAAATGTTTTTGTCTATATATTTTTATACACATACACGCATTATAAAATACATGTGTTTGTTGTTGATTTTTTTTGCTCCAGCACAAAGCAAATTTCTCTGTCGCTCTTCATTGGGGGACACCGATACTATTGGGTATATGCTCTTGCCACTAGGAGGCGCTGACACTAGGAAAAAAAAAGTCTGCTCCTCCCTGGCAGTATATACCCACCCACTGGAAGTGATGTGATCAGTTTTATCTAGTGTCAGTAGGAGGCAAGACACAGGTCAGGGAGCTCCCCAGACCTGGTCTCTTGTTTTATTATTTTCTAGATTGGGCAACAGGAGAATGGCGCTACCTTATCTCCCATGTGGGACAAAGGGGCACGGTGCATAGAGTATGGACCGTTAACCCCTTCTCGACAACTGCCAGCGCATGGAGGTGTACCTTGGGTCCTGATCCCCCACTGCCCCTGCTCGCCTGGCTATGGCAGCCTGGCATGATGCAGCATGGCCTTTAGCTGGCTGAAGACATCAGGAGGTGAGTATAGCCAAGAGCTAGGTAGGTATGTGCCCTCTTTTGTGCGAAGATTCACTTACTGAACCTCTGGCAGCACTATGGCGGAACTTAAGGGGTTAATTATCTCCCTTGGTCTCTCTTGCCTCTGCTACTCTGTGGACTCTGTCCGCAATGGGACATTTTTGGGGGCTAAGGTCCTGATATCGGTCAGGATATATCTATTATATTGTTCTCCCTCCCGTAGACTCAGTCTAGAGCTCAGGAGTTACGGCGGCCACTTCTGTTCAGGTCAGCTGCCGCCTTTACTGGCGGCTACCTGCACATTCTGTGGTCGCAGACTCTTTTCCCCCCTCCTCTCAGCCCCAGCTGTTCTGTACTCCTCTGGCACTTTTCGCGGGCAGGAGCCATAATGGCGGTATGTAGCTCTGCACCCCTTCTTCCCGGGCTCTTTACGGGACTCTGGAGATCAGCTGAGCGGGGACTCACTCCCCGCTCTGTCGCAGCTGCCTTGTTTCAGTGCCCTCAGACTCACCTGCAGTGGGAGCATCAGTCATGGGGAAGCAGTCACTTTTACAAATGCCAGCGGCCATGTGTGCTGGGGACTCGGAGCGTAACTCAGTCTTCCTCCTTGCCCCTACAGCGCAGGAACTGGGGGTTATCTGTCTCTTCCCTCCCCGGCTGGCCGTCATTATGGCATGGGGGAGTTTGCATAGCTCCGCCCTCTTTCTCCTCTCCTGCAGTGTGGCATTGAGGGGTCAGTGGTTCCTTCAGCCGACACTGTCATCAGCACTGTTTGTCCCTCTCCTTACTATTGCATTGCAGCTGTGTGTTCAAAGAAGAAAAAAAAATATCAAATCAGGTGTTACACACGAACCCCCCTCCCTTTGTGGCCATTTACTGAATCAACTCTTGGTTTTATGCTTACCAATGAGCTCCCTCTGGTGGCAACTTTCTGGCCTGCATCCCTGCTGTCTCTCCATATCAGCCCTTCAGACAGGACTTATGCGACCTGCTCTGGCGGGTCATTACAGAGGATGCATATTCCAGGTCATGATTGCCTTGTGAACGGTCGATTCCAGTCCCTCCCCAGGAGTGCCTCTATTGGTGCCATTCCAATTCTAGCGGAAACTGAGGGGCCCCTCCGAGGTTTCCCCCTCCTCCATGCCTGGGCCTACTTCCCTGCCCTGTGCCAAAGTCCACCACATGGCCTTTCATTCCCAGGAGGGCATTAGGAAAACTTTCTGCAGTGGTTTCCTCCACCGCCGGTCACCCGTCTTATGTACCTGCGCCTACGGCTCCCTTTTCCCCCGTACCCCATAACTAGGGGGTTTCCGGAGGAATGACCCTGTGTGTGCAATGGGCCATATACCAGTAAGCCAGACTGTTGTCTTTGTGGTTCTCTTCTCTACTCATGTCTGCTGCATCTGCAGCTGGAGTTCCAGATCCCTACCTCTAGTGTGAAGTTTCCACAGACGTGACCCTGCAGGGACATGGATTGGACTTCATACATTGAGGGGGCAACAATGCTCAGCATGGTTTCCTCTACAGCCTGTCATTCATCTCAGTGCTGCCGTTCTGCGGCTGGACTTCCGGTACCCCACTGCTAGTGCGAGGTGTCTGAAGGAATGACCCGGTGTATACTATATGGACCCTATGCCATTAAGTCAGACAATGATCTGTGTGGTTCCTCCGCCGCCTTCCCTCATCACACGGTGATGTATCTGCAGCTGGAGTTCCAGTACCTCACTACTAGTGTGAGATGTCCGAAGAAGTGACCCGGCGTTTCCTATGGACCCTATACAGGGCAACGGGGATACAGTCCACGGCTCCTCTGCCGATCTCTGGAATGGTGTGGATACTATCCATGGCTCCTAAGCCTCCTGGCCCACCTGCATGCAACAAAGGGGCACAGTTCTTCCCTATCAGTGCTGTCCCCTTATCACCAGCCAGCGCCTGGAGGTGTCCCCGTTGAGCTTGACTGTGGTCTGCACGGTTTCTGCTGCTGTCGGTCATCTATCACAGGTCTTCCGCGTGCAGGGCTGGAGTTTCCCCTACCTCCCTGCTGGTGTGGGACAGGGTCCCTGCAGGTACTAGGGACTCATGCTGTCAGCCAGACATTCGTCTGCATAGTCTCCTACACCACCCGGTCGCCCATCAGATCGGCCGCACTCCAGTACCCCACTTTCTATTGGGGGGATTCGAAGGAGTGAGCCTGCACATTCAAGGATCCTATGCCATGGTGGTCTGTATGGTTTCCTACTGCGTTGTGTCGCCTACCATACATCCCGCACCGAGGCGGAAGTTCAATAACCCACTGCCAAGGTGAGGTTCCGAATGTGTGAGCCCAGGTCGTTCCATGGGCCCTATACCATGCACCACTTTATGGTTTGCAGGGTTCCCTTCTCTACCAGGTCCCTCTCCACATGCCTGCCGCTCTCACAGCTGACGGCTGGTAACCCAATTTCAGTGTGTGATTCTGAATGCGGTATCCTGGTGTGTTAAATGGTCCCTATGCCCATTAGCTAGACTGGGTTTCTAATCCACCAGGTCACCTCCCTGTCCCTACCGCAGCTGCAGTCCGGTGCCTCACTTTCATTGTGAGGTTCCGAAAATTTGACTGTGGTTTCATTGGATATTCTTTCTTCCTTATACCTGTAAGTCGGTCTGGTTCTGCATGGTTTCCTGCACCACATGCATCCTTCAGCCCTTTGCGTCTGCGACAGCAGTCCTGGTATGTATCACATTTAGTAGACACACCAGGACTGCTGTCGCAGACGCAAAGGGGTGAAGGATGCATGTGGTGTGGTGCATGTGGCGTTTCCTGCAGATTCCATGAACCTTTGCAGCGACAGCAGCACTCTCTTTTCCAATACGTTGGTCTGCTACGGGCATGGTTATGACACACTGTTAGATGCTGCAACTGTTTTCCATACCGCCGGCACTTTGGATGTCTGCGATTTCTTCATGGCTGCTGTCTTGGTGCCCCACTATTATAATGCGGTAACCATGTCTGTTTCCCTACATATGCTACGGACGCTCTGCACGTATAGAGCCCACCTCCCTTTCTTTTCGGTGGGGTGTACCTTGGGCCTTTCTGTGATCTTGTACAGGACTGCTGCAGTTAAACACATCTGTTCTGGCATGGAGCCTGATAGGGCGGAACAGTCTGTTCCACAGCCCCCCTATGCCTCCAGGTATCTTTCCTTGATTCCGGTGCAGGGTAGCTCTGTCGCCTGCTCTAGTGCCTTAGTCAGCAACCAGATTGGCTCTGTTGACGCACTGTCAGTCCCAGGGACCAGGCTTTCTCCCCAAAGGGTTCCTCCCACATGCTTTAGGTTACTGTGTGTGCTTTATACTTGCATTATCTGTACCCAGCACAAGTGTCCAGGATTCAGATCCCTCCAGGAACACACATGGCTCCTCCATACATCGCTATGTTGCTGCATTCTCTTAGTACTTTGACCTGTTGCCACAGGGCTTTGTGCCCTGTTCCTACAGTACCTTTCATACTTTGCTATCTCATTTTGCAGGAGGTAGGGGGATCAGGAAGCTCAGCACGGTCAGTACCTTAGTTTCCTCTCACCACCCCTTGTTTTCCCCTCCACTGGGGGACTTTTTCGCCCAACACTTCTACTGCCGACATGGAGTCATCTCCCTCTTTCCCCCTACATAGGTGTGGTACCTGGCTGGGCCCTTGTTTTTGCTGAGAGCATTTAGAAGAGCTTTGTACTGGCTATGCTTGTGTGCTTACTGCCCACTATTGCAGCCTGGTTCTCCGCCTGTTTCTTGGTTCTCTCCTGCTGCTCATTCAGCTATGGCACTCTCCTCTGTTGGTGGAGTTTATGCAATCATGAAGGGCTCAGTGTCAGCAAGTCTAGCCACCATCTGTTGGTTGGGCCCTGCCATTTCTCTCCTTTCTTGGCGCAATCTGCGTGGAGGGGTGTGTTCATCCTTCCCTTTGACAGTGTCAGTTGCTCTACACTGACACAAAAGTCTTCTGGAGTAACCTTCAGGTACCCAGATCCTGAGTCCCAACTGGATTCCCTTTATTTCCCTCTCTGTTCCCGTCCTGACAGGATGTTGCTTCGGAATACTCTGGTCTGCTCGGACCACTGGGGTTCAAGGCTGGTTTTCCGTGCCCATTCCCTCTTTGCTGGCTTGTGCGAGTACTGGGAAGTCTGCTTGTATTCTGCTGTGGCTGGCCTTATTATCTAGGTTGGCCCTTCTGGTTCTTAGGGCCTTAGTGATGGTTGTTGTCTTGGGCATGGTGGCACCCCTGCCCAGACTTCTCCCCGATCCCATTTGTGGGGTGGTCTTTCTGTACTGCACCTTTTTCTTGTCCAGACATAGACGTATGTCTCCCGGAGTGCTTCACGGTGGCTGGGTTTGCTCACCCTACGGGTGTAAGTCTTCTAGGAGACTCTGGAACCTCAGTTCCCGTGTCTGTCGCTCTGGTATTCCGGGATGCTTCTTCTCAGGGCGTTCCATTCCTTTTTTGGCCGTTTGTTACCTTCCGTCTCCTCCTTCAGGGTCCATGTATTCCTGAGACGGAGGGCATTCTGGTCTGTCAGATTATGCCAGTCGGGCCAATTCACCATCTACGTGGATGTGCTTTCCTCGTCATGTTTTTTACCGCTGCTCTGGCACTGTGTCAGACTCTGTCAGCTTCCGCCCGGGTGCTCGCGGTGTTCCCTTGGGACTTTGGTTTTGGAGCCTGCCACTTTTCAATTTCGGCCATCGATCTTATGCATCGTGCCTTTCTAGAGCCGGCTTCCATCTCTCTTCCTTTTTTTTCCTCCAGAGCTTCTGTTCTCCACCTTGACTGTGCTCACCTTCTGCTCAGGCATTTGCTTCTCTCCCTGGCATTTTTTAACCATGTTTTCTTGAATCGGTTGGTTCTCCATGCTGGGGTTCCCTTGTCTGCCCCTTCTATTTTTGTTTTCCAGCCGGGCTGGCCCTCTCTCCGGTTGTGTGTTTATGGAAGTCTTTTTTCTATCTCTTTCCAGGATGTTTACGGTCATCGGGCTTCCTAGCAGGCCTTATTGTCTCTCTACATGGACTATAGGTTTGAGTCTCTACAATGGACGATCCCTTCCTTGGAGTCCTAGTCCCTCTCCATGGACAGTGGGACCTTCCGGACACTCAGTTTCTGGGTCTTTGTTGCCTCTTGGCCCAGGGTTTCATTCGTTTTCGGATTGTCTCCCCTTCTCTGGTGGTTGTTATTCCCACCCTAGGGCACTGCTTTTGTACGTCCCAATAGTATCAGTGTCCCCCAGTGAAGAGCGACCAAGAAAAGGAGATTTTTTTTTGTAATCCCCGTAAAATCTTTCTCGTAGCCCTCATTGGGGGACACTGCATTTCTTCATTTTTTGGTCCGGATCCTCTTTTCCGGTTCTTGTTTTTTTTCTCTGGGATTCTTATCTAGGGTCCTTCGGACATATTTCCTGTTGGCTTCTCCTATAATACCCAATAGTATGTGTCCCCCAATGAAGGCTACGAGAACGAGATTTTACGGTGAGTAAAAAAAATCTCCTTCTTCACTATTGACTTTGGGAGTTTTATCCTTTTAAGTAGGGATGTCCCGATACCATTTTTTTAAGACCGAGTACGAGTACCGATACTTTAATTCTAGTACTCGCCGATACCAAGTACGAGTACTTATATTTTAAAGGGAATCTGACAGCAGGGTGACGCGGTTTCTGGCGCTGTTTACCGCATGATATGTGGTTCCTTGTTGTGTACAATGGAGGTGGCTGCTGTAGTATGAGACAAGATTTCTCTCTTCTCCATTGGACAGAACAGGGAATTTGCATTGTCTGTGAGACCGATGACCACATGGTGAGCAGCGGTAGAAACCGGGTCACCTGCACTATCTACCTATAAATTCAAGTTAGTGCAGGTGACTCTTCTGTTAGATTGCCTTTAATAGTAGGGAGTATCCCCTTGCAGACATTAGCAGCAGTCCCCTGGCAGTCATTAATAGCAGCCCCCCCTTGTAGACAACAGCCCCCCCTATAGACTGCAGGCCCCCCTTGTAGACAGCAGCCCTCCCTGTAGACAGCAGCCCCCCCCTATAGACTGCAGGCCCCCCTTGTAGACAGCAGCCCCCCTGTAGACAGTGGGCCCCCCTTTAGACAGCAGCAGCAGGGCCCCCCCTTTAGACAGCAGCAGCAGGGCCCCCCCTTTAGACAGCAGCAGCAGGGCCCCCCCTTTAGACAGCAGCAGCAGCCCCCCCCCTTTAGACAGCAGCAGCAGGGCCCCCCTTTAGACAGCAGCAGCAGGGCCCCCCTTTAGACAGCAGCAGCAGGGCCCCCCTGTTTAGACAGCAGCAGCAGGGCCCCCCTGTTTAGACAGCAGCAGCAGGGCCCCCCTGTTTAGACAGCAGCAGCAGGGCCCCCCTGTTTAGACAGCAGCAGCAGGGCCCCCCTGTTTAGACAGCAGCAGCAGGGCCCCCCTGTTTAGACAGCAGCAGCAGGGCCCCCCTGTTTAGACATTAGTAGCAGCACACAGCTCACCGGCGGCTGTCCTCCGTCGGGTGCTACCGCTCCACTGCCCCATTCTTCCGTCCTCCCGGTCCGCATCATGGCGTCCTATGGAGGAGCATGTGACATATACGTCGCTCCGCTTCCTCCGTAGCGTTGCGCTGGGAGGAGGCGGAGTGACGTGTGTGTCACATGCGCCTCCATAGAACACTATGAAGCAGACGGGAGGACCGGAGAACGGGGAAGCAGAGCGGCAGCAGGTATCTGACATGGTATCGGGGACATTAAACGAGTCCCCGATACCATGTAAATGGCTAGTATCGGCCCCGATACCGATACTAGTATTGGTATCGGGACATCCCTACTTTTAAGTGCAAGAATCCATGTTGTGCTAGCTCACAGTGATGGAAATCTTGACAGAACCCTAATAAAATGGTTGAACACAGTTGTAAAGAAGGCTTGTAAGTGTAAGTGTTTTAAATCAGATGTCATTTTATAAAACTTCTGACATGTCAAAACTTTTGATCAGGTCAGGTCTGGGTGTTTAGGCATCCAATAATCGCTAGAATGAGTGCTGCTCTCGCTGTCTCACTGCAGGAGATTGCTTCTGTTGTACGTCTATGAAGCCCTTCTCCTCTGGTGAGAGAGAGAGAGAGAGAGAGAGAGAGAGAGAGAGAGAGCAGCAAGTTGGGGAGAAAAGCTCAGGGGTTTTCCTGCAAAAGAAACAACCTGTGTATGGTGTCAAAACGTATCATAAAGCAACTTACTTATATAATGTCTTCTAAACTAATTAAATGTATTGTAGTATACAATGTGTTGTGATTGGTTTATTTTTTTTATTTTTTTATAGTATGCAGTAGAAAATGAGGAACTTGTGCAACATCTGGGAGCTGCAAAAGATGCCCAGCGTCAACTTACAGCAGAGGTAAGAGTAATATAATATGAAAGCGAATTGTACAGGAGACCAGTGTGCTTTGTTTTGGCCACTGAAATGTAACCTTCAGCCTAAGAATTGTAGTTAAATGAATTTTATAGTAGGCATGTCTTAAACAATAATTTTCACTTTAGGTTTTTGAGCATTTTTTACATCATGTCTTGAAACTTAGAGTACCTGTCAGATCCCACACAAAAATGTTACTCATTATCTAATCCTGAATGTACACATGTTCATCAATTTTTTTCTGCCTCTATCACCTATATTTATTATAAAAATCCCTCTTTTCATTAGCTCACAGTGTTAGAAATCCTCTCAGGAGAAGGGGGCGTGTCCCTCCTTGTGGTGATGGGAGGTGATTGGTGGGTCTGCTCATGCAGCCTTGTCCATGTGTCATCTCTTGTCCATGACTTATGGACAAGCCTGATGCTGCTGCAGGACTGGTCAGTGTCCCAGTAGTCACCTAGTGGTGGTATTGTTAGAAGCCGTGTTCTTTATTAAATATTCAAACATTTTTAAACAACCATATTACAAAAGGCCTTTAATTTTCATCAGTAACAACATATAAAAAGCTTTAGGATCTGACAGCGCCCATTTATCACTAGCCTTTCATGTCTTTTTGGGAGGCATTAATCTTAGTTTCTGTTTGTCTAGTTGCGGGAGCTGGAGGACAAGTATGCAGAGTGCATGGAAATGCTTCATGAGGCGCAAGAAGAGCTAAAAAACCTTAGAAATAAAACAATGCCAAATGTTATTTCCAGACGTTACAACACTCTGGGTGTTTTCCCCATGGTAAGTAGGGAATAGGTCACTGCATAACCCACCAGTAATAAATGATGTGCAATTTCCTTAAGAACAAAAAATAATGGTATGGTTTTCATGTCCGTGTTTTTATTTTTTTACTTACACTATATGTCTCACGGCTTGTTATAATGATATGGCTTGTTTTATACCATTTATATGATTTTAGTTTAAGGCATGGCCATAGAGACTGGTGTACGGTTGGTCATTTTTTTATTTTTTAATTTTGATGTCAATAGGACTCCTTAGCTGCCGAGATAGAAGGATCTATGAGGAAAGAGCTACAAATTGATGAACCAGACTCCCCTGAGATGAAGTAAGAAGTACCTTATAAGGATTTGCAAAGTATTACTAATCTTTGTGATATTCTTGTATGATGACATGATGGTATATCATAAATTTGTACAGGGCTTGTCTAGGCAATTTGGTCAGGGAGATGATAAAGAAAAAATACTAACAAACAAAGCAGCGTCCCACCTCGGCCACTGACATCACATCCCCCAACACGAAGTCACTGGACAGAGGGTAGCAGAGCTCCGTTTAATTTAAAAAAAAAAAAAGAATAATAAAAAAAGAAAAAAAGGAGAAACTTTTGACATGGCACACAGAAATGAAAAGTTTTGATGAATCGCCCCCACCGATCTCTAGATATAGCTAGGATAAAGCGAACAGATGTGTGCTTCACTCCCCAGATCGCCACCCAATCTGGCTCATTGCAGAAGATTGTAAGTCTAAAGTCTATGGAGTCTGTCAGATCAAGCAGCCTTTCCCCTAATTATCTTTTTTACAGTTTTCTATTTAGCTATATCAATCTATCATAGACAATGTCTAAGAATTGGAGCTTTGTTAGTACCTTGAAATGCTTAATTTTAACTACACTTTTTTTCTCCTTCTTGGGGCATTTAAAGAAGATATATTAGAACCAGTACAAAGAACAAGTGTGCAATGATCATTGCAGGAGAAATGTTTTATTTTTCTGCCTAGCAGTAACATACTATGATGTGGGCTAATGCTTTATTACCAGGCAGTTTATCTCCTAGTTGTGGCACTATTCTGGTCCCATTGTTTAAAGGGGTTATCCAGGAAAAACTTTTTTTTTTTTACATCAATTGGCTCCAGAAAGATAGACAGATTTGTAAATTACTTCTATTAAAATATCATAATCCTTTCATTACTTATGAGCTGCTGAAGTTGAAGTGTTCTTGTCTGTCTAAGTGCTCTCTGATGACACGTGTCTTGGTGACTGTCCAGAGTATAAGCAAATCGCCATAGCAAACCTTTTCTACTCTGTATAGTTCCCAAGACAAGCAGAGATGTCAGCAGAGAGCACTGCTGCCAGACAGAAAAGAACAACTCAACTTCAGCAGCTGATAATTATTGGAAGGATTAAGATTTTTTAATAGAAGTAATTTACAAATCTGTTTAACTTTCTAGAGCCAGTTGATATATTAAAAAAAAGAAAGTTTTTTCCTGGAATACCCCTTTAACAACTTGACCACATTTAGCTCTTAAATAGCAACTTAAAGGGTTACTCCGGCACAAAACATCTTATCTTCTATCAAAAGGATACGGGATATCCTGTTAGATCGCAGGGATCCCGCCACTGGGGACCCCTGCGATCGCTGATGTGGCACCCTGGTCATCCGTGCACTTAGCGAACTCTTCTCCCTGCCAGATGGCCGCGCCCCCTCTATTCAGGTCTATAGGAGGAGGCGTGACTGCTACTTACTAGCAGTCACACCCCCTCCCATAGACATGAATGAAGGGGGCACGGGTGGAGGTCAAGAACATGGGAGCTCCACGCTCCCGTGTTCCGAACGCTGCTGCTGACCTGGAGATCGCGGGGGTCCCAGGCGGTGGGATCCCCGCAATCTAATATCTTATCCCCTTTCTTTTGATAGGGGATAAGATGTTTTGCACCAGAGTACTCCTTTAATACAAATCTCCAAGAGAGGGATAGAATTCTGGTCTAAAGAGCAGTAGCTGGGAAATTTGGAGGGTCCCGTGGGCACACAGTGGGACTGGAACAATGTCCTAACCAGGAGATAAAACTGCCCTGTAAGATTAAGCAGGGTATGTTACTGCCGGACAGGGGGAAAAACATTTCCCAAAGTGGTTATTTAACAAAACTAGTGCAAAAAAATTGAGAAAGTTTATAGTATCCAATCTAATTCCAGCTTTTATTTTTCAATAGTTTTTTGAGAAATATTCAGTGACCACTTGTTCTTTGTACTTGTTCTAATAAACCTCCTCAGATCTGATCTTTAAAGCGGAATATGATGTCCTACTTAAGGGCATCATGTTACAATTACGAGACTGTATTCCTGTTAGTCAAGCTGAACATACATTTTCACAACCTCCCTAATTGGCTTACAGGCTACGATATATGTGTGCATACGTTGCAGCCCATAGACTGCGCTGTATTTTATTTACCGGTATTTATTGATTGTTTGGTGTTCCTATTAGCTGCCAATGGTTGTTTTGTCTATTAGGAGTACAGAATGCTGAATGCCACATGCGGAAATGGAAGGACAAAGAGAATGTTATTTTGTAATGTTCTGTATTCGTCTATGTGAATTTTTTTTTTTATCTATTCAGAATGGTGAAGAGATTATATTGAGTTGAATCATTTTATAAATTTACTATACTGTATTAATGATTTTGTTTTGTGTATTTACCAGGAATTAGGTTTTAGTTCAGTAAACCACAGTGTATTATGTCATTTTTTCCTACATATTTTAATAACTATGAAATATATGTATGTGTTTTACCTTAGTGGCAATCACCAAAAACGTGTGTTTGAAACTGTGCGGAATGTAAACCAAGTAGTGAAGCAAAGGTCATTGGCACCTTCTCCAATGAACATCCCAGGTTCTAACCAGTCCTCGGCAATGAACTCTTTAATGTCTAGCTGTGTCAGTACGCCACGCTCCAGTCTTTATGGAGGAGATATTTCTAATATTGTCATTGATAATAAAACCAATAGCATTATACTGGAAACCGAGGTACCTGATAACAGGTTAGTGCTACTGCTTGATTCTGAAGTCATCAATGTAGCATTACTTTTACTAAGTGTTTAGTATATTGAGTAAACATGATGTCAGGGGTTTCTAGCAAATGAATCACTAAGCTGATGAAAAATATCGTACGCCATATGGTGAATGGTGGCCATCCTGGATGTATTGTAAGTAGGCCCAAATGGGTTTATATAAAGACCACAGTTTCTTCTAGGTTCTTTTTCTCTACAAATGTGCCTTTCTTAGAGAGAGGAATGTACCTTTTGAAAACGCAAAGATTTAAGACAGAGATAAGCCATGAGAGGAGGCTAGATACACTCTCTGGACACACACATACCTAGCAGAGTTTCACACACACAGTTGCCACTTTAGGAATATTTAATATTTGAAATATTACTACCATCATTTATTGCATAGAATAAACATTGTCCTAAAGCATTAAACTTCAACACTGGTCTTAAAGTCTTAACATTTTGGTGTTCTTATGTAATAGCATTGGTTATGACACTATTAGACTTTCTATCCTCTTTATTTTCAAGATCATAGATAAGAGCAAGGAATGTAAAATGTTAAAGGGGTTATCCAGGAAAAAACTTTTTTTTTTATATATCAACTGGATCCAGAAAGTTAAACAGATTTGTAAATTACTTCTATTAAAAAATCTTAATCCTTTCAGTACTTATGAGCTTCTGATGTTAAGGTTGTTCTTTTCTGTCTAAGTGCTCTCTGATGACACGTGTCTCGGGAACCGCTCAGTTTAGAAGAGGTTTGCTATGGGGATTTGCTTCTAAACTGGGCGGTTCCCGAGACACGTGTCATCAGAGAGCACTTAGACAGAAAAGAACAACCTTAACTTCAGAAGCTCATAAGTACTGAAAGGATTAAGATTTTTTTAATAGAAGTAATTTACAAATCTGTTTAACTTTCTGGAGCCAGTTGATTTTATTTATATATATATATATATATATATAAAGTTATTTTCCTGGATAACCCCTTTAAAGGCTTTATCTTTTTTATTACTAGCAGCTAAATGATAAATAATCTCTAATGAAGACTAGTTGAATAGTTTGCTAATTTTGCATTCAGGAAACAAATTAACAATAATAGCAGGTGTCCATAACCTTTAAACCCCATAGCACTAATTTAGGGTTTCTTAGTGAAATTTCTAGATATAGATGATTTAGATCATAAAATGAGTTTTTACTTGCTGGATTAAAACACAATGTGCTACATAACTTATTCAATATCTCATATTCTATTTAATTTCTTGCTGTCCTTATTGTCTTCAGTGATGCAGATAAGAACAAGAAGCCTGGCACACCAGGAACACCAGGTTCTAATGACCTTGAGACAGCCCTACGACGGTTATCCCTTCGGCGTGAGAACTACCTCCTGGAGCGCAAGTTCTTTGAAGATGACCAGGAAAGAAAGTTGCGCAGTCTAGCGGAGAAGGGAGAACTTCACAGTGGATCTTTAACACCAACAGAAAGCATAATGTCCTTGGGTACTCACTCCTCCAGGCTCTCAGAATTCACCGGCATCTCAGGAATGTCCTTCAGCAGCCGATCTTACCTGCCTGAGAAACTTCAGATCGTGAAGCCCCTAGAAGGTGACAAGGGGCCCCGGCCCTTCTATGTTTTGCTTAGTGACTCTTTGTGGTCTTTAATACATCACCAGAAAGCCGGCACTTTACATAATACACACTCTTTCTACTTCAGAGATAGCCACCCTCGTTGTTGGTTTGAGATATTTTAGTGTGAATCTGGTACAGAGGATTTGTAATAGCTATGTATCCAATAGTAAAAAGAAACAAACATATATCTTTTCTGTTATCTGCATACTTATGGCTGATGGTTGGTAAAGTTATTAGTTTTGACATATAATACTACTATTAACTAGCATTAACTTTTATACATGGGTTTTCTCACTAGCTGATCACGTATACACTGGATTGGCGATAAATGTCTGATCCCTTGTTTTGACCGTGACAAGAATGGGGGTGCCAAGTCCTCTATTTAAATGAAGTGGTGGCCAAACATGGGGGCTTCTGCCTCATTGAAATCTGTGAGCATAATTTAGATTGCTAGGCACTTTTTGTGAATTGGCAATGAATGTTGTTGGGGAGAAAATCCCTTTTGAGGCTCTTTATTGTAAAATATTAAAGAAGCACTCCTGGAAATTTTTCTTTTGCCTATATAGTGCAGCATAGACGGTTGTTGGAGAATATTGTAGAGGTTTATGTGAATGCCTTGTGATTACTTGTTTTAGCTAATGTGTCGTACATAAGATTTTAGGCATACTCATTGCACGTGAATCAAAGAATTTATTTCCTTATGCTACCTACATTTCCTTTGAATCTTCTGGCTTTACGGAAAAGAGAGGTTGTGGAGCCTGGCGAGCACCTGATGATCTGATTACCTAGCGCCAGACTGCTGTCACGCCCCCTCCCATAGACATGAATGGAGTGGGCGTGGTGTGACGTCCCGTCCCCAGTGCCGGAAAGCTGGAGGTTTCCGAAACTGGAGACGCAGCTCCCGCATAGAATGCGGGTGCTGCAGGGAGATCGCAGGGGGTCCCAGCGGTGGGCCCCCCGCGAACAGACCTCTTATCCCCTATCCTTTGGATAGGGGATAAAATGTTTTTGCCTGGAATACCCTTTTAAGTTCACAAGTAGACAGCTGACCCAGCACTGACCACTTCCTCAGACACATTAATCACTGGTTTTCTGTGGGTCAAACGGGTGATCACATGAGCAAGTTACAGTAATGAAACGCATGGATGCAGTTGTGCTGAAGTTAAACAAATGGTGCTGTAGGACTAATGATGGGGAGTGTGCATGATATGGGCAAAAAACTTAAAAAACATGGAGTGCTTCTTTATGCTTTTTCTAGCTTTTTGCTATTGCTCAACTCAGATGTTGCTTTCAAATCAGTGCGGAAAATGGTATTTCTAAAAAGTAAGACAGCCATTTCACTTTAATGTTTGCACCTTACTGCTTGCATAGTGGAACAAGGGAACATATACTGTAGGGTTATTGTCTGCTAAATAGAAGCTATTTTAACTTTGGTAAATTGTCTTAATAATTTGAATGTGTTTCACGTGATAATAGAACATATTATAGGGGGAGATTTATCAAAGGCGGTCTAGAGGAAAAGTGGTGTTGTCCCTAGCAACCAATTTTGGATTGCTTCTTTCATCTTTTACAGGCCTTTTAACCCCTTAATGACATCTGATGTAAATGTACTGATTTTGTTAAAATAGTTTGATTTATTTTTTAAAAGTTGTACATTTATAGAAAAGCATATAACCTCATATCATTTTAATCGTATTGACCCATAGAATAAAGAAAACATGTCATTTTTACCGTAAAGTGTACAGCGTAAAAACAAAAAATTCCAACATTTGCTAAATTGCGGTTTTCTTTTCAATTTCCCCACACAAATAGTATTTGTTTTGCTTGCGCCGTACATGTTATGGTAAAATGAGTGATGTGATTACAAAATAAAATTGGTCACACAAAAAACAAACCCTCGTATGGGTCTGTGGTAAAAATATTAAAGTTATGATAGAAGGCGAGGAGGAAAAAAGGAAATGCAAAAATAAATTTGGCCAGGTCCTTAAGGGGTTAAAAAATGAAAGACGCAATCTGGTTGCTGTGGGCAACTGCACCACTCTTCCTCTACACCGGTTTTGATAAATTTATTGTAAAGTCCTGTATCAAGATGACCATAAACAGAGTGGTTGTGCATACGTTTGAATGTTTCTCATCAGATCAAAAGAATGTCGGGAGATATATCAAATCCTGTCCAGAGGAAATGTTGACCAGTTTCCCATAGCAACCATTTGTTTTAGAGGCCTTTTTGAAAATTAAAGAAGCAGTCTGGTTGCTATGGGCAACTGGTCAACTTTTCTTCTGCGCAGGTTTTGATAAATCTCTCCTGTTGTCTTTTTGAAATAATTGCCAAAATGTTAGACTATCATTTTGACAGGCATTTGTTTCTGACAGATGTTAGTTGGTCATCTTTAGATCTGGAAACTCCGCCAATCTCATAGCCCTCTACAGAGAAACTTGCCCCTTTGGCACATGAATTGGAGATTTCCATGTGTCTGTATGTTGTTTGCACCTTTAGAGATTGAAATGGAGCTGTAGTATACATACTGATCCCAAACATTGTAACTGATTGTAAAGTTATGAATTCTTGGAACAATGTTTCTTTTGCTTTTCAGTTTTGGCTTGCGTTCCATTAGCCTGAGCCTTAATAAAAAAATGATTAGTATTTTGGATAGTCCCTTTATAAAAAGAAATCTGGTGGTGGAAAGACATTGCCTGCACGGCTCATACTGGCAAAGATGTATCAAAACTAGTGCAATAAACAGGTGGTGCAGGTCACCTTGTCCCTTTCATTTGAATTAAAAGAGCTAGAATATGATTGGTGGCTATGAGCAGTGACTTCCATATTCATTTTTTTAATAAATCTCCATCACTAATTCCTTAATATGAAAAATAGAATACTTGAATATCACACAGTCTATGGGGGAAATTTTCTTTTCCTGCATAAGTGCAGAGTAACAATATTGCGCACATTTTCTTCACAAGCCAGGTCTTTATGCAGATAATGTTCGAAGCGTCCACTTTGCACTTTCCAAATATGGAGCCAATCTGTACTGGCTCAGGAAATGAATCCCCCCTTCCCCCCTACTTTTTATGCACCTGGGAGAGTAGTTGGGTGGCAAATTGCAGGGTCTCCCGTGTGTCTCATCAGAAATAAATGGAGGGAGATTTATCAAAACCTGCCCAGGGGGGAAGTTGCTGAGTTGTCCATAGCAACCAATTAGATTGCTACTTCCATTTTTGAAAAGGCCTTTGAAAAATGAAAGAAGTGATTTGATTGGTTGCTATTGGCAAATTGGCAACATTTTCTCTGGACAGGTTTTGGTAAATTTTCTCCTATGTGCATATATTTTTTTTTTTTAACTGTAAAAAGCCTATCCTCTTGACATCACAAGCACTGCATGGTCACTAGTTCAAAATAAACAAGGTTGCTGGGATCTTTTTACATTGACACTATTACCTTGTACAGATTTTTTTTTCCTGTGCCAAATTCAATATATAGATGCAGGTGGAGATATCTCTAACTTTGTAGTGAGGGGTAAAGAGCTTTTATAAGGCTGCATTTACACTACGTATGGTGCCCTGCTGGACCTCTGCCGTACCATGTTCAGTTCAGTGTGCCACTATGAATCATTTTTGGACTGTATCCGGTTCTTTGCCGGACTGACAGCCATGGTTCTTCACTTTTCCGTCCAGCAAAATAAGTATACTGTTTAAAACAACGTGACCGGAGTCACTTGGTTACTCCGCTAGGCTCATAGAAATGAATGAGGTAGGCATGGGTCCAGCACAGTTACGGCATCAACCGGTTTCCAGATTCTCCTGCGGGATGCAGCTGCCTTATGCCCCACACGTGGTGTAAATGCAGCCTAAAAGTTCAGAAATTGACTTTTTATCTTTGCTTTACTAATAATTCATTGATTTTTTTTTATTGCCATTCACTATTATTATGAATAACTGTTATAAGTTCAGAATGACAAGAATAGGATGTGTAGCCAACAGCTGTTGAACTGTGTTTGCAGACAAGCACTCTAGTGATTTTGTAACCTTTTCTTTATATGTTCTCTTATGTTTCCCTTTCACTATTCCTTTTCAGTTGTAATACCTCTTGCTACTGTATCTATTCTGTTCTTTCAATAAAATCTCCATTATATTTCATCTTTCCTATTTGTTTTTCCTGTGCTTTTTTTTAAATTATTTTAATCATCATCATGGTTTATTATCATGTAGCCACACAGTTTTTTTTTAAGTTTTTTTTAATGATTTTGTATAACTTAACTTTTAGAAAATTAAAAACAAAAAAAATGTATGGCTACAAGCAAAAGTGGCTATGATAACCTTTGCTTGAGACTTAAAGGGTTGCCTGACTTGCCTCCCCACTCGACTCTTTTTCTTACGCCTGTCTCAACATACAGGAAATGCCCACCCAGCCAACCACTGCACAATGGTGACCTGCCCTAGCTCGTGATTGACTGAGCGAGCATTCCTTATGTGTCGAGACCAGACCTGGAAGTGGAGGTCAATGTGGACCTAGTGAGGGTTGGAATGCCAGAGGATCAAAGAAGGGAATAACCCTTATTTATTTTAGTTACCTACTTATTTATTTATTTATTTATTTTTTTAAAGCCAGTTTGCCACTTCTTAAAAAAAATTTGTGTTGCCATATGACCCCTTTAAGAGACCATATTCTGCCTGTATTGTATATTCAATTAACATGACGCACAATGCATTTTCTATTTATCCAACAAAGAAAGTGCTCACCCCAATAGCAGCTACATCCAGCGCGGACAGGTGCGGACCTCACCGTAGATCGCAAACAGGAGGAAGTGAATGAATAGGCAGATTAAAAAATAGAAAATATAATATTTTGAAAATATAATCTTAAAATGCCATTTTATGCAATGTTCTTGGAAGAACAAATACATAAATGATAAATAGAGAATAGAAGGAAGTAAATGTCCAGCCGAAGGATTCGTGCAGTAAAACTTCAGTTTATTTCAATAACATATGCAAATACAGGTGCAGACAGGCAAAGTGACATGTTTCAGCCTACATAGAGGCCTTACTCATACTTGTGTAAGGCCTCTGTAGGCTGAAACATGTCACTTTGCCTGTCCGCACCTGTATTTGCATATGTTATTGAAATAAACTGAAGTTTTACTGCACGAATCCTTCGGCTGGACATTTACTTCCTTCTATTCTCTATTTATCATTTATGTATTTGTTCTTCCAAGAACATTGCATAAAATGGCATTTTAAGATTATATTTTCAAAATATTATATTTCCTATTTTTTTAATCTGCCTATTCCTTTAAATATATCCATAGGTTTTTGGTAGTTGAATCTGTATTACAGGCTGTTTATTATTTAATATTACATGCTTTATAGTTGTCATGTACAGACATCTCCTTTCTTTATGTTGCCCTTGACTTTTTTTCTCATTCATTTTCATCCCTTTCATGTGTTTTTCTTTTTCTTTTTTTCTTTTTTTTTCTTTTTATTGCTTCCAGTTTGACCATGCTCATTGGTCAGACAAAAATTTGACGGGGTTATGATGTAACCCTTGGGTATGTATACTGTCAAATATTTATACTAGCTACTAGCATAGAAATGAAAGGATTAGTATGCCATATTCTCCTATTAAACCCTTTTGTTGCTTTGGGTTATTTTTAGTATATAAATACAGTTTTATTGGGTACATTTATATTAGATGGCTTTAGCTTCTCAACATAGTTGTTGTAGAGTAGCTAGTGCATCTTGAGACAAGCTCTAAAATGTGTTAACCACAAGCTCTAAAATGCGTTAGCCATTATTAGGCCTCCCTTTGCATAGGCCTCTCCCGCTGCTGCCACTATCAAGCCTTCAGGTCTTGCTGCGGTCCTCATGTTGGTCCACATGTTGATGACATTTTGTTCCCCCACAGTTGGTCACCAAGCTGAGCTGGCAGTTCCTGTGGGCATGAAAGGTCATCGTAAAATGAAAGAAGTGGACCACAGTGGGGATTGAAAGACTTCGTAGCTTGCGAGTTTGCAGGCATATAGTATAGAAATATTTTTACCTACAAACCCCTTTATCGCTACATTTGTCTTTAAGGATGTGTTATAACACAATATAAAAATTTAATAGGCACTTTATGAGACCATTTTTTACCAACAAGAGTACAAGAGTTTCGTCCTATTACAATAAAACTCGATTCCAAAGGGGGAAAAAAATCAGCCCAAAATTCTTTTGCTGTGGTATAAATTGACAACTTTTTAGCTATAAACTGCAGGTATGATTTTCATATAGTTTATCCTTCTTATGAATTCTTCCATATTAGTTAGAATATATTAATCTATCCTCTTGCCCACCTGGAGCTTTCCTGGTCCCCTAGACTGTGTGTATATGAATGGTTAGTTATTGACTGAACAGGCTAATATTGCCTATGTAGGAGGGCCAGCGATGAGCTTAGCTGATCAATTCTTTTTGACAGGTAAAAAAAAAAAAACAGATTGTTGGTTGGCCGCACATCTCCCCATGTAAATAATGATGTGCATCTGGTGACTAATGGAAACAATGGGCCACATAAACAATCCAGCAGTTGTTTGTCCAAATCTGCCCACCTCATAGTCGAGCCTTGCAATTGGCGCTCATTTACAGTGTGCGTCTGTTCATGTAATAGTGCCTTAAGCATGCATGTCCACCTTGGCACATTAACTAAAGTGGATTCAGTAAAACTCTTAAAGAGAAACATCACATGGCACGTTACAACATTATTCCTGTCATGAAGCAACTCTTTAGTCTGAAAGGTACACTTGGTGGTCAACTTGATGCCAGACAGATTCCAAAAATTACCTTTTTACAGAGCATGTAGCTTAAATGCCTTTAAGATATTATTACAATATGTTCCTGCATTTTTGAATGTCACAACCACAGAGTGATAAATTACCACAAACTTTGCTACATACATGCTTATCTATCCATCCACGCATAGTACCCACACCAGCAATAACATGTACTCATTTTAAAAATTGATGTCCTAGGGATCACTGCAGCAAGCTCTGTGTCTTATGTAACCGTCTCAATCACATGACATAAAGCCGGGAGGGAACGCTCTGAGCATGCACTTCTCACTAGTAATTGGTCTGATTCTAAACAACACAGAACCTGACCGATAAAAACTTAGATGAAGCAGAGAGAATAAATCAAAACTTTGAGATCTTTCTCTGGCATATAAAAAGTTGACCGTGCCCAATACATTTTAATTTTATGGTAATACAATGTCTTGGACTTAGTGTGGCACTGTCACTGTTGAACATTTACAATTGGTAGTCCAAATTTAATGTAATCTCCATTTGTTTCATCTGTTCTAGGTTCAGCAACTTTACATCATTGGCAGCAGTTGGCACAACCTCACCTAGGAGGAATCCTGGACCCTAGGCCTGGAGTAGTTACCAAGGGCTTCCGCACCTTAGATCTTGACCAGGAGGACGTGTACTGCTTCACAGACTTTGAAGAAGACGAGACAGGTGACATTCCTTTCAAGAGCTTAACTACCTCGAGTCCCGTCCATCATTCAGAGACCTCAGGTGAGAGGTCTCAAGCACAAGTGACTGTGTCTGACAGCAAGAATTGTCCAAGCCATTCTCAGGCTGCCCCAGAGGACTTGCAAGAGCCCGCGACAGACGATGATGAGGGGTCTGGTGAGGGATCCTCCTTACGTCCTGTAAAATGGACTTCTTTACAGGATATTGAATATTGGGCCATTTTCACCTCTACACCACAGCACATTCGCAAATGTTTTACTTCATACAATAAGTGATCTGAGCAGTTAACAAATATTCTCTTGTTTAGCAGGTCTCCTCATTCAGATTTGTTTCTAGCTTTGCATACTTTGCAAGAACCACTTTCATTATATGTAAAGGCTGCTAAAAGAAAGAGGCTGGTAAACTCTGAACGTACTGTACTGTATTTAGCTATGTGTCATTAGTTATTGGTATGTATTACAGTAGGTGGGTATATACATGAGTGCTTAGTCTACCATCTTGTTGAATTAATGCTAGCTTTCTTTTTTGTTAGGCCTGGGCTTTACTGTAATTTAAAATAACAAAAGAAAAAAGTTTGATACCATTATAGCCAGTTAAAATAAAACTTACACTGCATGACTGGCTGCATTTTAAGGGCATGTGCACATGGGCAAAAACCTTGCCTGTGTGCAGCACTGTGCTGTCTCTTTTTCCAAGCTGTGGTCAATGTGGGTGGTCCTGTCCTAAAGCTCCTATTGATTTCAAGAGAAGATTCAATGTGGAATCCACGTGAAAGCATGTGGTTTTTGATGTGGAAATCACCACCGTTTTTAGAGTTAAAGAAAACACACCGTATTGAACATGTAAGCATGCCCTAAAATTGGTCTCAAATGTGCATTTTTTTGCATTTGTATTTCAATCGCAAGTCCCAGCCTAACAGTGAATCTAATAACATGAACGGACAGCACGATGGGATCTATTATGTTTTCAGTTTGTGCAGTTAGGTCCCTGCTCAGGTCAGTATTTGTGCCTATAATATAAAAGCAGCCCCATCTTTAGAATAATGTGGAGGGTACAAAAAGATTGGGTTATTTTTGAGAGCGCTACTGTATCTTGACCGGAGTTAAAATGAAACAGAGATCAAGCCAGCACTTACGCAGGACTAACTTTTATTGGTAAAAGAAGTCAAAAGGTAAAACAGGACGACGCATTTCGGCGCACACTCGCGCCTTCCTCAGGTCCACAAATATAATTTTGTGTAGTCCTGGCCGGGGATCCTGGCCAGGACTACACAAAATGATATTTGTGGACCTAAGGAAGGCGCGAGTGTGTGCCAAAACGCGTTGTTCTGTTTTACCTTTTGACTTCTTTTACCAATAAAAGTTAGTCCTGCGTAAGTGCTGGCTTGATCTCTGTTTCATTCTAACTCCGGTCGAGATACAGTAGTACTGTCAAAAAAAACGATCTTTTTGTACCCTCCACATTACCTTGTTGTCCGTTTCCCTCGGGAACACGGACAATAGAGGTAAGAGCAGCAGACTGTGACAACCCCATCGTTATATACCCTCAACCACACAACAGAGGCCCCACTGACCTCTACATACATCCACTCAACGTCAGTACGTCACCTTGGGTGTTTGGTGGTGGGTATTTGCACCATTTTTTCTTCCATCCTAGAAATACTACACTAAGGAGCGCCCCGTTGTTTTTCTCCTCCTTTTTCCCTCATACCCATCTTTAGAAAGTAGTTTAGCAGAATATAGTTTTTAAGCCATCTTAAAGTAAGATAGTCTTTGTTGCTCATTGCAGCCAATCATAGCCCAGCTTTAATTTTACAAGAGCAATATAAGAAATGAAACTTCGCTCTGATTGGTTACTTTGGGCATCAACAAGAATCTTACTAATTGCTTGATAAATCTCCCCCAACCTGTTTAACACACAATTGACATTGGCAACAGAATAGCGCCCTGACCTCACTGTGCTGCTTTCCATTAATTTCTAGTGCAATTTTATTTCCCACCTTGTACAGAGTGTCACATGGTGTTGTGCAGCCCAGGCCATAGCACACAAATGATAGATTACTTGTTTTCAAACCTTTACTTTTATAACACAAAAACAAATTTGAAGCTCATACACCTTTTGGCATGTCACTTAGACATGCTATAAAAGTGGGATTAGGCGAGACCGGCACTAAACCATCAATGAGAAGGGGACGCTGATGCCCTTAATGGAGGCTCCCCATCTTTTTTTTTTTTTTTTTTTATATATATATATTTTTTAAACTGTCTAGTTGATGTAAGAGGTAATATCTTGCTTGTTGCTTTGCTTCACAGAATTGCACATATATTATGTGCACTACCTGCCACTTTTCATTTTTACACTGTACCAAATATTTTATGAAAGATATTGTAAATATGTGTAGGTAGCAAAGGATCCATCATGGGTGTTATTTTGCACTGCTAAATAATTATTTTTGCACTAATGAAAAATATTGTATTTGTACAGATTTGCTGAAAATCTTTTGTGAGATTTTGCAAGGCTAAAACTGAATATTTGGATTAAAGGGCTTTTGGAATACTGAACACTTATTATTATCATCATTATTAATAGTAGTAGTAATTTGTAACACTTAAAGTGTACCTACAAGGTTATATAGAAAATGACTATAATGTTGCAGTGTGCACATTAGTGGTTTTTCAAAATTAAGTGAATTTTAAGCTTGGCCTCTAAATACATAAACGGAGTGGCTGTTGGTCATGCTCCCTACCACATACAACTATGCAGTAGGGGACGGAGCCTTCCAGTTAGTCTTCTAGGTAACTGTAGCCACCACAAGACCCAGCGCCAAGGATCACATTAAAATATATGGCTCTTGGTCTCATGGTGACTCTGGTTACCTAGAAGACCAAGCAGAAGGCTCCGTCTATGTGGCTGGGAGCGCGAGCAGCATCCACTCCTTTCAGGTATTTAAAAATGCATATAATTTATATATATTGTGCACAATGCTGTTTATAGTCCTTTTTCTTATAACGTTATAGGTACACTTTGATTTTCTTTTTATTCATCTTAGCTGGAATACTTGTAGTTATCTTGAAGTAGTATATTTAATAGTATATTTTATGTTCACTATATTTTTATAGATGTTTTCATTTTTTGGTTAGAACTACCGTATATACTCGAGTATAAGCCGACCCGAGTATAAGCCGAGACCCCTAATTTCAACCCAAAATCCCAGGAAAAGTTATTGACTCGAGTATAAGCCTAGGGTGGGAAATACATCATCCAGACCCGTCATTAACATCCTCATCATCATCACCGCCTGTCATCATCCAGACCCTCATCATCATCACCTGTCGTCATCCCCTTGTCATCATCCCACACATCCCCCCTTCATCATCCCCTTGTCATCATCCCCACCCCCCTTCATCATCCCCTTGTCATCATCCCCACGCCCCTTCATCATCCCCTTGTCATCATCCCCACCCCCCTTCATCATCCCCTTGTAATCATCCCCACCCCCCTTCATCATCCCCTTGTAATCATCCCACACACCCCCCTTCATCATCCCCTTGTCATCATCCCCACCCCCCTTCATCATCCCACACCCCCCCTTCATCATCCTCTTGTCATCATCCCACACCCCCCCTTCATCATCCTCTTCTCATCATCCGCCCTCAGTGGTCTTCAACCTGCGGACCTCCAGAGGTTTCAAAACTACAACTCCCAGCAAGCCCGGGCAGCCATCGGCTGTCCGGGCTTGCTGGGAGTTGTAGTTTTGAAACCTCCGGAGGTCCGCAGGTTGAAGACCACTGCGGCCTTCGACATCATCCAGCCCCCTCTCACCCCCCTTTAGTTCTGTACAGTACTCACCTCCGTTCGGCGCTGGTCCGGTGCTGCAGGGCTGTCCGGAGAGGAGGTGGTCCGGTGGGATAGTGGTTCCGGGCTGCTATCTTCACCGGGGGCGCCTCTTCTCCGTGCTTCCGGCCCGGAATAGAGGCGTTGCCTTGACAATGACGCAGAAGTACGTTGGCAATGAACGTACCTCTGCGTCGTTGTCAAGGCAACGTGACTATTCTGGGGCCGGGCCCGAAGCGCTTAGAAGAGGCCTCCCCGGTGAAGATAGCAGCCCGGAACCACTATCCCACCGGACCACCCCCTCTCCGGACAGTCCTGCAGCAGCGGACCAGCGCCGAGCGGAGGTGAGTATTGTACAGAACCAAAGGGGGTGAGAGGGGGCTGGATGATGTCGAAGGCCGCAGTGGTCTTCAACCTGCGGACCTCCGGAGGTTTCAAAACTACAACTCCCAGCAAGCCCGGACAGCCGATGGATGCCCGGGCTTGCTGGAAGTTGTAGTTTTGAAACCTCTGGAGGTCCGCAGGTTGAAGACCACTGCGGGTGGAGAGTTCACTCGAGTATAAGCCGAGGGGGGTGTTTTCAGCACGAAAAATCGTGCTGAAAAACTCGGCTTATACTCGAGTATATACGGTAATCTTAATTTTCAGTTTTGGTTAAAAGTGGTCTAAGTTGGTCACAAACATCATATAGGTGTCAGCCAAACCTGTCCATTTCACTGCCAACCATCTAATGTATTTGCCTCTAAGATCTTGTCCCATAGATGATGTAAGGGGAAAGAAGGATCAGAAATGTTGACCATCACACTGTTCATGGGGATATAAGTCACCACCAGTGATGTCTCGCAGCAGCATCCCACCACCACCACCATTGAAAAAAACACATGCTCAACTGAATGTGTGTGGGTGAGATCAGGAGAAATAGCTGTTGGCCAAACAAATATTCATTTGACAGCCATCTTAAGGCATTTTAACATGGCAGAATTTCCTCCCTGAATTTCTTTTACTTTTCCATGTAAAAACCATGGCACACAAGTAATTTGAAGCAGATTCAAGCAGAATTTCCATGTTGAAGTTCTGCCTGAAATCCATGAGGAATCAAAGCCCCATTGATATTAATGAAATTTACCGATAAAGATTTTCTTCTTAAAGAATGGATTTGTTAATTCTTGAAGCAGTAAATAATCACGGTCAGGACCATCCATTGATCAATAGGGCTTTAATGCCACATGGATTTCACCTGCTTGAATCTGCTTAAGATTACTTGTGTGCCATGGTGTTTACATGGAGAAGCAGAGGAAATTCTGCTGTGTGAATACGCCTCTTATTGTATGGCCAACTTCAGTCTGATATGAAGGCTGTCTGTTCTATATTGTGTACATTGGACAGCACCATTTGCTTCCTTTCACTCCATTTTGTTTTGCATATAGCATTAGTAGTCTTTTTTGTTGTTTTTTTTGTCCTGCACATCTTGTTTGCTGTAGAGCGGTGGCAGAAGAATGCTCAGTTTTGCACCTCTTTTCGATGAAATTGAGATACTTAAACAGCATAGTATGCTTACTTGATTTCATCCTTGTAGAGAGTGACACATGCCCAGCCACCTGCTGTAAAAAGGTCACACAAGAATTTAAAGTAAGGCATTTAGTTTGTCTGAATTACTCCCCGATGTAACTTTACCAACACATCAACCAACTTTGTCAACACGTTGTTCAAGCTATTTATTTAAAATCTATATAGACTTAAAATGTCCAAGAGTTTAGTAAATAAAACTAGCATGAGGAAATGTTCTAAAAGAATTCCCTGCTGTTCCTGCCTAGGTGGTCCCTACCAGTGGTTGTTTGTCACCGGATTAATGACATGCCCAACATCTACTGTGTAGGTGCTTCCAATTGCTGATCTCATAAGTCACATGCCGTACATACATTCAGCAACACTACAGGCTGGCTGCAGCGGTCACATAGGTGTGCCAGCATGTGATCAAACCAGCAAAATAAAAAATAAAAAAGCTTTGTCTGTGGACAGCAGGAAATATAGAAAGTAGTGTTGATTTTATGAACCTATAAAATTTTCTAAATTATTCCTGTTTTAAGTGGTTATAAAGAGCTTCTGCCACTCCAGGCCCGTCTGCACATTACATGGATAGCCCATCCATGGGCACTGTGTAATACTTCATTTGTCCTGTAGTGGCACTGCAATGGAAATAATTTGCTGCCAACTTCTCTCACAGGTTAAAGCGGATCTCTGAGGGTCCAAGCAGTGATTATCATGTGATCAGCTTATCACCGGACTCTCTTGTCCAAAGCAAACACTACTTTATCATGTTTTGCAGAATAAAGACCATTTCCACCCCTTTGGACCATACTGCAGTAAACATACTGTAGGCTGGGAACATACTGTTTGACTAACTTACCTTTTTTATTTTTATTCTCTGCAAATCACTTTGGTACACAAATAAACTCAGAAGCCCTAAAGTCAGAGTCGCAGTCCTTGCCCTACTTATCATGCATGGAATATCAACCTATTGCTAAGGTGCACGAAGAAAGCCACTGATCATGTGTCTGATATGCCATTCATGACAGGTGGGACCTGCAGTCTCATGCTTTTGGCTGATTGAGTCATCCCAAATGAAATTATTATTTTTGCTGAGGTCTCTCCCTTCCAGTGTTTATATAAAGTAAATCGGTCTGCTCTATTTGCTGCTAAGAGTCACAGACCTCTTTGGATAGCTGTTGTGGTAAAAGCAGCAAACTACCTTCTCAGGCACTAATGATGGTTGCCAAACTTTGAAAATCACCTTTTTTTAGGCAAGTTTCAAGAAGGCAAAGCCAACTTGCTCAAGTACTACAGCCTGGCAGGCCTCTTTTCTTGCCCTCGTCTTCCTATCTTTAAATGACTTACAGATCCCAGCACATCAGAGGTGAGGGTGAGCAAGGAGGTGTGCTGTCACATTTTTATACCCCTACAGCTATTAAATGATGTCAGCAGCTCATGGCAGCTAATACAGGTGACAGATTCTCTTTAACCATGGTCTAGATTTTCAACCTGCGGGACATGTACACCTGGGGTTACATACCTTGTCTCTAGGGGATCCACACATTTTCCAAATCCTGTACTTTTAAAACCCACCCTGTATATAATTTTAGATAACTTCACCCCAATGTACAAGGTATTTAGCATAATTTTTTCTGTATAATTAGCTGTTATTTTTTTTTTGTTTTTTTTACTTTAGGATTTTAGTATAAAGTCAGGTGAATGCTTTGCTAAAACAAAGAGGCCTCAAGAAAAATGTATTGCAGGGAATGGGCGTGTTAACTTTCATCTTTCGTGTTCAGTTTGGTCGCTATGGGCAGATAGATAATAGTTTGCCTGCACTAGCGTTTATACATGAGCCTATGGATTGTTATAATTTAACTCCAATGTGAATAGAATTTTTACTTTACGAACTTGCATTTTAAACAATATTTTGCATACTTCAGAGCATTGACAATGAGTAGCTTTATAAATATATAACTTTTTAATTATATAAGGTTTGATTCTTTGGTCAGGTACTAGTTTTATTTTTTAAGAAGTCCAGTCCAGTTAATTTTAGCGGTTCTGTCATACCTTCCATTTGATCATCCATTGTTCCTCTGCTGAAAAGTCAACATCTTCTTAGCATGCAAACTAATCACAAGTGCCCACAGGGTGTTCCACAACTAGTGCCCAGGAATTCCTGTCCCTTGTCTTCCCAGTAATCACTTGTGCTCCTGGTGGCCCAGAGGGGATACAGGTTTAAAAAAAAAAATCTGAAGTGGAAGGCCCAGGATTGGATGCACATGCACAAGGTTTTAAAGTAGAGAGGAGCTAAAATGGCAGGAGAAGGGGAAGGAGTTCCTGGACACGTGTGGTCCTGGGAAATGCCCTGAAGCACTTTGATTGATTTTGCAGAATCCAAAAATGGTGATGATTTTTTTTACTTTGCAGGACCAGCAGGTCATTAAAGGACAGTATGACAGTGACCCGGCTCCTATATCTTTCTTAAAGATGCCAAAATAGCCAAGCTGGTGACAGATCTTTTCAGAACATGGGTATAGGCCCCTGCCTTACATGTCCCTATACCATGAAGAGCTGACCAGTGATCTGGTTAATATGTTGTAAATGATATTTAAATCAAAAAGTCTTGAAAAGTTTATATTTATTAAACCCCAGTCATTTAGATGCAAAGCAATTCTTTAAAATATACTGATTATCAGAATTGTCCTTCAGGTGCTATGTGATTTGTAAGGGTGCTTTCACACAGGACGGAAGCAGTTGACCATAGCAACCAATCAGATTGCTTCATTCATTTTTAACAAGGCATCTGATAAATAAAATGAGCTATTTGGTTGGTTGCTATGGACAACTGGTCAACTTTCCTCTGCACAGGTTTTGATACATTTTGACAATTCTGATATACTGATCAGTATACAGTACGCGTGCTGCGCATGCAGTTGCTTTATGTAAAGGTATGGGGTTTAATACAGTAATATATATATATATTTTTTGAGATCGTCAATCTAAATTGAGAAAATATTCAATTAAACTGTGACTTGGTATTTTGTTTAGTTTCTTTTTGTTTAGTTTGTTTCGTGAAAACAAACAAGAAAATCAATATTAAAACCAAGAATTGTCCAGAAATACATAAATTAGATTTTCCAGCTATATCGCCCAGGCTCTCCAATGTAAACTAGTAAAGCTACTGTGGAACATGAGCAGAGGTTATACATTTGTGATCTTGATCCTGCAGTTATGTGATTTTGTCTTTTACAGTTCTGAAACCCTGGAAATATATGAAGGTTTGGTATACAAGCAATTGTGAATTATATGCCCTCCTTACTGTCGCTTTTCTGCATTGGAAACCTTGTCCCTATGTTTCTGTTCTCAGAACTTTGCTTCCCTCTTCTTTTAGCAGCCTCTATATCTAATCAATGGTTATATATTTTTAAATGATCTGCAAAATCATGAGATCGCCATTGGGCAACATAACACATTTTTTTCCGGAGTTATAGGCAACATTCATTGGATTATATAGTAAACAGATTACAAAATGTTGCCTAGAGTGCACCCAAATTTATGTCCACGTAACTCTGGAAAAATATTGCAATAGCTGTGGTATTCTTTCCCTTACTAATTTCACTTTTGGCCTCGGTATAGAAAAATCCTCTGTGATCTTCATAGTGGACCCATGCTCTGGAACCTTTTGTCTTTGCTTCATAAGTCTGTGCTTATCTTGTCTCTCATATATAATATATAATTTTTATATATGTTTAAGTGTATACAGTGTGGATTTAGAAGCAAAGAAAAAGCAATAGTTAACCATGCGTTAGTACAGTCCTTTAGAAGGCAAGCTTTGGAAAAAAGACATCATTAACCTGTGTACTGTATATGAAAGAGATAGAGCACACCTCAGCCACTATCTAGTGGTTGGACCAGGAACTACAATCTGGGTGCGATCCCTAAACACACACCTGAAAATGATTAATAAATGAAAATAACAAAGTATTGATCGGTTATCAAGGTTACTTGATAAATAATGTAGTAAGTGTAATAAATATAATGAATGTAATAAATAGTGGTGTCGGAGTTGCAACAGAAAGGTAAAATGAAAAGCGCTGTTAATGGTAGGAATGATAGAAAGCAATGGCAGTGGTAATGATCTGCAGATAGAGGTTATAATCTGCAGATAGAAAAAAGAGAGAATTGGAAAGGATTTACCAGATAAAGTTGTGCTGAAAATCAGCACTAGCAGTAGCGATGTTCTGCAGGGTAGAGAATGTGATAGTCTGCAAGGTAGGTGAAAAGTTATAAGTTAGATAATAAAAAGTGTGAGGAGGCGGCTCAGAAGATAATGTAAACAGTTTATTAGTATTAATACAATAACATTGATAAAATTAGAATAAATCTAGGGGAGAGCGCTGGGCCCTAGTGCTCTGCTTCCCCATCAATCTTCACACTATGAATACATATCCAAAATAAAAACTGTTAAAGGGGTTATCCAGGAAAAAAACTTTTTTTTATATCAACTGGCTCCAGAAAGTTAAACAGATTTGTAAATTACTTCTATTAAAAAATCTTAATCCTTTCAGTACTTATGAGCTTCTGAAGTTAAGGTTGTTCTTTTCTGTCTAAGCGCTCTCTGATGACACGTGTTTCGGAAACCGGCAAGTTTAGAAGCAAATCCCCATAGCAAACCTCTTTAAACTGGGCGGTTTCTGAGACACGTGTCATCAGAGAGCACTTAGACAGAAAAGAACAACCTTAACTTCAGAAGCTCATAAGTACTGAAAGGATTAAGATTTTTTAATAGAAGTAATTTACAAATCTGTTTAACTTTCTGGAGCCAGTTGAGATATATATATATATATATATATATCAACAAGTTTTTTCCTCGATAACCCCTTAAGGACCAAGGACGTACTAGTACGTCCTGAGTCCTTTCCCTTTCTATAAGGCGGGTCGGGCCCGGCCTCTAACAACGGCCGGGACCTGTGGCTAATAGCGCGCGGCATTGATCGTGGTGCTGCGCGCTATTAACCCTTTGGAAACGGCGTTCAAAGTTGAACGCTGCATCTAAAGTGAAAGTGAAACCATGCCGGTTAGCTCAGGGAGCTGTTCGGGATCGCTGCGGCGAAATCGTGGCGTCCCGAACAGCTGTTAGACACGAGGAGGGTCTCCTACCTTGGCTCCTGGTGTCCGATCGTTGAATGACTGCTCAGTACCTGAGATCCAGGCATGAGCAGTCAAGCGGCAGAATCATCGATCACTGGTTTCCTATGAGAAACCAGTGATCAATGATAACGATCAGTGTGTGCAGTGTTATAGGTCCCTATGGGAGCTATAACACTGCAAAAAAAAAAGTGAAAAAATAAGTGAATAAAGATCATTTAACACCTCCCCTATTAAAAGTTTGAATCGCCCCCCTTTTCCCATTTAAAAAAAAGTGTAAATGAAAAAAAAATAAACATATGGCATCGTCGCGTGCGGAAATGTCTGAATTATACAAATATATCGTTAATTAAACCGCACGGTCAATGGCGTCCGCGCAAAAAAAATTCCAAAGTCCAAAATAGTGTAATTTTGGTCACTTTTTATATAATGAAAAAATGAATAAAAAGTGATCAACAAGTCTGATCAATACAAATAGGGTACCGCTTAAAACTTCAGATCACGGCGCAAAAAATGAGCCCTCATACCGACCCATACCCGGTAAAATAAAAAAGTTATAGGGGTCAGAAGATGACCATTTTAAATGTATACATTTTCCTGCATGATATTATGATTTTTTTGCGACAAAATCAAACCGATATAAGTAGGGTATCATTTTAATTGTATGGACCTACAGAATAAAGAGAAGGTGTCATTTTTACCGAAAAATTTACTGCGTAGAAACAGAAGCCCCCAAAATTACAAAATGGCGTTTTTTTTTTTTTGTTTTTTTTTTTTCAATCTTGTCTCACAATGATTTTTTTTTCCGTTTTGTCGTACATTTTTGGGTAAAATGACTGATATCAATGCAAAGTAGAATTGGTGGTGCAAAAAATAAGCCATAATATGGATTTTTAGGTGCAAAATTGAAAGGGTTATGATTTTTTAAAGATAAGGAGGAAAAAACAAAAGTGCAAAAACGTAAAACCCCTTAAGGGGTTAAATATACATGAGAGGACTGCTAGGCACTGCATATAAAATGGCTCCAAATAGATATAAAAGAAAGTCCTGCAGTTCCTGTAAGTACGTAAAACCAAAGTCCCGATATGAAAAGACGGTCTGCCTGCGCTATGCGCCTGTAACTGTAGTATGGATCTGTGCTGTCGGACGTGCGTCTGCGGTTTTCACTGTAGAGCTGGGGAGAAAAAGGCTGCTATCTTGGTACTATGTACCCCTCACCCATAAAGTCCGTGGCTGAAGTCCTTCTTTCGTATAGTTGCAGCTCCAGCTGCTGGTGGGATCTCTGCTGAGATTACAACCTCCGTAGGCAGCAAGCTGATGGTAACAAACAGTTAGTTTTTCCTGTGTTTGTTTAGCGCGTCCTCGTGGATTTTCCGCGCGAAGAGATCTTGAGATCCGATCAGTACTTTATTTTCATTTATTAAACTGTGGATACACCTTGGCAACAATTATTTTTTTTTTTATTACTCCACTGCATCTGAAATGGAAAATGAAGCCACATGATCCTAATGCATGAAAACTTGGTGTTAATTCTTCATGGAAAATTCTTAAGATGATTTAAATTGAGAAATCAAACCACATTCATTGTAAAAAAAAAAAAAATTTTCATTTTTGTTCTCTTATTTTCAGTGCACCACCCTGGAAAATGTTTGTCTCAGACCAATTCCACCTTCACTTTCACCACTTGTCGGATTTTGCACCCGTCTGATGAACTCACGCGAGTCACTCCGAGGTCAGATACTAATTTATTTATTTCTTGTATTGCATTTGAGTTTTCAGTGAATTTCCACCTTTTATTATCACTTCCTTAGCATACAACCAGTCCACTCTCCTATTATAGTGAGTTATGGAGCTCAAAGGCTTCCATCTGGAATTTTTGGTGTATTAAATGCTGTTATACTTTGTACTTTGTAAAGCTATGTTCCCATGGTGGAATATGTGGGGAATGTCTGTGCGGAAACTGCTTCGTCTTCATAGACAGCAATGCATATCCGAGAGGAATCAGCAGAAATTTTGAACCAGTTTAATGTTTCTGCAGATGCTGTAATCAAGATTTCCTTGGCTTTTGCGCAGTGCAGCAGAATCCCATTGACATCATGAGTGGAATATTCCTGTTGAATTCCGCTTGGAAATTCTGCCATGTGAACCTAGCCACAGCTATTCTATATACCCAGTGAAACTGCTACAAAAGACCACCTCTTTTTTTCTGTGACAGATTTTAGCGTCCACCGTTTACTTTACATACTAGTAGCTATGTTCTTTGAGAAGACCACTTTGTCATGCAATTTTAGGTTTTTGCCCTTCTGCTCCACGGGAGGTTTCTGTCCTCCCTGAGCTCGCCTTAGGACACCTGCGTTACGGTTTGACAGGTGTACCGCCCCAGTCAAACTCCCCACCTGCGACTGTCCCAGTAGTCTCAACGCCGTTTCATGGTACATACAACTGTGAACTTCATGGGGGAGATTTATCAAAACCTGTCCAGAAGAAAAGTTGCCCATAGCAACCAATCAGATCACTACTTTCATTTTTAACAAGGCCTCTGCAAAATGAAAGTAGTGGTCTGATTGGTTGCTATGGGCAACTAAGCAACATTTCGTCTGAACAGGTTTTGATAAATCTCCCTACATATATTTAAAGGGGTACTCTGCCCCTAGACATCTTATCCCCTATCCAAAGGATAGGGGATAAGATGTCAGATCGCCGGGGTCCCGCTGCTGGGGACCCCGGGGATCGCCGCTGCAGCACCTCGTTATCATTACTGCGCAGAGCAAGATCGCTCTGCGCGTAATGACGGGCAATACAGGGGCCGGAGCATCGTTACGTCATGGCTCCGCCCCTCATGTCACGGCCCGCCCCGTCAATACAAGTCTATGGGAAGGGGGCGTGGCGGTCGTCACACCCCCTGCCATAGACTTGCATTAAGGGGACGGGCCATGATGTCATGAGGGGCGGAGCCATGACATCAAACTGCTCCGGCCCCTGTATCGCCCGTCATTACGCACAGAGTGAAATCGCTCTTTGCAGTAATGATAGCGTGGTGCCGCAGCAGCGATCCCCCGGGTCCCCAGCAGCGGGACCGCGGCGATCTAACATCTTATCCCCTATCTTTTGGATAGGGGATAAGATGCCAGGGGCGGAGTACCCCTTTAAGTAGTTACATTCTGGCTTAGAGAAGCATATATGTACCATGAATCCTGGAGTCCATTGACTTTCTGATGCCAAGAACAATGCTGCAGATACCACTGGTGCACAATAACTGGAATGGTAGAACTTAAAGGGGAAGTATCACAGCTTTTTTCGGTAATTTATTTCTGATCAGTCCTTTCATTGTACTTTTTAGATAGATAGATTTGGTCTTATGTCTGGGTGGTGTTCTCTGTGATGAGTAAAGCTGAGAATGATTTACCATGTATGATGATCCATTTAATCATTGCTAATAGACGTGGTTCTTCACAGGTCTTTTGATGAAGAAGAAGAAAGCACTTTATACCAGGTTTTGCTGAGAGAAGCTATAGGGCAGACTCTTTGACAAGCATGGCAGGGGGTGAGCAGTATTGCAGGTTCAGTCCCCCTCTGGCTGGGTCACTGTAGTTGAGATATGTGTGCCCCCTGTAACATAGACACTGACAGAAATGTCACCCTAACATCACTAAGATCCATATAGCTTTAAGGTTATGATGAGTTTTATCATTCTAATATAATACAAAGAGGATTTGTCTGGCTCACTAGCATGTTGTCTTGTGTAACTTTTATATCTATAAAAATAACCAGCTATGTTTGCAGTTTTTCTGTATTACCACGGGCATGTACAGTTTTACATATACAGTAATACATGGTCAATTAAAAGTGGTGATGTACCTCTCTTTCCTTTACACATGCTTATATGAATTGTATGTGTTTTTCTGTTTTTTCTATTTTTACATTTTAAAGTATGGATAGTGTACACAACTGGTTACTAACAAAGCTTTGCAAAAGTGAACTCTTCACTTCATAGAAAGCCCACCAGACACAAACACAGATCAGTGAACATAGGAGACAGAAAAAAAGGCAATAATTTGTTCGGCAATATTGACACTTTATATAATGTGATACCACCCCTTTAAATTTTACATGTTAAAATATGTGAATTTATTACATGACAAGTATGCACATCTTAAAACAAAGCACATTTATAAACCATTATTTAATATGTATTTTAGGCTGATGAAAACGGGCGCACACGCATAGGAAAGTTTTAGAATAGAGTGTAATGACAAAGTATAGTATAGGGGATGGCTAATACAGAAAGACCGGTATTGGGCTTTGTTCACAGTACCCTCATAGCTTTGTAATAGTCCATGGTAGATGTGATATATTAACTTTATGACAGATCCACAGAGACCATGCAAAACTCATGAAAATAGTCATAAAACAAAAAAAAATAAAAACAACTAAAAAAAGAGTGTGAACAGTGCTTTGTTAATGCTATTTTGTTATATAGCAATACATGGTTTAACAATTTGCATTGTGACCATTAGAACATAAGAGCTAGACTGTATCTAAGGAGCAAAGGATGCAGTTATTTCAGTATGCATGTGGATGGCAAGAACTAACAGTATGGTTTTTAGAATTGTTATGACCATAATTGTCTTTTTAAATGGTTTTGTATTGTTTATATAACAGGCTTCTATAATTCTTTACTTTTCTCTGTGTCCTGCAGCCTTAACTCAGCACCCACTCCAGCTTCTGGTATCTTCAGCAATCTAAAATCAACGCCAGCAAGCACACCATGCACACCTAGGCGTCTCAGCTTGGCAGAGTCTTTTACTAATCTGAGAGAATCCACTACTACTATGAGCACATCTCTTGGATTGGTAAGGCTTCTGAAGGAACAGGGTATTTCAGCAGCTATGTACAACCCACAGAGTTGGGACAGGGCTCAAACGACTTCCATCATGAATCAGTCTCTTCCAAAAATGACTATCATACCTTCCACTCCTCCAAATTCGCCTATGCAGACACCAAGCTCCTCTCCTCCTTCTATAGACTTTAAATGCACCAGCCCACCGTATGACAACTTTCTGGCTTCGAAACCTGCCAGCTCCATTCTGAAGGAGGTGAGAGAAAAGAAGAACATACGAAGCAGTGAAAGCCAAACTGATGTTTCTGTCTCCAACCTAAATTTAGTGGACAAGGTGAAGAAACTTGGAATTGCCAAAGTCTCAGGACCATCACAGGCTTCTTCTGCATGTGACAGTCCTATAATGTGTGGTGCCCAGGGACCAGTACGGGGATTTGTTCCTGGAGGTCTTATACAGGAAGGTCGGCCTTTAAGTTACCCTGCGGTAACAAGTGCTATAGGCGGAATTCAGCTAAATGCAGGAATTAGACGGAATCGTAGCTTTCCAGCTATGGTGGGATCTAGCATGCAGATGAAGGCACCATCAACATTGACACCAGGTATACTGATGGGCACTAAATTACCCAAACAGACTAGCTTACGGTGAAGAATATCCAGCTACCATTGACTATTTCATCATGTCAGAGGCTGTTTGCATTAGCCCTGCATAAGATCTACCGGACCTTCTGCACCTAGTGCTTATTACAAAGCCAAGATCATTTTCCTCCTCTCCCATCCTTCTTATATCTTGTACTGATAAATCAACATTGTGCCTAGATAAGATAAGAAGTGGAGAGTGTACTTTCTATAAATATGTAGATAAATATCTTACTGTAACTAAAATAATTTTACCGGTTGGAAACGGTGACTTAATGAGTTTGCTGTAATATTGTTAATAATGAGAATAATGTACATTAAATTAATGGGGAAGGTGGGATATCGTATGCACTGAACTTTAAGGACTGTTGGAACGGTAGAATTCAAATAGGTTTAGTACTGAAATTACAGACAAAGTTTTTATTTTATTTGAAAAGAAGTTCTAGCCTAGGCAAGTATGCCATATCCTTAAAGGAGTACTCCACTGGGAAAAAAAATTTTAAATCAACTGGTGCCAGAGAATTAAACAGATTTATAAATTACTTCTATTAAAAAATCCTAATCCTTCCAGTATTTATCAGCTGCTATTTGCTCCACAGAAAGTTCTTTTCTTTTTGAATTTCCTTTCTGTCTGACCACAGTGCTCTCTGCTGACAACTCTGTCCATTTTAGGAACTGTCCAGAGTAGGTTTGCTATGGGGATTTGTTCCTACTGTGGCCAGACAGAAAGGAAATTCAAAAAGAAAATAACTTCCTGTGGAGCAAATAGCAGCTGATAAGTACTGGAAGGATTAGGATTTTTTAATAGAAGTAATTTACAAATATTTTTAACTTTCTGGCACCAGTTGATTTAAAGAATTTTTTTTCCCCAGTGGAGTACTCCTTTAAGGCACTTGAATATGTTACTGTGTTGTGCAATGCAATACATGGAGATACTGTCTGATAAACTGATAATAAGGCTGAAGATCACTGGTCTCACAAGCATAATAAGAAAAAAAAAGTTTCTTATCGAGTAAATACTGTATGCACTACTTTCAGTCTGCTTCACGCATTTTAACTTTTGCCAACAAGATATTGCTACTGTGGAGTAGACCAATGTGTTGGGTAAGTGGCACCTATAAGAAAAAAAGTTAAGGCTCTGTTCACACAGTATATACGGCTTTTTCTTTTAACTGAAGGTCTGCCACTTCTTTATAGTAAAATGTAACTAAATGGTGATGGAGCCTTAGTGACTCATAATGAGGGCTGCTGGCTCCATCAATTCATCATTTTGGTGGCGAAAAAGTGTTGCATTTCGCATAGTGTTGTCAAGTGAAGAGACGATAACTATGACTTAGTGCAAGTGCCGAGACGTGTGAGCCTAGGTATTGTATGTATACTTAGATATTGTTTAATCTTCATTTTTCATTTAAGTGTCCTTCGTATACACCATAACCTTTATTCTGTATTGTGTTTTTTTTTATTGTTTATTTTCCCCACTAAGCACTGGATCCATTTGATACAGATTTTTGCTAGAAAGAGCTCACAAAATGAACACCGGATATACCAATCGTAATGGAAGTATCTATAAACTGTACTTGAAGTCTAGAAATGTTCTTTCTTTCAAGGAAGGTATTTATGTAATTGTTGGTAATGAAGGACCTAGTGTTTTATTTGTGTATAAAGAGATGTTAGAGCACTATTAAACTTTGGTTGTTTAAGCCAGCTTAGTTTTTAAAGTATTTTATGAACAAAATGAGGCCATCACCACCTCAATATGTTCAGCCACACAAGGCCAAACTGTCCACCTATAGTCATATCTAATTATTTTATTTTTGTTATAATTTATAATCTTTTTTACTTGAATATTGTTTGACACCGATATGTTCTGTTACTGTTGTACATCACAATGTCATTCTTGATGCCTGCATTGCTTATCATATCAGTCTGAATAACTTCATTTTTCTTTTCTTACTCTATTTGCACAACATATATTTTTTTCCTGAAGTTTTTAATCATGGAAAGCAGGGCAGAAAATAGGACCATCCCTATGTAATACAACAGACAGGGAAATGTAGTTCTGGAAATGCACAATATAAAGCAAACATCTTTTAAAGGGACACTGCTGTATACAATGCTGCCTTTAGTGCACCAGTTTCCTTAATACTACGATCTCTTAAGGTTTTATGTCAATGGTTTCAGGTGCTGTTCTCTGATATCGAAGATCCATGCATTGCTGATGCTATGACAATGTTGGTTGATTTATTTCCACAATCATTATACCCGATAATCACATGTAACCTTGTCCTACAGCATGAAATATATAGATACAAACAATCTGTATAAACATGTTGTGCCTGAAGTTGAGGCTTGGTCAAGTATGTGCAACTTTTTACTCCAGCAGTTTATCTCTTTCATCACTTGGACGTCCTCGGAGTCTAAATTTATGGCATCAGGGGATCCTGCCATGCAAGATGATGTTCAGAAACTAGTGGGCTGATGGATATTTCCTTCTTGCTTCTTTATATGATTGACTCCTCTGGTTATGTGTGCCTATTGAAAAGCAAATAATCTTAACTATATTTTTATCAGAATGTATCTATAGGCAGTAGTTAGTCCAATCAATCAATGACTGTATGAACCATTATTATGATGCCTCTGTTGTATTCCCTGAGATATTGGATGTGGCCAATGAAAATGTTTCTTCTGAAATAATAAACTTTACGAACAATATAACTCTGCTGTTTTATACAGTCCTATTATGTACAATGCTAAAAATAATCTGTTTGGTATTTAGTTTAGTTGTTCTCCCACAGCTACCTAAAAAATGTGAAGGGTAATGAAGCATTTCTGAAGCAAATGTAACATAAATGCCTCATTCTTCAGGGGTGTGGAAATAAAAAAAAATAAAAAAACTACTTGTCCAAGGGACTAAAACGGAACACAATCTACTTGTCCCTCATGAAAATCCACTTGTCCTGGTAAACTAAATAATTTCAACCAAAATAGTATGTAAATATGGTCTTTATTAGTTTTTGCACTTTAGTTTTTTCCTCCTCGTCCTATAATAGCCATAACTCTTATTTTTCCATCTACAGACTCATTTGCGTGACCAATTATAATTTGGAATGACACCTTTAATTCTTCCATAACTTATGCTCGGAAACAAAATAAAATAATTGTGAGGTGAAATAAAAACAAATGCTAATTTGGGGGTTTTCTTTTTTTTTCGCAATTCACCTTGTGGTCAAACTTATATATTATTTTAATACTTTAGGTTAGCTTTATTACACCAATACCAAATATAATTTTTTTTTCACATATATATAATAAAAATAAAGAGGGAAGTCAGTCCGACCCTGCTTGCCCGGCAGAGGGTTAATTCTGTGAAAAATTCACCTGCTGGGCGCCCGGGACTACATGTGCCCGGGTGTCAGGTGATGGGATTTCCACATCCCTAGTAAGTAAATAATGTCCCAGATAGATATGTGCCCCCAGTTGATAGGAAGGGTGGGCTTCCCTAGTAGGCAGACAAAGCCAGAGATGGACATGTCCCCCATTAGGTAGAGCTCTCTTATATATAGATAAGCCCCCAGACAGATATGACTCCCATCAGGTAGGGCTCCCAAATAGGTATATTTGCCCCAGATAGATATGGGCGTCATATCTATCTGGGGGCCTGTCTACCCACTGGGAAGCCCTACCTGATGAGCAGGTAGGGGTTCCCAATAGGTGGAAAGGCCCCCGGATAAATATTACCCCTGGCAGGTAGGGCTCCTATTTAAACAATTACCCCCCCCCCCCAAGAAGAAAGGTTAGCCCCTGGTGATATGCAGGTCCTCCCTTATTAAGTCATTAGGCAAGTTAAGGTATTTCACTGCTACAGTACTCACATCTTCCTGCTGCAGCCTATAACGAGTCTTCCTTGCGAGGATGCGCACAGTAGGTGACATCATCACACGCGCCGCGCAGGACGTCAGCGTCCCGGCATCCTGCGCTGCTGATGCAATGACCTCACCAATCGCGCGCACCCCTCCAGGAATTCTCGTTATAGGCGGCAGCAGGGAGATACAAGTACAGTAGCAGTGTGTACCGACATGTGTGAAGTATTCCGGCATTTACCGCTGCTTACCCGAAGCAGGGCTAAATGCCTGAAGAAATCACCTGGCCGGCGCTCGGAACTGCATTTCCCGGCCGTCGGGCGATACAAATTCCACATCCCTGTCCTTACACCATCCCATGTAATCACTAAACTGGGTGCCCAGAACTAATACAGTTGATGGGCCTTATAGGTCCCTGATGGTAGTGCTCACAGCTGGTATGAATGCCTCTGATCAAATTGTCAGTAACCATGATAGTCCAAGAGTGTGGTATAAGGGTCCGACTTCCTCTACAGCAGGGGTTCTCAACCATGGGTATGCGTACCCCTAGGGGTAGGCCAAGGGTTATGCGGGGGTACGGAAATTCGCTGACAAATACCGGCCATGCATTGGCCAGTAATTGTCAGTGCAGAGCGGGAATTGGATGCCACAGTCGCTGCAGCAGCTCACTATATTGTACCGCGGCCAGAGCTGCTGCCGCGGCCACTTTACGTGTGATGTCCCTGATATTCCACGGAGGTGTCGGCACAGAGCAGAAGGATGTCACCTGTCAATGCGGCCCTCCGACTTCCACCGAACGGGATATACACAGGCCTGGTAAGCATGTTAAACTAAGTGTAACACCGCAGTATGGGAGGGTGCTATTGTGTGCATCTCATATATTGGCCCAGGGGGATCAGAGGGGGGAATAATGGCATAAAGGGATTAAGATTGAGGGCAATGGGGGATAATGGCATTGACCATAATTATATAACCTGTGAAAAACTAAGGAAATCCTGAAAACATGACCTGTTGTCTTGAGGTCAGCACTTGAGGTCCTCTTCTCACAGCCCACCACAGGGCAGATTGATTAGCATTTGCCATAAAACAGACTTGTCAGCTGTCACACCCCCTCACATAGGCTTGCATTCAGGGGGCGTCACACGGGGTGGGGTTGTGACGTCACAATGCTCGGGCCCCCGTGATCGCCAGTAATCAGACCCGGAGCGAACGTGCTCCGGGGACTGATTCTAACGTAGTGCTGCTTGTAAGATCACGGGGGGTCCCCAGCAGCGGTACCCCCGCGATCAGGCATCTTATCCCCTATCCTTTGGATAGGGGATAAGATGTCTTAGCGCCGGAGTACCCCTTTAAGATCATTGTAACCAATTTTTTGCAAAACAGAGCAATGGTGTTGCTTTCAGGCACATTTCTAAGCTTCTGAATGTACCAGTGATCACTGTTGGAGCCATAATGGTGAAATGGTAGTCTATTTCCCTATTAATTTGCCTCAACCAGGTGCTCCTTGCAAGATTGCAGACAGAGGGCTAAAAAGATTAATCAAGAGTTGTCCAAGAGCCAAGATCCAGTAGTGTAGAGCTTCAAAATCACCTGAATTGGCAGGTGCTTATGTCTGAAAGAGTCTACTGAGAAAAATGGTGACTTGTTTAAAGGGGTTGTGCGCTACCCTGCCTTTCGGAGATCCGCACACAGTGTCCGGAAGTTCATTACTCCGAACGCTGTGTGCGGGCTTCCGTGTTCGCGGCCGCCGGACGTGACGTCACGCCCGCCCCCTTGTGACGTCACGCCCGCCCCCTCTACCAAAGTCTATGGGAAGGGGGCGCGACCGTTGTCACGCCCCCTTCCCATAGACTTTCGTTGAGGGGGCGGGCGTGATGTCACGAAGGGGCCGGGCGTGACGTCACGTCCGGAGGCCGCGAACACGGAAGCCGGCACACAGTGTTCGGAGTAATGAACTTCCGGACGCAGACAAGAATAAGGAGAGTTGGTAGAGCATACATGAAGGGTTGCTCACACAGGTTGTTGATAGTGTGCACACAAAAGACAGTTTGCAGAGAGTTACTTACAGTACAGGTATGAGGGAAAACTGTAGACTCCTAAACCTTATGGAGATTTAATAAACCTTGTGCAGAGGAGCAGTAGCCTATAGCAACCAAACTGATTCCAGCTTTAATTTTTCAGAGGTATTTTTAAAAATAAAAGCTGGAATCTGGTTGCCATAGACAACAACACCACTGGTCCTTCGCACAAGGTTTGATATATCTCCCCTATAGACATCATATGCAGCATGTACTGCAGCAAGATCCAGCAAAAATCCCAAAGGATTTCAGGGCATTAATGTGAACAACAAACTTTAGGGGTCACCCCCAAGGGGCTAGCCCTAAACTAGAAATCTCCCCTTAAAACTATAAACTTTATTGTAATCACTGTAAAATATAAGTGCTGAGTGAGAATCACTTATTAAAAACACAGTCTGTGTTCCGAATTTTATATCAATACATCCTTGTGCTTATCAGTATCACTGTGGAGTGTACTATAGTCTGTGACTCAAGGATATCTTGTGAGTCTTGTATGCTGACAGAAATGGCTGATGATTAAAAGAAATCACTATATAGCCATCCGCATCCCAACGTTTTGTCAGCCCCGGTTGACTTTTTAACGTTGGGATGTGGATGGCTATATAGTGATTTCTTTTAACCACTTAAGGACAAAGCTCATTATAACCTTAAGGACCAGAGCATTTTTTGCACATCTGACCACTGTCACTTTAGCATTAATAACTCTGGGATGCTTTTACTTATACTTATTGCTTTTTCATGACATATTCTACTTTAACATAGTAGTAAATTTTCATCAATTCATCATATCTTGGTGAAAAATGCCAAAATTTCGTGAAAAATTTGAAAATGTAGCATTTTTCGAACTTTGAAGCGCTCTGCTTGTAAGAAAAATAGACATACCAAATAAATTATATATTGATTCACATAAACAATATGTCTACTTTATGTTTGCATCATAAAGTTGACATGTTTTTACTTTTGGAAGACATTAGAGTGCTTCACAGTTCAGCAGCAATTTTCCACAAAATTTTCAAAATCTGATTTTTTTCAGGGACAAGTTCAGTTTTGAAGTTGATTTGAGGGGCCTTTATATTAGAAATATCCCATAAATTACCCCATTATAAGAAAACTGCACCCCTCAAGGTATACAAAATTACATTCAGAAAGTTTAACCCTTTACGTGTTTCACAGGAATAGCAGCAAATTCAAAATCTTCATTTTTTACACTTGCATGTTCTTGTAGACCCAATTTCATGTTCTTGTAGACCCAATTTCATGTTCTTGTAGACCCAAGGGATAAAAGGAGAAAATGAAAAAAAATAATTTGTAACCCGATTTCTCTCAAGTAAGGAAATACCTCATATGTGGATGTTAAGTGTTCTGTGGGTGCACTAGAGGGCTCGGAAGGGAAGGAGCAACGAGCAACAATGGGATTTTGGAGAGGGAATTTTGCTGGTTGGAATGGTTTTTGATGGGGGGCATGTCACATTTAGGAAGCCCCTATGGTGCCATAACAGCAAAAAAAACAAACAAACATATGGCATACCATTTTGGAAACTACACCCCTCAAGGCACGTAACAAGGGGTACAGTGAGCCTTAAGTCGGATGTGTAAATGAAATTTTTTTTCACTAAAATGCTGTTTTTTCCCCAAATTTACCCCATTTTTACAAGAGGTAATAGAAGAAAATGCCCACCAAAATGTGTAACCCCATTTCTTTTGAGTATGGAAATACCCCATGTGTGGACGTAAAGTACTCTGCAGGCGCACTACAATGCTCAGAAGAGGAGCCACATTTTTATTTTTGTAAGCAAATTTTGCTGAAATGGTTTTGGTTTTGGGGGCATGTCGCATTTAGGAAGCCATTATTGTGCCAGAACAGAAAAAAGACCCCCACATGGCACACTATTTTGGAAACTGCACCCTTCAAAGCACGTAACAAGGGTTACAGTGAGCCTTAACACCCCACAGGTGTTTGACGAATTTTCGTTCAAGTCGGATGTGTAAATGAAAAATTAGATTTTTTTTCACTTTAATGCTGGTGTTACCCCAATTTTTTTTATTTTCACAAAGGGTAATAGGAGAAAAAGCCTCCCAAAATTTGTAACATTATTTCTTCTGAGTATGGAAATGCCCCATATGTGGATGTAAAGTGCTCTGCGGGCGAACTACAATGCTCAGAAGAGAAGGAGCGCCATTGAGCTTTTGGAGAGAGAATTTGTTTGGAATGGAAGTCGGGGGCCATGTGCATTTACGAAGCTCCCATGGTGCCAGAACAGTGGACCCCCCCCCCCCCCAGGTGACCCAATTTTTGGAAACTACACCCCTCACAGTATTTAAGAAAGGGTGCAGTGAACATTTACACCCCACTGGCGTTTGACAGATCTTTGGAACAGTGGGCTGTGCGAATGAAAAATTTTATTTTTCATTTTCACGGACCACTGTTCCAAAAATCTGTCAGACACCTGTGGGGTGTAAATACTCACTGCACCCTTTAATAGATTGTGAGGGGTGTAGTTTCCAAAATGGGGTCATGTGTGTTTGTGGGGGGGAGGGGGGGTCCACTGTTCTGGCACCATGGAGGCTTTAACACACATGGCCTTGAATTCCGGACACTTTCTCTTTCTAAAAGCCCAGCGGCGTGCCTTCTCTTCTGAGCATTGTAGTGCGCCCGCAGAGCCATCCACATATGGGGTATTTCCATTCTCAGAAGAAATGGGGATGCAAATTTTGGGGTCTTTTTTTCCCTATTTTCCCTTGTGAAAATGAAAAATTTAGGGTAAAACCAGCATTTTAGTGAAATTATAATATTTTTTTTCATTTTCACATCCAACTTTAATGACAATTTGTCAAACACCTGTGAGGTGTTAAGGCTCACTATACCCCTCGTTCAGTGAGGAGTGTGGTTTTTGCTAAATGGGTTACATGTGGGTATTTATTTTTTTGCGTTTATGTCTGAACTGCATTAAAAATCAGCCACCCCTGTGCAAATCACCAATTTAGACCTCAAATGTACATGGTGCGCTCTCACTCCTGAGCCCTGTTGTGCGCCCACAGAGCATTTTGCGTCCACATATGGGGTATTTCCGTACTTAGGATAAATTGTGTTACAGATTTTGGGGGTCTTTTTTTCCCTTTTACCTCTTGTGAAAATAAAAAGTATGGGGCAACACCAGCACGTTAGTGTAAAAAATAAGGGGTAAAAGGAGAAAAAGCCCCCCCCAAAAAAAAAAAATTGTTAGGCAATTTTTCACGAGTACGGAAATACCCCATATGTGGCACTAAACTGTTGCCTTGAAATACGACAGGGCTCCGAATTGAGAGAGCGCCATGCACATTTGAGGCCTCAAACATCAAGCTGTTGCAAAACTACAACTCCCAGCATGCACTTATGCTGTCTGTGCATGCTGGCGGTTGTAGTTATGTAACAGCTGTTTATTTAACTCAGTGTTTCGCAACCAGTGTGCTTCCAGCTGTTGCAAAACTACAACTCCCAGCATGCACTGACATGCCGTACATGCTGGGAGTTGTACTTTTACAACAGCTGGAGGCCCACTGGGTGTGAAACACTGAGATAAGTAACAAACTCTGTGTTTTGCAACCAGTGTGCCTCCAGCTGTTGCATAACTATAACTCCCAGCATGCATGGACAGCCAAAGGGCATGCTGGGAGTTGTAGTTTTGTAACAGCTGGAGGCACAGTACTACAACTCCCAGCATGCCATTTGGATCTCTGTACATGCTGAGAGTTGTAGTTATACAAAAGCTGAAGGCACACTTTTTCATAGAAAAAAATGTGCCTCCAGCTGTTGCATAACTAACTCCCAGCATGCCCAGACAGCCAAAGGGCATGCTGGGAGTTGTAGTTTTGCCATCAGCTGTTGCAAAACTACTACTTCCAGCATGCTTTTTGGCTGTGCATTCTGGGAGTTGTTGCTTAGCAACAGCAGGAGGTGACCAGGCCTCACCTCCTGCTGTATCCTGTCTCCGCAGCAGCTGCTGCTCCTGCTGCTGCTATCGCTGCTCCTGCCACTGCCACCGCCTGAAGGGACCCCTCTGGACAGGTAAGTAGGGCCCTGATCGCCGTCCCAATCATCGGTGACCACCGCCCAGCAGGAAAGTGATTGGTCGGTAATACCGACTGACCACGTAATCGTGAGGTGGCACCCATGACACCTCACTCCTGCTGGTAAAGGGTGATTGGTGCCGTCTCAGGACCCGACCCCAGGGGTTTGCACGGAGTGCCTACTGAATGATTTCAGAAGACATCCTGGTCCCCGCCCGGCTAGCGGCAGGGACCAGAATTCCCACGGGCGTACAGGTACGCCCTGGGTTCTTAAGTCCCAGGACGCCAGGGCGTACCTGTGTGGGTTAATACGCAGCTGTTTCTGTCAGCATACAAGACTCACAATACATCCTTGTACTACAGCAACAACATCTCAACATGAGAACATTTTGAACCTAGAAGCAGACTGCACACTGCATTTCAGGTGGTCCTAAACTGAATAAAGAAGTGAAGATTTCAGACTCAAACTTTTTTTTTTTTACTCAAGGTAACTACTAGCATGTAAAATACTTTTTGTTCTTTTTCATATCAAAGGGGATTATTTGGTGAAAGGTAACAGCCCGTTGCCATCAAGAACTCTGAAGAAGACATCTCATTGACACAAACCAATGCAGAGTGACTGTGGTAAAGAGGAAAACAAATCCCAACATGCCTAAGTAGAGTTTAACCCCTTAAGGATGCAGGGTTTTTCCGTTTTTACACTTTAGTTTTTTCCTTACCACCTGCTAAAAATCATCATAATCAAATCATAATAATTTCAGTTTTGCACATTCAGACCCATATGAGGGCTTTATTTTTTGCGCCACCAATTGTACTTTATAATGACATCAATCATTTCATCACAAAATTTATTGCGAAACCAGAAAAAAAAATATTTGTGGGGCAAAATAAAAAATACGCAATTTTATAAATTTTGGGGGCTTCCGATTCTATGCAGTGCACTTTTCGGTAAAAATTACACCATATCTTCTGTAGGTCCAAACGGTTACAAGGATACCTAATTTATATAGGTTTTATTTTATTTTACTACTTTAAAAAAATTGTAACTACATGCACCAAAATTAGTATGTGTCAAATTGTCTTAGTCTGACCCCTATAAATTTTTTATTTTTCCATCTACATTGATGTATCAGGGCTCATTGTTTGCACCGTGATCTACAGTTTTTATCTGTACCATTTTTGTTTTGATGGGACTCTTTGATCGCTTTTTATACATTTTTTAGGGTATACAAAATGACCAAAAATAAGCAATTTTTGAATTTTTTTACGTGTACGCCATTGACTGCGGTTTAATTAACATGATATTTTTTATAGTTTGTACATTTACGCACATATAGTTATTTTATTATGTTTACATATTTTTTATATGGAATTTGAGAAAAGGGGGGTGATTCAAACTTTTAATATGGAAGGGGTTAATGGTGTTTGTTAAAACTTTTCAACTTTTTTTTTTTTTTTTTTTTTTTTTTACACTTTGTCCCCTTAGGGGACTTTTAGGGGAAATCAGTAGATTCCTTATACAGATCAATGTGGTTCCATAGATCCACATTGATCTGTGTGCTCTGCGCTTGATTGATAAAGTCTGCTTCAGCCAGGCTCTATCAATCACAGAGCCAGGACCAGTATGGGCACTGAGGGAAGCCCTCTGGCTACCTCCACAGTGGATGGCCCCCCCTTCAGTGATCGTGTTGCAGGGGGGGGGGTGCGAACCACCCCACATGGCCACCAGGGATTGTTTAACCCCTTAAGGACCCAGCCAATTTTCAGTGTAGGCCCCGGCCATTTTTTGCACATCTGACCACTGTCACTTTAAGTATTAATAACTCTGGGATGCTTTTACCTTTCATTCTGATTCAGAGTTTTTTCGTGACATATTCTACTTTATATTAGTGGTAACATTTTGTCGATAACATTTTGGATGTTGGCATCATAAAGTTGACATGTTTTTACTTTTGGAAGACCTCAGAGGGCTTCAAAGTATAGCAGCAATTTTCGTATTTTTCACAAAATTTTCAAAATCTAACTTTTTCAGGGACCAGTTTAGTTTTGAAGTGGATTTGAAGGGCCTTCTTATTAGAAATACCCCATAAATGACCCCATGATAAAAACTGCACCCTCAAAGTATTCAAAATGAAATTCAAAAGGTTTGTTAACCCTTTAGGTGTTTCACAGGAATAGCAGCAAATTGAAGGAGAAAATTCATAATCTTCATTTTTTACACTGGCATGTTCTTGTAGACCCAGTTTTTGAATTTTTACAAGGGGTAAAAGGAGAGAAATCTTCCTAAAAAGTGTATCCGAATTTCTCTCGAGTAAGGAAATACCTCATATGTGTATGTCAAGTGCTCTGTGGGTGCATTAGAGGGCTCAGAAGGGAAGGTGCGACAGTGGAATTTTGGAGAGTGAATTTTTCTGAAATGGTTTTTGGGGGGCATGTCGCATTTAGGAAGCCCCTATGGTGCCAGAACAGCAAAAAAAAAAAACACATGGCATACTATTTTGGAAACTACACCCCTCAAGGAACGCAACAAGGGGTAAAGTGAGTCTTAACACCCCATAGGTATTTCACAACTTTTCGTTAAAGTTGGATCTGTAAATAAATTTTTCACTAAAATGCTAGTTTTCCCCCAAATAATTTTTTTACAAGTAGAAATAGGAGAAAATGCCCCCCAAAGTTTGTAACCCCATCTCTTCTGAGAATGGAAACACCCCATATGTGGACGTCAAGTGCACTGTGGGCGCACTACAATGCTCAGAAGAGGAGTCACATTTGGCTTTTGCAAAGCATATTTTGCTGAAATGGTTTTAGGGGGGGGGGCATGTCCCATTTAGGAAGCCCTTATGGTGCCAGGACAGCAAAAAAAAAAAACCCCAGGTGGCATACTATTTTGGAAACTACACCCCTCAAGGAACGTAACAAGGGGTACAGTGAGCCTTAACACCCCACAGGTGTTTGACAACTTTTCGTTAAAGTTGGATGTGTAAATGATTATTTTTTTCAACTAAAATGCTGGTTTCCCCCGAAATTTTACATTTTTACAAGGGGTAATAGGAGAAAATGCCCATAAAATTTGTAACCCCATCTCTTCTGAGTATGGGAATACCCCATGTGTGGACGTCAAGTGCACTGCGGGCGCACTACAATGCTCAGACGAGAAGGAGTAATATTTGCTAATTTTGCTGAAATGGGGTGGGGGGGGGGTGGGGGCATTTCGTATTTAGGAAGCCCCTATGGTGCCAGAACAGCAAAAAAAAAAAATACATGGCATACTATTTTGTAAACTATACCCCTCAAGTACAGTGAGCTTTAACACCCCACAGGTGTTTGATAAATGTTCATTAAGTGGAATGTGGAAAATAAATATTTGATTTTTTTACACTAAAATGCTGGGGTTACCCAAATTTTTCATTTTCACAAATGGTAACAGGAGAAAATGTCACCATAAATTTGTAAGTACATTTCTTTGGAGTAAGTACATACCTCATATCTGGACGTTAGGAGCTCTGAGGGTGCACACTGTTCTCTGAGGAGCAGGAGCGCATTCAAGGGCCTTGAGCTTCTGCATTTCTGCCTATGGAGCCAGAACAGTGGGACCCCCCTCAAGGGGCATTACATGGGGTACACTAAATAACTAAAATGGGGTACAGTGGGACACAAAATCATAACAAAGGTTATGTTCCCAGAATGATGACTCAGAGCATAGCGAAACTAAAAAATATGCCCACCCCAAACCCTATGCTCTGATTCATCATTCTGGGAATGTGATGTGTGTGGCCGTCCCTAACCTGTTGCCTCAAATGGTGTTGTGGTACCCCGCACAGGGACAGGTAAGCTACTGTTACCATGAATTGTGGTCAGCATAAGGACATCCCTCTTATCCTTATACCTGACCAGCAACAGGTTTTCATGGATAAGGGCAAGGGACTCACCCTTGGGAATAGGTGTCTGGATCAAATTTAGAGGGAGGCCTCTCTGGTTTTTACGCAAGGTCCCACAAGTGGATGTTGATCTGGCGGCAAGGGATGTGAACAGAGGGATGCTGGTATAAAAGTTGTACACGTGGTAACCCTTATCCAGCAATGGGTGCACAACGTCCCAAACGATTTTCCCGCTAACACCCTGAGTGAGGGAACATTCTGGGGGTTCAATACGGGAATCTCGTCCCTCATATACTCTAAACTTGTAAGTGTACCCAGAGGTACTCTCACAAAGTTTGTAGAGCTTCACGCCACGCTGCGACCGCTTCAAGGGAATATAATGGCAGAATATAAGTCTCGCCTTAAAACTGATATGAGACTCATCTACTGAGAGCTCCCTGAGCGGTACGTACGCCTCCAAAAATTTGGCCCCAAAGTGAACGATGACCAGCCTCACTTTGTAAAGCCGGTCAGTGGTGGATTCACTTCGGGGTGGACATGCCTCATTATCTGCATAATGGAGGCATTTCCGAATGGCCTCGAACAGCTTCCGTGTCATGACCATACTGTAAAGCGGGGTCTTGTATAGGATGTCCCCGCTCCAGTACTGTCTGACACTGGGCTTTTTGACCAGGCCCATATGCAGCACAAGGCCCCAAAATGTACTCATTTCTGCTGCATCAATGGCGTACCATTCATTGGACCTGGCCAAAAAAGAATCTGGGTGGTGGGCGATGAACTGCTGGGCGTACAGATTCGTCTGCTCCACCATCAGATTGAAAAAGCTGTCACTGAAAAAAGAACTGAAATAGTCAATTTCAGTGAATCCAGCTGTGTCAATCCGGATTCCGGAGTCGCCAACAAACTCCAGAACCTGTGGCTGATAAGCCTCTGGGGGTCTCCAGACAGGTTCAGCGGAAAGGGGCTCCTGTAAACTTGTCTGGGGGGGGGGGGGGGTCGGACTCCTATTACGAGGGGCATTGTCATCAGTACTAGATGATGAGGACGAGGAAGAACACAGGAATGTAGGATCTTCCTTGTCCTTACTGACAGATTTGGAGTCGGAGGCAAGAAAACCGTATGCCTCCGCTGCCGAAAATGCCTGGCGAGCCATCGCCTTTTTTTCTACAGTTGGGGGAGTATGTAGTGTGTGTTTGGTGTAGCTTTATTTATAACGGTGTGTGATTAAAAATCGCACACCATTATATAGGGAAAAAAACTGTGGCAGACCCTTGGTGACCTATTAGGGGGTCAAGGGGGGGGGGGACTTTTTTTTTATAACTTTTTACTCCTACCTGTCCCTGTGATGTATTCTGTCCCTGTTCTAATGTGGCTTTTTCTTCTCTGAGGGGCTCCGATCACGGCAGAGGGATGTCCCTGGCTCCTTTTTGCAGCTCTGCCCACTGAATGAACTCAGTAAGCCGGCAGAGCGGCAAGAAGAGGTCATTAACCCCACCCCTTCCGGCTGCGATTTGGCACGATCGCCGACATGGGGGGGGTCTGATGACCCCCCCTGGGCATTTGCGCGGGGTGCCTGCTGATCGATATAGGCAGTCACCCCGGTCCGGTCCCCGCCCGCTTACATTCCCATGGACGTACATTTACGTCATGGGTCCTTAACTACCAGGGTCCCATGAAGTACCGGTACGACATGGGTCCTGAACAGGTTAAATGTCCCTTTAGACGCCACTCTGAACTTTGACAGCGGCCATCTAAAGAGTTATAGGGGTACTCCACTGGAAAACATTTTTCGTTAAATCAATTGGTGTCAGAAAGTTAAACAGATTTATAAATTACTTCTATTTAAAAATCTTAATCCTTTCAGTACTTATCAGCTGCTGTATTCTCCACAGGAAGTTCTTTACTTTTAGAATTTATTTTCTGTCTGACCACAGTGCTCTCTGCTGACACCTCTGACCATGTCAGGAACTGTCCAGAACAGTATAGGTTTGCTATGGGGATTTGCTCCTACTCTGGACAGTTCCTGAGGCATGGTCCACCACTTCTCCACAGTGCACTTCAGCCCCCACTTCAGAGACTCACTAGTGCAGAACAGGAGTGACAACCCACTTAACCAATCACTGGCAGGGACTGGGTACATAATTTTGCAAATATAACGGCTTGTGATTGGCTTATCGATTGGGCTGTCACTTTTGTACAGCATGAGGACGCTGTGGAGAAGCGGGCTCATACAGGAGGGGTCATACAGTCAGACCACCTGCGATCAGACTCTGAGACCTGTTGCAATCAAACTTTCGATAAATGACATTTGCGCTTTACCACAAATTCTACCTGGCCTATAGCAATAATTTTATTAAGCAATGCCGCAGTGTGATTGATCATGATTTAGATGAACAACTTTACATTAGCAATTATTAATCATATGAGTTGATAAAAAATGTTGGACAACACTGTTCTTGTTGCCATCTGTGTTTGTGTAGTGAAAAGGGAGCTTGTAGAGATGGTACTAAACACCTTTTTTTTCTCCGCAAAATTCCTGTAAAATTACTGCATCACCGACTGACCCCATGCAAGTGAATGGGGTCCGTCGGGACCCAATAGTAGTCATTTGCATCCAACCCGTTTTAGGGTCCCATCAGCTAAAAGAAAAAGAGCCGATCGGACCATTAAAGGGTAAGATGCAAAAGGCAATGTAAACCTAGCTCAAGTCATTAAAGGGGTACTCCGGCTCTGAGTCATCTTATCCCCTTTCCAAAGGATAGTGGATAAGATGTCTCACTGCGGGGGAGTCCTGCCACTGGGGACCCCTGCAATCTTGTATTTGCCACCCACCTGTTTGAGCTGCACGCCGCGGTGCCAGCTCACAAACAGCCAAGTGGCGACCACGGGGCCGGAGTATCGTGATGTCACGACTCTGCCCCCGTGTGATGTCACCCCCCGCCCCCGCTATGCAAGTCTATGGAAGGGGGCGTGACTGGAGGACCCCCACAGTGAGACATCTTATCCCCTATCCTTTGGATAGGGGGTAAGATGTCTCAGGGCCGGAGTACCCCTTTAAAGGTCGATTATAGTGTAAAATGTAAAACAAACTATTTGAAAAATTACAGGACTTTTTCCAGTACAGAGAGTCTTAGCCTTCTGTACTTGCAAAGGTAGTGTCCTTGTGCAAAGGCACAAGAACACTGCCACATTTATGTGAGCCCTATAATAATAGGAAGAATAGTGTATAAAACCTAGCCTTCCCTCACCACCTGATCAGATGATGAAAAGCTGGTTTAATAAGAGAACTAAAACTCTATATTTAGGGGTGCAAGTATTATTAGAGCTCTTTTGATGCAACATGGTGCATGTTTCTGCACACATGAAGCTGGTCGGCATGTATTTTCGAAAAAATGCTCCTTTTTTTATAAATACCGGCAAATTTTAGTGGCACACAAATTTGGCACACAAATTTGTGCACCTTACCATGAAAGCATGATAAATTTGGTTAACACTTGTTTACTTTAAAGTAAATATAGTGCAGCTAGCTGCATGTGGTCAGGGGTGGTGTAGCCTTTACACAATTCTGTTGACCTTTGCAAAAGAAAGACCTGATAAATCTGACAAACATGTCTGTAATAACACACCCGCTCTCCGCCCTTAAAAAACATCCTGCCGCATTTTGCCTGAATAAGGCATGTGTGTCAGCGAGAGTCTCATATTAAATTTGACATACGCATGTTCACCAGTCCTAAAGGCAAATGTGTCTGGTGAACATGCCTTGATGCATGACTCACCTCAGTCTTTGTCTCCCTGGATAGAATTGGGACTATAATATGCCAGGAAAGTGATGGGCTCAGAGCTCTCAGTTGCTTTGGGGACATTGGGGTAGATAGCAACCAATGAGAACGCTTCTTTTTCAGAGGCTTTTTCAGGGTAGGAGCAAAACCCCATAGCAAACCCTCTCCTGCTCCGGACATTTCCTGATATGGGCAGAGGTGTCAGCAGAGAGCACTTACTGTGAAACACAGCAGCCAGGGTGTGTCTGACTTCCTGAGTTGTCCTGAGAGAGAGGATTGAAGCAGAGTTTCCAACAGCCTTTTCCCCAGGAGTGTGGCAGCCTCCTGGGAAGAGCCTCCTGGCCTTTGGAGCCCCGGCCTTCCACCTCCCGTACTAGGCCAGTGGGGGGTGGGAGTGAGAGAGCTATGGATGATTCCCAGAATGGGGTGAGAAGATCCAGCAGGCTCTGCAGTAATGTGGAGCCCACTCCCCCGTCCGTTGCTGGAAACCGGTAAGAAAATCACGGTTATGTCCTCCTGTGTCTGATGCCATGGAAGCCCAGCAATGGGGGGTGCAGGGACCCAGGGAGTTGCTGGCTACTTTTGGTTACCGCATGCAGGCAAAACTAGCAGAATATGAGCAGCTAGGAAAGAAATTGAAAATAATAAGGGAAGACCTGAAGTTTGCCCGCTACCAGACGGATCACTCTGCCAAGGCCATGAGGGCAAGGTTCACAGCCAGGGTGTGCGAGCTGAAGGCAGAGGAGCAGGAGGTGGTGAGACCCCGAATGCTGATCATAGAGGGATCAAGCATGTTTAAAGAAAAATTAAAGAATGAAGACTGCTTTAAAACTATGCGGACCCCTGTGAAGGAGGAAGAGGATAGCCAGGGGGAGGAAGAGTGCCTGTTTGTCATGGAGGAAGGTGGTGAGGGAGATGGCTGCAGTGAGGGTGATGAGAGTGAGGGGGATGTGTGTGATACCCTGTGTACCCCTAAGACCTCTGTCACCTCGAGTACAGATTACATCAACCCTGCCCGTCGCCTTACCAACTACCTCAGAGGAAAGTGACAGCAGTGATGGCGGTGAGAGCGGCCCGGTTGGTGGGGAGCTCCTGTGGGCCATAGTGATGCAGGAGTCACCCACCCGTCTGGAGAATTTCAGCTTTGGCCAGGACCTGGGCCCTGAGGAGAACAAGAAGAAGAAAAAGGCTGGGGAGCAATTGAAGTTTGTCTTCTCCCCTATCCAGCAGTCTGGGTCACCTGAAAATTTGGTTCAGGCTGCTTGGCGCCCCACCCTGCCAGATCCCGCTTCTGCTGTGGAATGGGACCAGCACAGGGGGGAACAGTGCTGCATCCAACATGGCCGTGGGTGCTACAGTCATCCGTCCTGCTAGTAGGGAAGAGCAGGATGAGCTAATGGTGGGCAATAGTTATGCGGCAGTGTGCAAGGGGAGAGGTTCCCTGAGTATTGTCGACAATGTTACCAGCCCTGCGGGCCACTTCCCTGAGGGGGGGGGGGGGGGAGTGTCCGAGATCTCTTGCTTGGGCGCTGCTAGTAGTGTCGGTGCTGCGGGGCACTCCCCTGTGAGGGGGGGGGAGTGTCCAGGTGCCTTGACCTGCTGCTGAGCCCGTGCGGTCAGGCGCAGTGTGTGGTGCAGACGCTGTAGGGATTTCCCCTGTGAGAGAGGGGAGTCCCTGCAAGTCAGTGGCAGGAGAAGGGGTGGACGTGCACCCGGAGGGACAGCCTCAGCTTCGTGATGTGATGTCAATGGTAGCCGCTGGTGACCTAAGAAGGAACAAGAAGGCCAAGCTAAAACATGTCCAGGCCAGCCCAGAGGTAGTGGGTGAAGCAGCTGCTGATACCAAAAGTACTGTCAATAAAAGCAATGTTAATACAAGGTGTGTGAATGATGGCAGTGTTGGTGCTGTGGATGAGGAGGGTGTATGTGGGATTGGTAGTGGTGCAGATGGGAGGAGTGGTAGTGGTGTGAATTAGAGGAGTGGTAGTGGTGTGAATGGGAGGGGTGATTGTGGAGAGAATGAGAGGAGTGGTAGTGGAGTGAATGGAAGGAGTGGTAGTGGAGTGATCGGGAGGAGTGGTAGGGGAGTGAATGGGAGGAGTGGTAGTGGTGCAGATGGGAGGAATAGTGGTGTGGATGGTAGGAATAACAGTGGCTTTTGTGGCAGTACAGGTGGCCTAGGCGGGGATGTAGGGACGGTGTCTGGTCCGGCTGCCCCCCCGGTTGCCAGGAGTTATGCAAGTGTGGCGACTGGGGGCTCAGTGGGATCTTTACCTCCTGCATCTGGTGACGGTCAGTTGCAATGGTGCCTGCTGGAGGCACTAAAGACAGGAGAAAGGACGCTCCAGGTATAGGAAAAGGAGCTGGACCTGTCTTTTTGGGTGAAGAGACATGGTCTGGGAGCATTCTGAGAGAGGAATGGGGAGAGACTGTATGGTCCCTCCAGACACCCGGGCAGGAGGTAGGTTGCAGGAATGTGGCCTGTCTGGTCTGGAAAGGCGAAGATGCGTGCCCCCAAAGGGACAAGGTGGTGGAGCTTCTTTTCCAGATGGGTTTCAGGGCTGGGGATATCTTTGCCCTGATTCACCCCTTCGGTTCCTCAGAGTTTGACGTCAGCTTTGTTAGGCCAGAGGGACTAGATCTCTTTTGGTCTAATTATGAGCTGATGAAAAACAAGCCCGAATGGCGAAATTTCGCTGTAAAAGCGGTATCTCCCCAGAGTATGGTAAAGAAAGTGACTGTTTTGACCTGTAACAAGTCACTTTCTTGTTATGACATCATGACCTGGCTGGGCAGGTATGGGGAGGTGACGGACGTCCCCTGGAAAACTTTGACGAGCACAATATATGGTCTGGGGTCTGGATGTTTTCCATCCATCTCAGGCGTTCAGGGAACACGGTCACCCACAAGCGCAGGTTGGAGAGGGCCCTTGAGAATGCCCAGGTGCCAGGGGTAGCTCGGGGTCCCACTCCAGACACTGGCTCAGAAGGAGGTCAGAATAACTCTAAGACTTTGGGTGAGGCCGAACTGGACGAGGAGATAGGGAGACTGCGTAGGGAAGAAGGTCAGGATGCTCCTTCCTCCAGTCATGCCTCTGAGTCCGAAACTGTGGATGAGGAGTAGGAGGGCAGACAGTAAATGGTGGCCAAAAAAAGAAGAGGAGGAAGAAGGGTAAGTCGGTGCTATCCTCCTCTTCAGTTGTAGCCTCAGACCATAGAAGGAACAGCTCAGTCTCTGACCCTCTGATCGTCCTTTCAAATCGATATGAGACTCTCTGGGATACTATCTCCCTTTCTCCTCTGAAGGGTCAGAAGGCAGTGCAGCCTCCAGGAGGTGCCGAGCCTCCTTCCTCTGGGGCAGTTTCCTCAGGGGGGAGGTAACACCAGAAGCCGTAAGTAAAGATCCTTGGATGGATATATCCCTGAGTTTAAAAAAAGGCAAAGGGTCTTCCTCTGATTCATATGGGGGTGGAGGGAAGGAGAGGAAGAAGGTTTAAGGGGTGAGGCCATCTAACTCAATCACCCAGGATGGCGGCACTCACCCCACTGATGCTGGCATCTATTAACTGTGCCAGCATAAAGTCGGATACAGCTAGATTTGCAGCCTTTGATTTTCTTGGCCGTGTTGAAGCCGACATTTTCTGTTTACAAGAGACCAGGTTTTCAGATCTAGCCTCTCTGGGTAAAGCCAGAAGAGAGTCGAGGCGCGGTCCCTCCCACTGGTCTCTTGCGGCTGAGACGTATAGTGGGGTGGCGGTCCTTTTTACCTCTCCTGTTGAATGCAGACAGGTTATTGAGTTAGAAATGGGGAGGTGCCTGATCATTGACGTCTTCATGAAGGGACAAGAGCTCCGGCTCATTAACATCTACGCCCCGCAAACTAAGCGGGGCCGTAAAGATCTCTTTATGAGGATTAAGCCCTTTCTTTTTACGAGTTGGCAAGTGATCTTTGGAGGGGTCTTCAATAATGTCATGAGGTGCCAGGATAGGAGAGGCTCCAATGGTCCGCTGACTTGCAATAGTGTGGCACTGATTAGCATAGCTAGAGAAGCTCTCCTAGAGGACGCCAGCATCCGTAGCCCCTCGGGCCACGCGGGTTTCACCTATCATCAAGGTAGTCGCAGGTCTAGGATAGATAGGTTTTATTTAAAGGCGGAAGCTGTCTCTTCCACAGTGTCCGTGGTTGCGGTGGAGTTCTCCGATCACTGTATGATTTTGTTTCCCCCAAATGTTTCAGAGACACCCCCCCCCCCCCCCCGGATGGGTAAAGCTTATTGAAAGCTGAACTCGTCCCTCCAGGAGGAAGCGGAGACAAGACAGTCCTTTGAGGATTTTCTTCAGAGTCAGGTACCTTTACTGGATCTTTGTAGTAATAAGTTGGAATGGTGGAAGATATTCAAGAAGCGGGTTGCAGGGTTCTTCCGCCAGCTCTCGAGCCTCAAGTTTTTGAACAGGTACCACTTGTATCAGGGTCTGAGGAGGAAACTCGAGCTTCTCTTCTCGACTGGAGGTAGCCGAGAGGATATCTCCAGAGTGAAGTCCTTGCTGATGAGGTGTCCGTACGATAGGCACACATTTTTGGTTTTTGAGAGCGATTTCGGGAAGTACCGCTCGCCCAACAAACACTTGAATGCCCAGGACGGGAAAAGGGGTTAAATAAACCAAGAAAAACCTCCAAACCCCAGTCACCAAGGTGACGGGGTAAAAAAAACCCTATTGAAAATTCCCTCCCTAACTATATATATATAAAACTTCACTTTTATTGCACTAATATTAAAAAAGTCCCCTGTAGTGAATAAAATTTAGCAGGCTATTCCCTCAACTAGTGTTACTTCTCCTATCTGGAGTTCACAGTAATATGTACTTGACAGTGGCTGCAGACCACTGTCTATTGGGGAAAATGCTGCAATTAAAATGTAATCAATCTGTCTCCCCTACATGTTTCGTGGTATGACCCATGTCCTCAGGGGTTAAGAGACAAATGGCCGCTCGTACCGCTCGCCCAACCCTTACAGAAACTGTAAGATGTCAGTGAGTAGTAAAGTCATTTCAGGACTGATTAATAGTACAGGATCTCTGAATCGGTCCAGATCAGGATCTTGGAGGTCGTCAGACCTCTTGGGGAGGAAGGATCTAGATCGAGACAAGATGTCAGTTTTCCTGGCTGAAACCATTCCTGAGCCAGGGGTAGACCCCTCTCTTAATGTTTTGGCAGAAGAAATCTGCCCCTAAGAAGTCGCCAGGTCCGGATGGCTTAACATCCGAGTGGTACAGGACCTTTAAGGAGTCTTTAGCTCCCCACTTGACTGAGGTATTCAATGAGTGTCTCTTCTCGAGCACTCTGCCGAAGTCAATGAGGAGGTCACCCCCGATTCTCCTGTCAAAGGGTAAAGATCCTAGCCGTATTGAGACTTGGAGACCCATAGCTCTTCTCAATACGGATAGGAAGCTTCTGGCTAAGATACTGTTTAATCGGCTGGTGAAGTTTGCACCCCGGCTCCTTTCGGGGGCTCAGCACTGCTCTGTTCCAGGCCAAAGCACCTTAAGTGCTGTCCTTGGTGTCAGGGAGGCAGTGGAGCGATGTAGTGAGGGCCTCTGGAATTCAGATCACGGCGCAAAAAATTATCCCCATACCACCCCATATGCGGAAAAATAAAAAAGTTATAGGAGTCAGAAGATGACAATTTTAAACGTATAAATTTTCCTGCAAGTAGGGTATCATTTTAACCGTATGGACCTACAGAATAAAGAGAAGGTGTCATTTGTACCGAAAAATTTACTGTGTAGAAACGGAAGCCCCCAAAAGTTACAAAATTGTGTTAATTGTACCTTTTAAACATGAACAGGATCCCCCAGAAGTTTTGGGACATGGCCTGGCGTGGCTTTCAGGGGAAGCTATATGTAAAGGACAACTTGAAGCACAGGAGCTCTGATGACAGGGGATGTCCCCGAGAAGAGTGCGGGGACATGCTGGAAAGCACGGCCCACTTCCTGCTTCATTGTCCTTTTAATATAGGGGTCTACAACTGGGTCGGCGCTTCCATTGGCTGGAGTCAACTTGCCGGCCTTACCTTTGTATTTGTATATGATGTTATGTTATGAAGTTATATTTGTATAGTTGGTTTGGGTATAGATTAGGTTGGGTGGGGGAATTGGTGGGTTGGTGGATGTTTGGAGGGGCTGGCATGGGTCAGTTATGGACTGGATATCCATGGACTCTGACCCATGTCAAGGTGGGTGGTTGTGTGGGTGATGGGTTAGTCTAGTGTAGGATGTCATGTGTTTTGTAGGTGTATGGTTTGGTTTGTAGGTGTATATCGTTTATGTGTATATTTGCATTTCAGTTATGTTTTTGGGTTTTTTAAATTTGTATTGTATATATTATTATGGATTGGTTATTTTGTGAGGGGATGGGAATAGGCAGTCGGATCAGATTTAGATAGCATTTTACTTATATTGGTTATATTATGGTAGTGTAGGGAAAAAAAGGTGTGTATATATATATGTGTGTGTGTGTATGTGTGTGTAGGAAAAAATACCAATCAGAATGGATATTCACTGGTAAAACCCCTGTATTAGCGCGTGCACTGTAGTACTGAAGTGCATGCACTGAATTCCTGTCTGGTAGCGCCCCCTACAGTACACGGAGGTATTACATTTACACTACTACTCTTAGGCTCCTTTCACACTAGTGATTTCTCCGTTATTGAAGTTCTGTCGCATGTTCCGTCACGATTTTTGTCGAAAACCGTCCGTTACAAAACCCCTGACGGCCAAGACTAAATCGCATTGCAGCCTATGTGGTTTTGTAACTGCCCGTTTGCACCCGTATATGCCCGTAATTCATTACGGACGTGATACAGTGACGGGACATCGTGGCGGAAAAATTACTGCATGCAGTGATTTACAGCTCCCAGCAGATCTTTCTTACTTTTATATGTAAGGACTTGCTTTATCTGTATTAGTCATCTACTTATTTCTCTTTTAATCCTCACTTTTTCCTATTTTTGGATGACATTTTGGGGCTTCAGAACCAATTACCAGGTTTCCATAGAGTTATGGACTCAATATACAATGGTTTCAAAATACAATGGTCGTCCTGGAACCAATTCATATTGTAACTTGAGGGACCACTGTTATGTGCGGTTGAGTTTTTACCAAGTCTGGTTGTTTTTAGTTGAAGCTAAGTAAAGCAATTTTTATGTTTATTTAAAGAATGCGTGTGTGTGATAATATTTTTGATAGATAATTTATATGTAGGTAATGTTATTTGTTTTGAAAAAATAAAAAATAAAAAAATAAAAAAAATATATAAATATATATATATATATATATATATGTATATATAGATAGATAGATAGATATAGAAATCAAAGAATTCAGCAGCACACAAATTTGTGAAAAAAATAGGTGGGTGTTTATTACATCACCAGAAAAACAGAAGCAACGTTTCCGCGACCTCTCGCCGCCGTTTTCAAGCTCGATATATATAGAGGTATATTGTTAGTATAGTTAAGCTGGGCTGGCCGGTTAGGCAGGTTTTGTTGTGTTTAAAAACGGGAAAAGTTTGGTATTGTTATTGCTAGTTAAGCTTGTTTTTCTGTTTTGTTACTCTTTTTATTATAAATATATAAAACTTATCAGCAGAGAGCACTGTGGTCAGACTGAAAAGAATAACTGAACTTCCTCTGAAACATACAGCAGCTGATAAGTATTGAAAGGATTAAGATTTTTTTAATAGAAGTAATTTACATGTCTGTTTAACTTTCTGGCACCAGATGACTTGAAAAAAATGGTTTTCCACCGGAGTACCCCTTTAACCTTTGTGCTCTGACATTTGACACATTTGTACGTATCCTAAATTTAATTTGCGCAAATAATAAATACAGCTCCACTGCAAGTGGTGTACGGTGCACCAAACAGTAGACAACTTGGAAAGATGTTCTACCGAAAGTTGCGCAAAAAAACTGACTCAAAAAATGCAATTGCGCAAAATTTGCAGGGACATTTAGAACATTAAAGTGGTGTAAAGCCAATGATAAATGTCCCCCATTGTCCCCTTAGCAAGTGTGAATGGGCCTTTGGCTCTACTTTGTTCTATTTTGTTATATAAGCCATGGTTCTATAACAACCTAACTTTAAAATATCACAGCAATGGATGATAATATGTTGTTTCTGTTAATATTTACCAGCAGGTGGCAGAATGGTCCTGTGTATTGAAAAACATAAAATACACAAGATTCCTTGGTGATTTTCAACGCTAGTTATTTAAAGAAAAGGCTGCTTTTGCATATAAAATAATACTACAAAAGACTACAATTGCTTATACAATTAATTTACAGTTTAACAATAGCATTAAACATGCATAAACATTCTTACATAATTCTCTTACCCCGCTAAAAGAAGCCACTTTCATTAGAGGTTTACGCGATCTGCAACAATATTTAAAGGCATTGTTTAGCCCTACAAATTCTTGTGTATGAGTTGTCAAGAATAAATAAAAGTTACTCACCTACCTCAATCCTCCACCTTGTCCATCTTGCTAGCGCCCAGTCCCTGCTTTTGCCTTGATATGCAGTAATAGCCCTCTGAGGCAATCACAGGCCATGGACCGTCATTGCTATGGCCAGTGATTGGTTTAGCAGGTGCTTCCTACATGTGATATATGTGCTGAAAGCAGGCCCGGCCTGGCAATCTGGCGGGCCAGGCAGATTCCCGTAGGCCCACTCATATATTGTTAGTCCATGGGCCGCCTGTTCCCCATACATGAGTCCCGGCAGAGGGCCACTGTGTGTAAGTGACTGGTGGCAGCTGGGAGCAGGGCCGTGCTGCAGCACATACCCCACTTCTGAGACTGCCAAACCTTATCAAAGCAGTAAACTTAAAGCATGTGTGAGCAGCTACAAGGACTGTGTGCGCTACTGCCAAACCTGCAGACATTGTTAAATTAACTATAGCGGCCAATAGCTGCAGCATGCACAGTTTGTCTGCTCACACAAGGGCTTCTCTGCAGTGGCCACATAACACGTTAAGGGGGAAATTTATCATGCCCATAGCTACCAATCAGATTGCTTTCATTTTTTCATAGCCATTTTAAAAAAAATGAAAGAAGCAATCTGATTGGTTGTATGGGCAAATGCTTCATCATTCCTCTGCACAGGTTTTGATAAATCTCCCCCTAAGCTTCCGGTTTACTGCACTAGCTCGGCCTCCTGACCTATAAAAGGGTACTTCGGCAAAAAACATCTTATCCTCTATCCGAAGGATAATTACATAGTTAAAAAGTACCTGTCACCAAATAAACTGTTCTCAACTACCTCAGGAAATGTTCCCTAACTACTCCTAACACACCCTGCTGCAATTAAAAACAATTTCAGAGCTTTAAAAAGCTCTGTATCATACCTTTCTTCTCGCTCGCATAGTGCAATTTCCCAGCAAGAGAAAGTGGGCGTTTCCCAGCAGGCATAACATCACTGAAGCCTGCTGAGGGACAACTTCCGCCCTCACATTGTTGCAGCATTGTGATGAAAAGAAGATCTCAAGCTCTGTGCATGTTTGTCTGTGCAGATTTCAGTGAGGATCTCCTTCAGCTGTCAGTCTGTGCAGCTTTCTGTGAGAATCTGTGGATCTTTCACTTTCTGTGCAGCTGACAATCAAGTTCAGTGCAGAGAAACACTTCCTGAGTTTGGACTCCCGCCAGGCCGGGAGGAGAACGATCTCACTGTAATAATTGTTGCAGGGAACAGGACCGAGCCACCTAGTGGCCGTTTTTTATATTACATTTCAAACATATTTATGTTGATAATTTTAAAAGCAAGTAAATGGGAAAGTGTCTGCTAATTACACAAGGAACACAATATTAAAAGTTTTATTTGGTGACAGGTACTCTTTAACCTCTTAAGGATGCAGGGTTTTTCCGTTTTTGCATTTTCTTTTTTTCCTCATCACCTTCTAAAAATCATAACGCTTTTAATTTTGCACATAAAATTCCATATGATGGCTTATTTTTTGCGCCACCAATTCTACTTTGCAGTGACATTAGTCATTTTACAAAAAAATCCACGGCGAAACGGAAAAAAAATTGTGCGACAAAATTGAAGAAATAAATGCAATTTTTCTACGCAGTACATTTTTCGGTAAAAATGACACCTTACCTTTATTTTATAGGTCCATACGGTTAAAATTATAGCCTACTTATATAAGTTTGATTTTGTCGTACTTCTGAAAAAATAAAAACTACATGCAGGAAAATGTATACGTAAAAAAATTCTCATCTTCTGACCCCTATAACTTTTTTACTTTTCCGCGTACGGGCCGGTATGAGGGCAATTTTTTTGCACCATAATCTGACGGTTTTTTTTGGTACTATTTTTGTATTGATTGGACTTTTTGATCGCTTTTTATTCATTTTTTCATGATAAAAAAAGTGACCAAAAATACGCTATTTTGGACTTTGAAATTTTTTTGCGCGTACGCCATTGACCGTGCGCTTTATTAATGATATATTTTTTAAATTCAGACATTTCTGCATGCGGCGATACCACATATGTTTATTTTTATTTACACATTTTTTTTATTTATTTATGGGAAAAGGGGGGTCATTCAAACTTTTATTAGGGAAGGGGTTAAATTACCTTTTTTTCCACCTTTTTATTTGCAGTGTTATAGCTCCCATGGGGGGGGGGGGGGCTATAACACTGCACACACTGATCTTTTACACTGATCCCTGCAAAGCCATAGCTTTGCATGGATCAGTGTTATAGGCGGTCGATTGCTCAAGCCTGTATCTCAGGCTTGGAGCAATCAAATGCCGATCGGACGCGACGGAGCAAGGTAAGGGGACCTCCGCTCGCGTATGGCTGATCGGGACATCGCAATTTTATCGCGATAGTCCCGATCAGCCCGACTGAGCCGGGAAGCTTTCACTTTCATTTTAGACGCGGCGATCAGTTGGTTAATAGTGTGCGGCACATTGATAGGTGCCGCATGCTATTAGCCCAGGATCCCAGCTATCATTAGCTGCTGGGACTGATTCGGTATGACAGGTACACCCTACGTCCTTAAGAGGTTAAAAGGGTAATCCAGTGGAAAACTATTTTTAGTTTTAGTTTTCTTAACCCTTCCAGTACTTATCAGCTGCTGCATACAACAGAAGAAGTTGTATAATCCTTTTCAGTCTGACCACAGTGCTCTCTGCTGACACCTCTGTCCATGTCAGGAACTGTCCAGAGTAGGAGCAAATACCCATAGCAAACCTCTTCTGCTCTGGACAGTTCCTGACATGGACAGAGGTGTCAGCAGAGAGCACTGTGGTCAGACTGAAAATAAATTCAAAAAGAAAAGAACTTGATGTGGAGCATACAACCACTGATAAGTACAGGAAGGGTTAAGATTTTTAAATTGAAGTAATTTACAAATCTTTTGTAAACTGGAGTACCCTTTTTAATCAGGTTGAAAAAAGACCAGAATTCATCAAGTTCAACTTATATCCTTATTGAGTCCCTGCTGAGTTGATCCAGAGGAAGGAAAAAAAAAACCTCATATGAGAGGTAAAACTCCAATATGGCATTCAGACCCCCGCGATCTCCGACATAGCACCCTGGTCATCCATGCATGGAGCAAATTCTGCTTCATGCCAGATGACTGCTGACTACAGCTGCCATGCCACAGCTATTCATGTCTATGGGAAGAGGCGTGTCTATTAAGGCTGTGTGCATGAGAAGGAAAAACACTTCCCAGATATACTCATTTTATTTGGAGACTGTACATTTTGATTTATTATAGAAACTACTTATTTTGGGTCACAATTATAGAAATGTCTTTAAATATACATATCACACACACACACACACACACACACACACACACACATACACACATATATATATATATATATATATATATATATATATATATATATATAGTAATGAAGGATAGATTTAATTGTTGACTAGATCATCATTACCTTGGCTGTTCATATTCAAACTAAACCTCAACATGTAGGAAGAAAATAATTGCTATGAACACAAATGAGATCTGCATCTTGACAATTATACCAAACAATCCTTCTTTTCATTGAATCAGTAAGCTTTTCCTTCTCAAACAACTCTTTATTTTTAACACTTTGGGTACTTGCTTAAAAGGGTTGTTTGTTCTGTAATGGATATATATATGTATATATATATATATATATATATATATATATATATATATATATATATATATATATATATATATATATATACAGCATAAAATAGTCAAAATGACTATTTGACAAAGTCCCATGACAAAGCCCCATCCCCCATCCTACTCTGCTCCTTGCTCCCCCCCCCCTCCTCCCACCGTGTAAAAAGATTTCCTGTCCTGGACAACGCCTTGAATCCCTCTAAAACTCTAACAAAAAGCATACCTTATATGGTATGCCATAGCTATACTTACCTCCCTAGTGAGGGTGGGAACTTATGCTAATTGCAATGGCTATATAGCCCAGACGACTGCCTAGTTAGAAGTATGAAGTATTTGAAACTGACATGACTCTGTTTTATTTACTTTGGTGTATACATTCTAATAACGAATTTGGACGGGAGTAAGATATTAACTTGGTCACTGATAAAATCCATATCAGTTTTGGCGCCCGAACAGGGACTCTGGGTTATGGAACTGTGAGCCAGTCGCGACACAGGGCATACAAATTGGACCAAAGAGATGGAACACAGAGATGGGAAGCGGATCATCACTGAGAGTATGGTCGGACATCTTCTTGTACCTAGCCAAAGTACCACTGTCCCCCCCTTTGGTTTATCTTGGTGCCTTAGTCGACTTGCTCACGACCAACAAAAGGCAGGTAACTTTGCCAAGAGTCATTCACCTGTACCTGTCATAAAGTAACTATCTGCTACCTGAGTGTGCATGAAGTGTAAGTCAATAAGCAGGATCTTGAGGAACTGGGACTGACTGTCTCTTGGGGGATTGAATTTCAGAGTAAGCTAATGATACATAGAGTAGATATCAGTGGAGTTTGGTGCAGGACGCCAGTTAACTGGGACTGTCTCTTGGGGGATTGAAGTGAGCCTGTTCGTTCAGAAAATACTATGACCGAGAAAGGCTTTCTGCTGCCTTAAAATCCAATGAGCAGTAATATAAGTTCACCTCTTCACATCACTTTCTCGTCCTGAGAAAGGAAGGGGGGTGGGGTGGGGGAGGGATAGAAGCTCTGCATTCAGAGAGAGTGAAATGACCAAACAGCCACAAGCCAATCGACTCAGCTGATAATGGAAGATCTGTGCAGTATGACTAATAGCATTATATTAATTAGTTGCTTAATAATACTTTTTAACACCATACATAGGTTGTTTTTTTTTCCAGGCAACATCTTTAAAGGAGTACTGTGCATGTGCACCTAAGCAAATTTTTGTGCGACTTTTGGCTGTAAGCAAAAAGCTACAAAAGAGCTTACCAAAGGGAATTTCATTTTTCACTTTGCAGTGGTCAGGGATTTATCAAGTGCGAAAGTTGCACAAAAAGTCGCAACCCCTCAAAAACTGAAAATGTAAGCCAGCTCGGACCTGGCTTACAAAACAACTTTTCACAGCAAATTTTTTTATTTCCCACTGGCAGCCTTGATCACGGCTCCAGCGGAAAATATGATATTACAACTGTACAAAGGAACCTGGGCTGGCATCCCTCTGCAGCCGCCCCGGCTCCTTCATATTTTCTCCCGCTACCCTCACTTCTAATGATGGGGACGCCGATTTACAGCCCCCCCCCCCGTCCCCTCATTAAGTTAAGTAGAGTAGGCGGGGTAGCATCAGATGGAGCCCGGGCTCCACAACAGTGCCAAAGAGTATCTCTATTCCTGTGTAATTTGACATTTCCCGCTGGGTCCCATGATTGGCTGGGACTGAGCAGCCAATCACGGGACCCAGCTGGAAATATGATATTACAGTAGATATAGAAACTCTGCAGCTCCGTTGCATGCTAAAAAGAGCCCGGGCTGGCATCACTCTGTAGCTGCCCGGAATTCTCGCAGTCCTGCCGGGAGATGTGCAGGAGCTGTTCTTGCCATCACTCAATGCTGCGGTACACGCTGAAGGATGGCAGAGACGGCTCCGGCACATCTCCCGGCCTGGCTGAGGGAGTCCCGGGCGGCTGCAGTGTTATGTCAGCCCGGGCTCCCTTTGCTACGGCATCGCAGAGTTTACTGTAATTTCAAATTTCCCGCCGGGTCCTGTGTCACTGGACCTGGCAAAAAATATGAAATTACAGTGAATTTATCATCCCCGCCGGCCAGGGAGCGGAGCGCATTACCGTCCGCTTCCCTGGCTTGCTTGTCAACTGCTGTGCTGCACGACCACAACTCCCAGCATTCCCTTACAGTAAGAGCATGTTGGAAGTTGTAGTTGTGCGGTGTGGGTGAGTGACAAGCCTGTAACCTGCCTATCGCATCAGGACTACAACTCCCAGCATGCCCGTACTATAAGGACATGCTGGAAGTTGTAGTTGTGCAGTCCAGGAAAGTGACAAGCTTGTTACCTGCCCAGCCGCATAACTACAACTCCCAGCATGTCCTTACTGTAAGGGCAGGCTGGGAGATATAGTCGTGTGGCGCAGGAGATGTGCGAGCAGGTGACAATAAATGTATTAACCTATTTTTCGTGTTTTTCTTCTCATTTCAGAACCGTGTATCCTGTGGACTCCTTTGGATTCAATGGACTACATCGATGACCAGCGTTTTTTTCTTTTTTTTATGTTAATAAAATGGTGAACGAGGGCTTGTGAGGGAGTGTTTTTTTTATAACATTTTTATAACGTGTTGTATTTTTAAATTTTTTTTATTTACTTGACAGGCTTAGTAGTGGAAGCTGTCTTATAGATGGAATCCATTACTAAGCTGGGGCTTAGTGTTAGCCACAAAAACAGCTAGCGCTTACCCCAATTATTACCCCAGTAACCACCGCCACAGGGGTGCCAGGAAGAGTTGGTACCAACAGGCCTGGAGCATCCAAAAATGGCGCTCCTGGGCCTAGGCGGTAACAGGTTGGCGTTATTTAGGCTGGGAAGTGCCAGTAACAATGGTCCTCACCCACCCTGGTAATGTCAGGCTGTTTCTTCTTGGTTGGTAAATATAGGGGGAACCTATGCGTTTTTTTTTTTTTATATTTATTTATGCAAAAAAAAAAAAAAGCATACAGTCCCCCCTGTTTTTATTCTCAGCCAAATACCAACCATGCAGCAACAGCCTAACATTACCAGGGTGGGCGAGGACCATTGTTACTGGCCCTCCCCAGCCTAAATAACACCAGCCTGTTACCACCTAGGCCCAGGAGCGCCATTTTTGATGCTCCGGGCCTGTTGATACCGGCTTTTCCCGGCACCCCTGTGGCTGTGGGTACCAGGGTAATAATTGGGGGTTAGCGTGTCAAGTAAGCCTGTCAAGTAAACAAAAAAATTAAAAAAACAACACCTTTTTTTTATTCCAAAAAAAACACTCCCCCACAAGCCCTCATTAACCATTTCATTAACATTAAACGAAAACTAAAAACACTGGTCACCGTACTCCTCCGAATCTAAAGTAATCCACAGGATGCATGGATCTGTAATAAAAAGTAAAAAAACAAACAAAAATGAGTACATTTAGGGTATGTTCACACTGCAGAATTTTGTGCAGTGAACTTTAACATCAGTGTGAATGGGTCTTCCGCAAAATCTGTTCACAATGCGGAATTTCAGCGGCGGACAACTCCACCGCTGAAATTGTTCTGTGCTAAGAAAGAACATGTTCATTCTTTGCGTAGAAGTCCGCGAGCACTGAATAGCCTTCAATGGTGACGGGGCAGTGCCGTGCGGTCCTACTGCCAAAGTATTTTCGGCGGCGGCCGTCAGACGGAATCTCCGCAGTGTGAACATACCCTTAGTGAAAAAGTGGTTAAAAAAAATGTAATAAACACACATAGATATATTGCACATTTTTTTTCAAAGCTGCACAGTGGTGTTCTGAAATGATTTATTGTTTTTTTTGCTTATGTGAGCCAAATGTATCAACCCCCTGTGATAGTATAATAAATGTGTCATACATAAGCAAAACCAAAAGCAAAAAAAATAATGCCTACAGACCTTGCTTGCCAAAGCAACGATGATAAATATCCCCTATAGTGTGTACCATCACCTCATTTGGGACGGACCCTACACTATAGATATGCCTCTCTTGTGCTAGCACCACTTTCATCTTGTATCTTATACTCTGCTCAAACTTCGGTATTCAGACGCTACATTTCACCGAAAGGAAAGAAAATGTAAAATATAATGTTGGCATTTCAATTATAGCCGTTTGAACTCCTGAACTTTTGAGTGGTGTTATCTACCAGGGCATCATTTAACACACTCACTAAGTATTTCTACATTGTCCCAGAGGCAGCTTAGATTGGAAACCATAAATTAATGCCATCCTTTTGAATGCTAATGCTGTACAATGTAGAATCTGGTTCTAAGATTTCAAAGCCTGTGGTTGTCAAGGGATGTGGTAATGCGTTGTATGTGGGATGCTAGTTAAGGGATTTAAATGCGGAAATGTTGAATAAGAAGCACACAGTTTTTGTAGCATAAATATTCAGCGCATTGCGAGGACTGTTCTTTTAAGTGTCAGGCACTAGCTAATGAAGCTCTTGGGGTTATCTCAGTATACAAAGAAAATTATGTGAAACAAACCAGTGGCCATTAGCTTAGATCTGTTATATGCAAAAGTCACATGCCTGTTCAAAACTGCACTGTATGTATCAGTTATTTTAGTTTAATGTAGCATATTTGTTTGCTTTGCATATAGAATCCTTTCTCACAACAGGACCAATCATCTAACAATGTGTTTAGTTCAGGTAGCATGAATTGGATTGTGATGTGATCGAGCCCATCTGATATATATATATTTTTCATTATGCTTTTGTAGTTCTGAATTCAGCCCCAGTCTCAAGGCTATAAATTTTGTATGACCTCTCTTTTGGTCACATCATCTGAGTGAAGGATAAATTGTTCTGTTCTTTTAGGAAGCTTTTTAATAATGTAAACAGATTTTTAAACAATGACTGAAGACAAGACTATGATATCTATGTTCTTCATATAAGGATCTACAATACATATTGAGGCACAAGAGTTGTATTTGTAAAGTATTTTGATTTGAAAGTGCACTTGTACCTATGCCCAGTGGTTACAGTGTTGTATTTCTCACCTTACTTTGCCCTACTATTCCCTTTGTTTAAATATTTATAAGATGTAAGTCTGTAGAAGAAAATTATGTGTTCTTCTTTTTAACTGCTTGTGGTCCACATATGACTTTGTGTTTCTGAATTCCCCAGCGTGGTATGACAGTACAACATTTCCAGCTGCTACCCACTTGAGAGTTGTTTGTTGGCTGCGATGCTAAAAGTTTGGGTATATATTGGCCCTTATTTACTAAGAGTGTTGTGTAGGTTTCTTTGTGGGTTTTTAATTCTCTACAATTTATTTTCCCCGGTATTTACTAAGGTTTCCCTACATTTTCCACTTTCCCTACACTTTGCTTTTTTTTTACACATGCTCCGATCTGTCTGGTTTTCCTGAAATCCATCAGATTTTATGTGGAAACCTTAGTAAATATGTTGGGATTTTATGAAAATGACGGGAACACGCCCCTTTTCTTAGCAAAATGGAGAGTTAGTTGGGTTTTTTTCAATTCAGGCGCAATTTCAGGCGCAAATTCAGGCGCAGACAGAATTTCAGGTGCAATGCACCCGAAACTGGCGAACAACCCGACAAAACATGTCGGGTTTGCAATAGTAAATGAGGGCCATTGTGTGTTTCTGGTACTGGAGAATTTTGTACAGTATATTTATTTTCTTGTATTACATTAAAAGTCTATGCATACAATGAGGTAACCAGAGTAGGGCTGCAACGATTATTCGATAAAACCGATAAAATTCCATAACGGGATTTGTTGTGGACGAATCCCGTTATCAAATAATCGGCCGATTTGTTGTCTGGGCACTGGCGTTCATAAGGCTGCTGCTGGCGGGCGGTCAGGCGTTAGGCCGCACCGCCGCAGCCTCTGTTCCTTAATCCCTGTCCCACCCTCCACTGACTAACTTCTTACCAATCACATGTGCTGCTGCTCTGCTCTCCTCCCCTCCCCTGCCGCCTGTGGATGTACTACATTGTGCCTCCATTTTATGGAGACTCAGCCTGCCCTGGAGGACCTCCCCGGTACTTCTGCCATCTGTAGGCCAGTTTCCTGCTGTTTGATGCTCCTGCCACTGTTACTGCCGCATGGCATATTGACACACACATGTGAGGTATCTGCAAAGCATTGCACCCTAGTGTCATCTACAGACACTAGGGTGCAATGCTCTGCACATACCGCTATACACATAGGGGTACATACAGAGCATTGCACCCTTGTGGCTGTAGTACAGATAGTAGGATGCAATGCTCTGCACATACATAGTACACGCACACTCACAGTGCTATACACAAGGGGGGATGTGCAGAGCATTGAATCCATGTGTCTGTACTACAGACACAAGAGTACAATACTCTGCATAAACCCCTATGCGTATGGCGGTGTGCAGTGCATTGCACACAGTTTGATAAATCCGGGCCAGAGTCTTTAAAGGGGTACTCCGGTGAAAACCTTTTTTCTTTTAAATCAACTGGTGGCAGAAAGTTAAACATATTTGTAAATTACTTCTATTAAAAAATCTTAATCCTTCCAGTACTTATTAGCTGCTGAATGCTACGGAGGAAATTCCTTTCTTTTTGGAACACTAATGACATCACGAGCACATCAGAGAGCACCTCTGCTGACATCTCTGTCCATTTTAGCAACCGTGCATAGCAGATGTATGCTAAGGGCAGCATGGTGGCTCAGTGGTTAGCACTGCTGCCTTGCAGTGCTGGGGCCTTGGGTTCAAATCCCACTAAGGACAACAATAGAAAAAGAGTTGTTATTATTATTGTTATAATAATGTCAGCAAAGAGCACTGTGCTCATGATGTCATCAGAGAGAATTCCAAAAAGAAAAGAATTTCCTCTGTAGTATTCAGCAGCTAATAAGTACAGGAAGGATTAAGATTTTTTAATAGAAGTAATTTACAAATCTGTTTAACTTTCTGGCACCAGTTGATTTAAAAGAAAAAAGGTTTTCACCGGAGTACCCCTTTAACTGATCTACACTGCTCAAAAAAATAAAGGGAACACTAAGATAACACATCCTAGATCTGAAGGAATGAACTAATCGTATGAAATACTTTCGTCTTTACAGTGGGGATAGAAAGTTTGGGCACTCCAGGTAAAAATTTGTATTAATGTGCATAAAGAAGCCAAGGAGAGATGGAAAAATCTCCAAAAGGCATCAAATTACAGATTAGACATTCTTATAATATCTCAACAAAAGTTATATTTTATTTCCATCATTTACACTTTCAAAATAACAGAAAACAAAAAAATGGCATCTGCAAAAGTTTGGGCACCCTGCAGAATTTATAGCATGCACTGCCCCCTTTGCAAAGCTGAGACCTGCCAGTGTCATGGATTGCTCTCAATCATCATCTGGGAAGACCAGTTGATGTCAATCTCAAAGGGTCCTTGGCCCAACAATCAGCACCATGGGTTCTTCTAAGCAGTAGTCTAGAAATCTGAAACTGAAAATAGTTGACACTCACAAAGCAGGAGAAGGCTATAAGAAGATAGCAAAACGTTTTCAGATGTCAATATCCTCTTCGGAATGTAATTAAGAAATGGCAGTCATCAGGAACAGTGGAAGTTAAAGCAAGATCTGGAAGACCAAGAAAATATCATCATTTACACTTTCAAAATAACAGAAAACAAAAAAATGGCGTCTGCAAAAGTTTGGGCACCCTGCAGAGTTAATATCTTGTACTGCCCCCTTTGGCAAGTATCACAGCTTGTAAACGCTTTTTGTAGCCAGCCAAGAGTTTTTCAATTCTTTTTTGAGGTATCTTTGCCCATTCTTCCTTACAAAAGTCTTCCAGTTCTTTGAGATTTCTGGGCTGTCTGTCACGCACTGCTCTTTTAAGGTCTATCCATAGATTTTCAATTATGTTGAGGTCAGGATTTCGAGGTGCATTATCCATTTGAAGAAGCCATCCTCTCTTTAACTTCAACTTTTTCACAGATGGCATCAAGTTAGCATTCAAAATTTGAGATGGTGAGATGTTCCCTGTGCCACTGGCTGCAATACAACCCCAAAGCATGATTGATCCACCCCCTTGCTTAACAGTTGGACAGAGGTTCTTTTCATTAAATTCTGTTCCCCTTCTTCTCCAAACGTACCTTTGGTCATTCGGCCCAAAAAGTTCAATTTTAACCTCATTGGTCCACAGAACTTTTTTTCCAAAACGCATCAGGCTTGTCTATATGTTCATTTGCAAAGTTCAAACACTGATTTTTGTGTTGAGGACGTAGAAGAGATTTTCTTCTGATGACTCTTTCATGAAGACCATATTTGTACAAGTATCTCTTTATAGAGGAATAGTGTACCACAACTACAGTGTCTGCCAGATCTTTCTGGAGGGATTGTGCAGTCAAACATGGGTTTTGAATTGTTTTTCTCACAATCCTGCAAGCTGTTCTGTCTGATATTTTTCTTGGTCTCCCAGATCTTGCTTTAACTTCCACTGTTCCTGATGACTGCCATTTCTTAATTACATTCCGAACAGAGGATATTGACATCTGAAAACGTTTTGTTATCTTCTTATAGCCTTCTCCAGCTTTGTGAGTGTCAACTATTTTCAGTTTCAGATTTCTAGACAACTGCTTAGAAGAACCCATGGTGCTGATTGTTGGGCCAAGGACCCTTTGAGATTGACATCACCTGGTCTTCCCAGATGATGATTAAGAACAATCCATGACACTGGCAGGTCTCAGCTTTGCAAAGGGGGCAGTGCATGCTATGAATTCTGCAGGGTACCCAAACTTTTGCTGATTTTTTTGTTTTCTGTTATTTTGAAAGTGTAAATGATGGAAGTAAAATTTAACTTTTGTTGAGATATTATAAGAATGTCTAATCTGTAATTTGATGCCTTTTGGAGATTTTTCCATCTCTCCTTGGCTTCTTTATGCACATTAATACAAATTTTTACCTGGGGTGCCCAAACTTTTGATCCCCACTATACATAGTTGAATGTGCTGACAACAAAATCACAAAAAAATTATCAATGGAAATCAAATTTATCAACCCATGGAGGTCTGGATATTGCGTCACACTTAAAATCAAAGTGGAAAACCACACTACAGGCTGATCCAACTTTGATGTACTGGGGGATATTTATCAAAGGATTTAGACTAGTTTTTCCCATCTAAATTTGTCGCACAGAATGTCAGAGTCTAAATATGTGTGACTTTTTTTCGACTTTTGCTTTAGAGGATTTTTAGAACATGATGCATTCTAGTCTATTTTAGATGGAAAAATGCATTGGTACTGAATTTATCAAAATCGACTTTTCAGCGACAAGTCACATCGGCTGAAAGTACGCTGAAATGTCAGACCATGCTGGAGCAGGTTTAAATACAGTCTAAAGTATAGATCCCGAAGTCCGTGCGCAGAATTTATCAAGAGCCTTGCGACTTATGATAAATTTGACGCACAAAAGGGGAGGCTAACGCTCTGTAGTTTGGTCTATATTGATGCAGGACATAGACAACTCTGATAAATCTCCCCCAATTTCCTTAAAACAAGTCAAAATGTGGCTTGGTGGTGTGTGTGGCCTCCACATGCCCATATGACCTCCCTACAATGCCTGGGCATTCTCCTGATGAGGTTGTCTCCTGAGGGATGTCCTCCCAGACCTGGACTAAAGCATCCGCCAACTCCAAGACAGTCTGTGGTGCAATGTGGCATTGGTGGATGGAGCGAGACATGATGTCAGATGTGCACAATCGGATTCAGGTCTGGGGAACGGGCAGACCAGTCCATAGCATCAATGCCTTCCTCTTACAGGAACTGCTGACACACTCCAGCCACATGAGGTCTAGCATTGTCTTGCAGTAGGAGGAACCCAGGGCCAACCGCATCAGCATATGGTCTCACAAGGGGTCTGAGGATCTCATTTCGTACCTAATGGCTATCAGGCTACCTCTGGCAAGCACATAGAGGGCTGTGCAGCCCCCCTAAAGAAATGCTACCCCACACCATTACTGGCCCACCGCCAAACCAGTCATCTTGGAGGATTTTGCAGGCGAAGAACATTCTCCACGGCGTCTCCAGACTCTGTCACGTCTGTCAAATTTGCTCAGATTGAACCTGCTTTCATCTGTGAAGAGCACAGGGCGCCAGTGGTGAATTTTCCAATATGGATGTTCTCTGACAAATGCCAAACGTCCTGCATGGTGTTGGGCTGTAAGCACAACCCCCACCTGTGGATGTCTGGCCCTCATACCACCCTCATGGAGTCAGTTTCTTACCGTTTGAGTGGACACATGCACATTTGTGGCCTGCTGGAGGTCATTTTGCTCCTCCTTGAATAAAGGCAGAGGTAGCGGTCCTGCTGCTGGGTTGTTGCCCTGCTACAGCCTCCTCCATGTCTCCTGATGTACTGGCCTGTCTCCTGGTAGCACCTCCATGCTCTGGACACTATGATGACAGACACAGCAAACCTTCTTGCCACAGCTTGCATTGATGTGCCATCCTGGATGAGCTGCACTATCTAAGCCACTTGTGTGGGTTGTAGACTCCATCTCATACTACCAATAGAATGAAAGCACCGCCAGCATTCAAAAGTGATGAAAACATCAGCCAGAAAGCATAGGAACTGAGAAGTGGTCTGTAGTCACCACCTGAAGAATCACTCCTTTATTGGGGGTGCTTTGCCAATTGCCTATAATTTCCACCTGTTGTGTGTTCCATTTGCACAAAAGCATGTGAAATTGATTGTAAATCAGTGTTGCTTCCTTTTATTTTTTTGAGCAGTGTATTTTCAGCCTATGGAAAGGTCAGTGCTGTCTGTTAAGTCAGAGGATACGCCTTTCCGAGTGCTGCCTCACAGATTCCCGCCAGAGTGAGTAAAGTGGAGTTCTATAGTTCATCTTACACCACTATAAACCAATCTGTAAAGATCCTTGTTTCTGTAATTTGGACTGTTAACTAGTGGGACAATGAACTCTAACACCTGCATATACACCTGCAGTAGACATTTTAACATACAGTGCTAAAAGACCACAAGATTTCTAAAGTACAGCTAAAATAGCCTTAATTAAAGGGGTTATTCAGGAATAGAAAAGCAGAGCTAATTTCTTTGGTTCCCTGTCTGTCTCCAAGTTTGGTGTGGTTCTTCAGCTCAGTTCCATTGAAGTGAATGGAGCCAAGTTGAAATACCACACCCAACCTGGAGAGAGACATGGAGCTGTTATTGAAAGAAATTTGCTCTGTTTTTTGATTCCTGGATAACCCCTTTAAACGGATGGTGGCTACATTTTCATCCTTTTGACTCCTAATTTGTATCTTTTGAAGCTTTATCCAAGAAAGTGCATATCTCTGGAATGAGGAAAGGAGTTACGTAAAGACTTTACAAGTTGTTTCACAAAATACTTGTATCAGAAGTCTCATTCCTGTGATTTTGCATGCATGAACAGCTTTGTTTGACAAAAAGAGATTATTGGGGTTCACAGAGGAAGAATTGGGTTGGTCCACCACTCTGCTAAGGGATATATCTATTAAAAGCTATTTCTCACAACAACACCGTTATCATAATACTACACCTCCCAGCAGGGGCGGACTGACTGTCTGAGGGCCTGGCTGAGTAAATGGCCCACCACTGCTACTGGGGATCCAGGACACTTTTTCCAGATCCCCAGGCGAGCACTACTTTCTGCTGTATGGCCTGCTGTCTGCTGTAAGCCTCCTCTCTGTGTGAGCTGTCTCTGCGGCCTACACTGAGGAGATGTGACTTCTGCCCCATCTGCATCTGCACTGTTGAAGAAGAGCATGCAGCAGTACTGCGGAGGAGACCGCTGTGGGGGAAAGGTGAGTAAATGTTTTTGTTTAGTTTTTTCCTTTTTTTTTTACTTTAAATTGGTGCAAAGGTATTGTGTGTGTATGTGTGTGGTGGTAGGGGTGTTCTACCTACCTGGCTAACTATCTACTTTCTAACTATATACCTTGCTGCCTAACTACCTACATACAAACCTGGCTAACTATATACTTGACTGCCTAACAACCTACCTACATACCTGACTAACTATATACCTGGCTACCAAACTATCTACAAACCTGGCTACTGAACTATGTACATGCGTGGTCTACATACCTGGCTGCCTAACTAACTACCACATACCTGACTGCCTAACTACCAATTTACCTACTAGAGATGTGACATGTGGCAGTAATGTGACATTGGAGGATTGACATGAAAAAGAGTGATGTGAAAAGGAGGGTGTGGACATGAAATGGGAGATGGACATGAAATGGGGGGATAGATGTGAAATGGGGGAGATTGGATATGAAATTGGAAAATTTCACCATTTGTTTATTAAATCGCAGTCACATTTTGAAATCACAATATTTACCTTCCTAATCGCAATTGCACATTTTACCCAAATTGTGCAACCCTACTACCTACTTACCTGGCTACCTAACTAGCTAGCTACCTACCTGCATACGTGGTGACATAAATAGCTACCTACCTATTTGCATACCTGGCTACCCAACTACCTAGCAAGCTGCCTGGATACTTACATACCTGGCTACCTAACTACCAATTTACATACCTACCTACATACCTGGTTACCTAACTTCCAATTTACATAACTTCCTACATTCCTGGTTACCTAACTACCTAGCTAGCTACCTACCTGCATGCCTGGCTACCTACCTACCTACCTACCTGACTAGTTACCCACCTACATACCTGGCTACCTAACTACCTAGTTGGCTACCCACCTACCTGCTCTTTTACTGTGCAGAACACCAAGGAGACCATTATAACAGTTTGGGGCCTATAGATAGGCATATTGTGTAGAAGAGGGGCGGGCACTGAAAAAATCTTCCAGAGTCTACCATGTTTGCCCTGCAGAGAGAATAGATAAGTTTTGGCTGGAAGAAGTCGACATGAAGGTTTGATCCAGACGGAGAATAAAAAAGGCTACCACCTATCAGAAAAGATGTTGATTGTGAGTCCCTAAACGTAACTGTAAGTACTTATATGGTATACAGATCCTGTGTACAGCTGTTATCTACCACTATATGGCCCTGTATATAATCATTTATAGGGTATACAGATCCTGTGTACAGCTGGTATCTACCACTATATGGTCACTGTATGAGGGAATACTGGTCTTTCTATGTTGGAATTATCCAGTTATTGTGTGATGGTATATATTTACTCCCTGTATACTGGTATTATTGGTCATGGAAAATTATCTTACCTACATTTTGTGTTATATACAGTGTATATATATATATATATATATATATATATATATATATATATATATATATATATACATATAATTATATATGTTACAGTTAAAACTAGTTTTTAGTTAAAACTGTTTTTCCCAAGTGAAAACTAGCTTTGACTACATGCCTTGGTGAAAACTAGTATTAACTGCTTTTCCCCAGTGAAAACTAGTTTTGAATGAATGTCTTTGTGAAAACTACACTACACTGATGCACTATGTTCTATATAATTATGTAATGCACTGTTTATACTTTTATATGATGTTTATATGATTGGCACTTTATGAATTGATCTGCACTAATTAATTGTTTGGGGCATAAAAGCCCTGTGGTGTTTGTATATCACTATGCTTGAAAATGGCTCCAGGAGGAGTTGAAACGTTGTAATGCTGACATGAGATATTAAATCACACTGTTTTTTGGAGTGCTGCGCCTGTCTTTGGTTTCTATATATATAATTATATATGTTACAGTTAAAACTAGTTTTTAGTTAAAACAGTTTTTCCCAAGTGAAAACTGGCTTTGACTACATGCCTTTGTGAAAACTAGTATTAACTGCTTTTCCCCAGTGAAAACTAGTTTTGACTGAATGTCTTTGTGAAAACTAGAATTGACTGCTTTTCCCCAGTGAAAACTAATTTTGACTAATTGCCTTGTGAAAACTAGAATTGACTGCTTTTTCCTAGTTAAAACCAGCTTTTACTGAATGCCTTTGTTGAAACATCAGTTTTTACTAAACGCCTTCTTGCAAACTAGAATATTCACTGAACGCCTTCGTACAAACTAGAATACTTACTGAACTCCTTCATGCAAACTAGAATTTATCGTATAATACAAGCAAGGGGGGCCGGCTTCACCAATCCAATGTTCCTGTGCTCACACTCGCACTGACCCGAGTGCGTGGACAGAATGAAGAAAAGTGAGAAAGTCCAGCATACGGAAACTCAGCTTTATTGAAGATAAAGGCAGGTAATATACACCAGGATATACCTCATTCGCACCTCTGGAAGGGGATAAACCAAAAGCACCCTTTATCACAGACCGCGTCTGTGATAAAGGGTGGTCTACCTACCCGAAACATGTCCAGATGTCCGAATGATGTATATCCTGGTGTGTATTACCTTCTTTTATCTTCAATAAAGCTGAATTTCCGTATGCTGTACTTTTTCCACTTGACGTACATGTACATCACAGGTCGGGAAAACCTTCCATGATGTACATGTATGTCATGTGTTGGGAAAGGGTTAAAAACAGTTTTAGCTAGGCAAACCTGTTTGAGTGAAATGTCTCAAATCTTTCCTCTAACCCCAGCAGGACTCTGTGTGAGTACACATTAGTCACATTACATGGATAATAACCCCAATGATGTCACAGTAGAGGGATAATATACACAGTAGGTTTGCAACAGCTAGAGGCCCCCCGCTTGGGAAACACTGATATATGGAGTCACTCACCAGCTGACGTTTGAGCCACTTGTCTTTTTATTTAGGGAGCAGGCCCCAAATGTTTTAATTTAGTGATGCCCCTGGCTGTCAGTATATTAACCCCTTAAGGACCGAGCCCTTTTTCACCTTAAGGACCGGAGCGTTTTTTGCAATTCTGACCACTGTCACTTTAAACATTAATAACTCTGGAATGCTTTTAGTTATCATTCTGATTCGGAGATAGTTTTTTCGTGACATATTCTACTTTAACGTAATGGTAAAATTTTATGGTAACTTTCATCCTTTCTTGGTGAAAAATCACCAAATTTGATGAAAAAAATGAAAATTTTGCATTTTTCTAACTTTGAAGCTCTCTGCTTGTAAGGAAAATGGATATTCAAAATATTTTTTTTTTGGGTTCACATATACAATATGTCTACTTTATGTTTGCATCATAAAATTTATGAGTTTTTACTTTTGGAAGACACCAGAGGGCTTCAAAGTTCAGCAGCAATTTTGAAATTTTTCACAAAATTTTCAAACTCGCTATTTTTCATGGACCAGTTCAGGTTTGAAGTGGATTTGAAGGGTCTTCATATTAGAAATATCCCATAAAAGACCCCATTTTAAAAACGACACCCCCCAAAGTATTCAAAATGACATCCAGTAAGTGTATTAACCCTTTAGGTGTTTCACAGGAATAGCAGCAAAGTGAAGGAGAAAATTCAAAATCTTCATTTTTTACACTCGCATGTTCTTGTAGACCCAATTTTTGAATTTTTGCAAGGGGTAAAAAGGAGAAAATTTTAACTTGTATTTGAAACCCAATTTCTCTCGAGTAAGCACATACCTCATATGTCTATGTTAATTGTTCGGCGGGCGCAGTAGAGGGCTCAGAAGGGAAGGAGCGTCAAATGGTTTTTGGGGGGCATGTCACCTTTAGGAAGCCCCTATGGTGCCAGAACAGCAAAAAAAAAACACATGGCATACCATTTTGGAAACTAGACCCCTCAGGGAACGTAACAAGGGGTAAAGTAAACCTTAATACCCCACAGGTGATTCACGACTTTTGCATATGTAAAAAAAATATTTTTTTTTACCTAAAATGCTTGGTTTCCCAAAAATTTTACATTTTTAAAAAGTGTAATAGCAGAAAATACCCCCCAAAATTTGAAACCCAATTTCTCCCGATTCAGAAAACACCCCATATGGGGGTGAAAAGTGCTCTGCTGGCGCACAACAGGTCTCAGAAGAGAAGGAGTCAAATTTGGCTTTTTGAAAGCAAATTTTGCCCTGGGGGCATGCCGCATTTAGGAAGCCCCTATGGTGCCAGGACAGCAAAAAAAAACACATGGCATACCATTTTGGAAACTAGACCCCTCGGGGAGGGTAACAAGGGGTAATGTGAACCTTAATACCCTACAAGTGTTTCACGACTTTTGCATATGTGAAAATTTGTATTTATTTTTTACCTAAAATGCTTGGTTTCCCAAAATGTTTACATTTTTAAAAAGGGTAATAGCAGAAAACACCCCCCAAAATTTGAAGCCCAATTTCTCCCGATTCAGAAAACACCCCATATGGGGGTGAAAAGTGCTCTGCTGGCGCACTACAGGTCTCAGAAGACAAGGAGTCACATTTGGCTTTTTGAAAGCAAATTTTGCTCTGGGGGCATGCCGCATTTAGGAAGCCCCTATGGTGCCAGGACAGCAAAAAAAAAAACACATGGCATACCATTTTGGAAACTAGACCCCTCGGGGAACGTAACAAGGGGTTAAGTGAACCTTTATACCCCACAGGTGTTTCATGACTTTTGTATATGTAAAAAAAAATTTTTTTTTTTACCTAAAATGCTTGTTTTCCCAAAAATTTTACATTTTTAAAAAGGGTAATAGCAGAAAATACCCCACAAAATTTGAAGCCCAATTTCTCCCGAGTACGGCGATACCCCATATGTGGCCCTAAACTGTTGCCTTGAAATACGACAGGGCTCCAAAGTGAGAGTGCCATGCGCATTTGAGGCCTAAATTAGGGATTGCATGGACATAGGGGTATTCTACGCCAGTGATTCCCAAACAGGGGGCCTCCAGCTGTTGTAAAACCCCCAGCATGCCTGGACAGTCAGTGGCTATCTGGCAATACTGGGAGTAGTTGTTTTGCAACAGCTGGAGGCTCCGTTTTGGAAACCGTGGCGTACCAGACGTTTTTCATTTTTATTGGGGATGGGAGGGGGGCTGTGTAGGGGTATGTGTATATGTAGTGTTTTTTTACTTTTTATTTTATTTTGTGTTAGTGTAGTGTAGTGTTTTTAGGGTACAGTCACATGGGCGGGGGGTTCACAGTAGTTTCTCGCTGGCAGCTTGAGCTGCAGCAGAAAATTTGCCGCAGCTCAAACTTGCAGCCGGATACTTACTGTAATCCTCCGCCCATGTGAGTGTACCCTGTACGTTCACATTGGGGGGGGGGGGGGGGGGAAACATCCAGCTGTTGCAAAACTACAACTCCCAGCATGTACGGTCTATCAGTGCATGCTGGGAGTTGTAGTTTTGCAACCGCTGGAGGCTCCGTTTTGGAAACAGTGACGTACCAGACGTTTTTCATTTTTATTGGGGAGGGGAGGGGGGCTGTGTAGGGGTATGTGTATATGTAATGTTTTTTACTTTTTATTTTATTGTGTGTTAGTGTAGTGTTTTTAGGGTACAGTCGCACGGGCGGGGGTTCACAGTAGTTTCTCGCTGGCAGTTTGAGCTGCGACAGAAAATTTGCTGCAGCTCAAACTTGCAGCCGGATACTTACTGTAATCCTCCGCCCATGTGAGTGTACCCTGTACGTTCACATTGGGGGGGGGGAACATCCAGCTGTTGCAAAACTACAACTCCCAGCATGTACGGTCTATCAGTGCATGCTGGGAGTTGTAGTTTTGCAACAGCTGGAGACACACAGGTTGTGAAACACCGAGTTTGGTAACAAACTCAGTGTTTTGCAAACAGTGTGCCTTCAGCTGTTGCAAAAGCTACAACCCCCAGCATGTACGGACAGCGGAAGGGCATGCTGGGTCTTGTAGTTATGCAACAGCCGGAGGCATGCTACATTGGCTGGGGATGCTGGGGATTGTAGTTATGCAACAGCTGGAGACACACTGGTTTACTACTTAACTCAGTGTGCCTTCAGCTGTTGCAAAACTACAACTCTCAGCAGTCACCGACAGCCAACGGGCATGCTGGGAGTTGTAGTTATGCAACCACCAGATGCACCACTACAACTCCCAGCATGCACTTTAGTTGATTGTGCAAGCTGGGAGTTGTAGTTACACAACAGCTGAAGGTACACTTTTCCATAGAAAGAATGTGCCTCCAGCTGTTGCAAAACTACAAGTCCCAGCATGCCCATAAGGGCATGCTGGGAGTTGTGGTGGTCTGCCTCCTGCTGTTGCATAACTACAGCTCCCAGCATGCCCTTGTTGCATGCTGGGAGCTGTTGCTAAGCAACAGCAGGAGGCTGTCACTCACCTCCAACGATCCACACTGCAGGACTGTCCCTCGCCGCCACCGTCGCTCCTGGGGCCCCGATCCCAACAGGGACGCCGGGGATCGGGGTCCCCAGCACCCGGGGTCGTCTTCCCGCACCCGCTCACGTCCTCCGGAAGAGGGGTGGAGCGGGTTGCGGGAGTGACACCCGCAGCAGGCGCCCTGATTGGTCGGCCAGGAATCCGGCCGACGAATCAGGGCGATCGTGAGGTGGCACCAGTGCCACCTCACTCCTGCAGACTCTGGCTGATCAGCCAGTAATTCCGGGTCATCGGGTCACTGGAGACCCGATTGACCCGGAATCCGACGCAGATCGCTGGACTGAATTGTCCAGCGATCTGCGGCAATCACCGACATGGGGGGACATAATGACCCCCCTGGGCGATATGCCGGGATGCCTGCTGAACGATTTCAGCAGGCATCCGGCTCCGGCTCCCCTCCGGCTAGCGGTGGGGGCCGGAAATGCTCAGGGCGTATCCATACGCCCTCGGTCCTTAAGGACTTGGAAACAGGGGCGTATGGATACGCCCTATGTCCTTAAGGGGTTAAAGAAGTCAAAGTCACATGTCTTGTAAAGTCCTGCACTGCCCATGGCTTCTTAGCATCCCACATCCGATCATCTGTTCTCCCCCTGTGCCAAACTTTGCCACCACAGAAAAGAAAGAAAAAGAAAAAAAACAAAACAGTAGCAAAGTAGAAATATTTACAGAAAAATATAATGGTGTCCCTTGAAGTGGAGCTCCAGAAAAGTTTATGAACTCATGGTTTTGTGCTGTGATCCTCAGAGGCTCCGAGCACTGATGCTGTAAATTCATGTCCAAGTGACAGGCCAGGAGTGAGCACAGCAGAGCGCTAGTCCCATCCACAGCTTTGTCCATCAGCCATCTCTTGTCCATGACTCATGGACAAGCTGATGCTGCTGCAGGACTCGTCAGTGTCCCAGAAGGAATGCTGACCCCTAGTGACACGATTTTCAAAGACAGTTTTTTTTAATAAAATGTGAATTTTTTAAAACTGGTTTTAAGCCTTATTCTCTTAATTTTATACATTACTTTGGTACTACTACTCGCAGCATGGATCATATTGTTCCATGCTGGGAGCTGTGGTACCTGTACTAATATACAGATCGCACCCATTACGATCCTCCTTTATATTCCTGAGATGGAAGCGGCTCTCTACAGTGCTCCACATCTCTGCTCTGAACTCCAGGCCAGCCAGTGATGTGATTAGAAAGTCACGTCACTGAATTATATATTCCGCTCAGATCGGTGATTGGCCAGATGGTGCCAGCCAATCACTGCTTTGAGCGGCATATATAAATCAGTGATGTGAATTTCTATTCACATCACTGGCCAGCTGTATACAGCAGAGAGATGCGGAGCGCAGAAAAGAGCCACTCCACATCTCAGCAATCTATAGGACGATCGCAACGGGAGAAGAGAAGTGTGGCTGGCCACCGGCTTCTATAGATTATAAAGGACGATCGCAATGGGTGTCAGGAGTGACACCCGCTGCAATCTGTCTTTTACTGCAGGTACTATTGCTCCCAACATGGAGCACACTCTGCTCTATGTTAGGAGCTGTAGTACCTGCATTACTAGACAGATCGCAGCGGGTTTCACTCCTGACACACATTGCGATTGTCCTTTTTAATCTATAGCAGCTGGCGGCCGGCCGTTCTTCTTTGCTCCCCTGCCGGGCACTATATTCTTCTATGATGTGAATTTGTCTTCACATCACAGATTCATATATGCCGCTGAGAGTTGTGATTAACCGGCACCATCTGGCCAATCACAACTCTCAGAAGAATACAGTACAGTGCAGGGGAGTGGAGAAGTGTGGCCATGCCTCCGGCTTCTATAGATTATAAAGGACGATCGCAACAGGTGTCAGGAGTGACACCGGCTGAGATCTATTAGTTCAGGTACTACAGCTCCCAGCATGGAACAGTCTGTTCCATGCTGGGAGTAGTAGTAGTACCTAAATAATGTATAAAATAAAGAGAATAAAGTTTAACGTAAAGTAAAAACCGTACACACTTTATAAAACACATAATTAAAATACATTATTAATAAAAAAGTTTCACAAAATTAATAAAAAATATATATTATTTTTACAATTGCATGGCCCCTTTATCCATTTTCAATATTGCTGGCTACATTTTGATGTCACTGCCTGCTCACATAAGTATTGAAAACTAAATTTCATTCTAAAAATATGAATTTCATTACCTACAATTTTTACCATCCCTACTATCTTTTTATTTTTTTTATGGTAACCTACAAAATTTAAGAAAAAAAGCTAACTCCGTCCCTTTTTTGGATCACAAAAGTCCAAAAAAAAGAATAAGAACCGCCAACAAAATTTTTTTCTTGTTGTTTTTTCAAACCCATAGACTTCTTTGGGAGAAAAACGCCACAAATTCTGTTTAAAAATGCCAACATGCTGCGATTTTGAAAAACTGCCAAGGATCAGGAAGACGCCAAAGAGGAGTGAAAAAACACCAAACTGAAAATGCCAAGTAGAAATGGCATTTTGCAGTTCCCTATTTGCTTGCAGCTAACATCTGGCAGTAGAGTTTTTTCACAAAAAAAAATGCCATGAGAAAAGGCAGGAATGGTGTATCAATGGCCCAGATTTATTAATCTGGCTGAAACCAAAACTGTCTGGTTTTGCCCATAACAACCAATCACAGCTCAGCTTTCATATCCTTATGATCTCTGGTAAAATAAAATAAAAATTTGTTTTAGGGCAGATTGATAAATTGATAAATAATGCAGAGTGCCATACATGCATGAAGTGGTAGCTGCAGGAGCCATTGGGTATTAGCAGACCTGCATTCCCACTGCAACTGGGGCTAATATGTCAGCCCCAATATTGGCTTTAGTTAAAGGTAATGCACAAATACCAAAAAGTAAACACAAAATAGAAATAAATAAATAAAAGGCCACATATAGTTCGATGTTAAAACAAATCTTTGAAAAAGAAAAGAAAGAACGGAGGGGGCAGCTCCTTGTGCATTACCCTACAAATTATACACATTCTAAAGAATGTAAACTGTCTCATTTTGAATGGAGGAAATTGGCCCAGTCATGAACTAGTTAAATCTGTAGCTTTTTTTTCTTTCTTACTTGCATGTCAACTTCAGCTATGGATGCAATGAAGATTAAGTGTAGATTTTCCCAATAGACTTCAATGGGGAAGTAAAAATCTGCAACAAATCCAGTGTGCTCAGGATTTTGCTGTGATTGCATTGTTTCAGGGATTGTATTGTATTGTATTCAGAGAGCACAGACTGTAAAGCTATTGATTTGATAGGTCACAGTGTGTGCATTTTGAGAAGCTTTTATAGGTATGAAGAATAAGAAACAGGCTGCAGACGTGAGGAGCTAAAAATGCAAGGTGCACACTCTGCAGAGGTGAAATATAGCTGAAAGAGGTCATGGCAGTCTGGACCAGATTGAGAAGAAAAGACTGCGGAGAAGACGTCACCTGTGAGTCACTGAGATTATTGTGTATCCTGCCTTTGTCCCATCGTAATTTTACTTAATAGATACAAGTAGATACAGCGGTCGGCACTATCTGTCTTGCATGTAGCTTGGCTACTGTTGCGAGTTCATTCATTTGGATACAAGGTAAACTTGCGGGGGTGCTCAATCTCTTTACGTTTTCAAATAATGTGACGACAATAGAGGAAATAGAAATGAAGAGAGTTCACTCACCGCTTCTGGTGCTTGTACTTTATGACAGGGTGCAGTAAAACAGCGCCTACAAGGGTATGTTCGGACGCCAGCTAAGACACGAGCGACAGTACCGTTTCACACCGGCTTAAGTCTGCCGAGATGGTAGGCATTAACCTGGCAATTGGTCAAACCAAGTAGGGAACCTGTTGCCAAATTTATATAAGCACTTTACTTTTGACTGTTTCCAGTTTTACAAGACAGACCATGAATTTATTTTCTTTTTTTCTTTAAAGACTCACTGGAGGAATTGTATAGCTGCACCATTTGTCTCATTCATCAAAAATGTTTAATCTGTAAAACTGTCTTTGTTTTTACCACTCTGATAGAATTACAGCTGCTATTCTTATGATAAATGAAGCCCAAGTGCTTACAACAAGATTGGCCTTTGATCCACGTGTTGTGGTCTGCAGTACACTGTGCATGTGTGACTGCTGCTGGCTTTGCTTATAGGGCATGATCTGCTCTATTACTGCTTTGGAAAAGGCCAGCGTGCACACCCAAATACTTCCTCGGCCAATCCCTGACAATCACCTGTTAAAATAATCAGCTTCACAGCTGCACCCTCCATGAGTAAAATCTCCTAGCCTGTTAGTATTCTGCTAAGGTTTTCTTTATATGCTGTTACCATTACTGTTTTTGACCTCTGCCTGTTACCTGAACTTGTCCCTGCTGTTTAGTACACTGCTGCACACCCTTGTCTTACCGTTAGGTGTTACTGACCACTTAACTTGTGCCACCTGCCCTTACCTATTGCCGGCCTATTGAATGTGCATGAATTCTGCCAACCCCTGACCTTAACCTGTAGCTAGACTACTCTCATTCCCTTGCTTCTTTACATAAGCATCTCTTTGGCCTGCAAGATCACCTACACCGAGGCCACTACTAGAGGTGATAACCTGGTTGCCTCCTGGAAGAAAGTCCAGATCCCTGTACAGGGGCCTATAGTCTAGTGTGCGCATACTCTGCTTAACCCCAGGTCCTCCTCCTTCTCACTGGTCTACATGGTAGGAGAGGCCCAGAAGGGCGGAAACGCGTCAGAGGGATAGATTTTACCTCATGTGTGTCTTGGATTTGCACTGAACCTTTGTGCTGCTATCCTGCTGATAATGGATTAATAAAATGGACGTTTTAATACCAGTGCTGTGACCCTTTTGGATTTTTACTGGAGACGGTGGAGGAGAATTGATTTCACGAGCACAGGGGAAGGTGAGCGTTATCTATTTTTTCTTTGCTTCTAAGTATGGTACTGTGTCTGGTAGCACAGTTTAGACTCCTTTAAAAATAGGGTTTAACTGAAATACCAGCCAAAGCCTTTGAGAAAACTTACAATTATTGACCATAGGCATATCTGAGTATGACAGTAAAATCTCCTGCTGAGCGATCTAGGTGAATGGTGTTATCCACTGTAAGGGCAATTTTGTGTTTTTATGAACTTATTGAACTCCACACACAATTTCATTTTAGTTATTCACTACATTGACTCTATTCCTTTAAATAAAGGATTTTTTTTTTAAATATAAATTGCATGCAATTTATTTTTCTGTACACGCATTTTGAAGTCGACAAAGATCCAACTCTCCAATCTCCCTTGTGGTTTGAACAAACCTGTGTTAGAAAATTGCTGAATTTCCCTGTGGCAATACAACCAATATTCTTCAAGTATCCTATAAATGACATGGAAAAGAGCATAATTCCATCCTCATATCACAAATTACTCTTTAGTTCTCTTTAGTGATGTACTATAGGAGCGTATTTAAGATTGATGGAAAGTAAAGGAACACTAGAACTAGTACTTTCTGGGCTCGGCAAGAAGGCGTTCAATATATATGAGCTTGGGGACTATGTGGCTGCATCCCATATGCTTGTTAATAGTACAGTCACTTTGTCTTGCAAAATGTTATAGTATCCCAAGACCTCTGCAACTTGATATAATACCTTCAAAATATCCTAAATAAGGCCACAAAATCCATTGGGTGCTCTTTTCTGTCTGAGGCCTTTGTGCCATGTAGCATACAGGAGCCACATATGGGACATTTCTAAAAATTCCAGAATTAGCGGAACAAATATGGCTGTATTTCTCTGTCAACACCTGCTGTGTTACAGAAAAAAATCATTAAAATATAATATTTGCAAAAAAAAATTTAGTTTCTTCTCCCCATTTAAAAAACAAACAAACAGATAAGGGGTTAAGGGTTTTGGTGGTGCCATTTTTAAAATTAGGTTATTTATGCGGGTTTCTAACATACAGGCCCTTAAAATCCACTTCTGAACTGGTCCTAAAATTTTTTTGAAAATGTAAACATTTTTTGCAAATTTGATAAGCTCTATAACTTTTTAAAAATTAACCACTTAAAGGGGTACTCCGCCCCTATAAGATGTCAGATCGCCGCGGTCCCGCTGCTGGGGACCCCGGGATTGCCGCTATGGCACCCCGCTGTCATTACTGCACAGAGCGAGTTCGCTCTGTGCGTAATGACGGGTGATACAGGGGACGGAGCAGTGTGACGTCATGGCTCCGCCCCTCGTGACATCACGGCCTGCCCCCTTAATACAAGTCTATGTCAGGGGCTTGATGACCACCACGCCCCATCCCATAGACTCGTATTGAAGGGAGCGGGCCATGACTTCACCAGGTGCGGAACCGTGATGTAACGATGCTCCGGCCCCTGTACTGCCGGTCATTACTTGCAGAGCAAACTCGCTCTGTGCAGTAATGACAGCGGGGTGCCGCAGCGGCAATCCCGGGGGTCCCCAGCAGCGGGACCGCTGCGATCTGATATCTTATCCCCTATCCTTTGGATAGGGGATAAGATGTCTAGGGGCGGAGTACCCCTTTAAGGACCAAGCCCATCTGGACTAGAGCAATTTTATTTTTGCATTTTCGTTTTTTCCTCCTCGCCTAAAAATCATAACTCTTATATTTCCATCTATAAACCCATATGAGGGCTTATTTTTTTAGCGTGACCAATTCTACTTTGTATGATTCAACCCAAAAAATATTATTAATGTGGGGAATTCGAAAAGAAAACCACAATTTTACAAATTTTGGAAGGTTTTGTTTTCACACTGTACACTTTATGGTAAAAATGACATGTTTTCTTTATTCTGTGGATCAATACGATTAAAATGATACCCATCATATATACTTTTCTATAATTATACCGCTTTTAAAAAATCTCAAACTTTTTTAACAAAATTAATATGTTGCCCTACTTTGACCATCTATAACTTTTTCATTTTTCCGTATACGGGGAAGTATGAGGGTGCATTTTTTGCACCGTGATCTGTAGTTTTTATTGGTACCACTTTTGCTTATATTAACTTTTTAATCACATTTTATAAATTTTTGGACATTTAAGCATTTAAGCATGCGGCAATACCAAATATGTTTATACATTTTTTTATGCTTTTTCGGGGTAACATGGGAAAAAGGACGATTTACATTTTTATTGGGGGAGAGGGATTTACTTTTTTAAATACATTTTTTTTTTTTTTACACTTTTCATGTCCCCATAGGAGACTACAGCAATTAGAGATTAGCAAATTTTTTGAAAATTCGATTCAGCCGATTCGCCAAATTTTTCCGAAAAAATTTGGTTCGGTCTGAATTTATTTCCGGCAAATCTGTATTAAAAACAGCTATTTCTGGCCTACAGAGAGCCTCAATAGAACACTTTGCCTTACTGTAACACGCATTGGGTGTGTGCTGGGTTAGTGAAATAATACTGTTATTCAGTATGACATGCAGATTAGAGGCGTCGCTATTAGAATCGGTGAAGGTGGCATCGGTATGAGGAGACCATATAGTGGCTGAATGGCACAGCGTGGAGGTGGCGGCAGCATGAGGAGACCATATAGTGGCTGAATGACCCAGCCTGGAGGTGGCAATAGCCTGACGAGACCATAGATGAAAAATAAAGAAAGGAAGAAAAAAAAAAAAGGATACACGCCCCTAGTGAAATATGTCCAATTCACAGTGCATAGGATAAGTGGAATTGCACTCACCAAGTAGGGTTGCGCTAGAAGACACCTCAGAAGACATCTAATAATGGTATTGACAGCTTGGGATCCGCAGCTGTGGCTCAAACGGAGTTTGGCAATGCTAATCCAGAAAAACAACACTGATAGACTGAAGAAACACACGCAACATCTAAATTACTGTAACTATATAAGAAAAACACCTAACAACAGGTCTGCAGTATTTAATGTATAATACAATACTAATGTCAGAACAAGTTTGAACATATTGTTAATTTTATACAAATCGTATATAACTGTTGTCTGTTTTTAAGCACAGCTCTGAGAGCAGTACGAGTGGTGAATAACTTAGAGAGTACCTATCACCATCTAAACTTTCCCTAATCCCCCTCCCCATCTGTCCCTGACCCTGGCTAACTCTATCCCTGCATTTATTTAGCTTTTAAACCCCCTAAAAATACCTCTTTTCCATGCTCTCCAGTAGCTCAATTAAACCACACAGTGAACAGGAGGTTGTCATAGCAATGGCAAGTCCGGAAGAGAGCGAGATAGCAGTGCATATATAATTAGCCATGTGGAAAGTGGACAGAGGGGAGAGGAACAGAGAAAAAGAGAAGAGGGAATGTATCCTCTCTGTTTGCTCCCTGCTTGTGTATGAGCTGAGTGCCCCCCCTCCCTCCTGCCTGTCTGACTGGCAGGCTGGGAGCTGCACAGAGCAGATTTCAGACTGGCTCACTGAGTCCGAAATGCTTGCTGACAAGATTGCTAGGAAGTGGCAAAGTTTTTAAAGTAAAAAAAAACATGAAAGGAGGAAATTTTTTTAAATAAAAGCAATTAAAAAGTTATTCAGTAGGGCTTTATCTTTAATATATAAAAAATGTGTTTCATGAGAGGTACACTTTAATTAATGTGCCATTTACAAGGACACCTCGAGGGTATTTAAAGTCTTCTCTGTTGTCTATGTGTATGCAACTAGCCTGACAAAGGGTCGGTTACGGACCAGAAACGCGTTGCTGTAGTGCAAATAAAACCTGATTTTAGGATATTAACCATGTGTCCTAACCATCTTTGAATCCGTCAGATCAGCGCCTAGAAGCTCAGAATTTTTTATACTCTATCAATGACGAGACCATAGAGCCTCACAATTGAAAAGATTAAATATATTTTTAACATTTAAATTGAAGATTTCAAATAGATGAACCTAAAAAGTTTTATTTAATGTGCCAGCAGCATGAGAAGACCACATGGCGGTACAGTGACACAGTCTGGAGGTGGCGGAAGCATGAGGGAGATCATATAGTGGCTTAATGACACAGCCTGTAGTTGGCGGCAGCATGAGGAAACCATATAGTGGCTAAATGACACAGCCTAGAGTTGGCGGCAGCATGAGGAGACCATATAGTGGTTGAATGAGACAGCCTGGAGGTGGCAGCAGCATGAGGAGAACATATGATGGCAGAATGAGACAGCCTGGAGCTGGCATCAGCATGAAGAGAACATATGGTGGCAGTATGAGACAGCCTGGAGGTGGCATCAGCAGCATTTGGAGTCCTGAAAGTGACCCCGTGACATAGTGGAGCAGTGGGTGGCAATACCAGTACCCGGTGACGAAGATGTGTGGCATCTGGAGGGGGGCAGGATCAGAATAGTAGCTGGGGCAAGTAGGCAGAAGAAAATGGTCTCTTTTGTAAAAGTGTCAGTGTGCACAAGTAAGTATTGAGGATATGCATTACGTAAAACGTAACTTTTAATAATTTTCTTAGGATAAAAGATATGTACCCCAATTTTTTTTTAAATCAAACAAAAGGAAAGGTGCGCAAAAAAACACTATGTTCCACCTACACCACCAAGTATTGATGTGATGCGAAGACCTCTAAAAGGTGGAAGGGAACAACAAATAGTTCATTGTAACCGGTGGGGGTAAAAACTTCCCCTGTAAGGCCCTACTCTCGCATTATTAATCCCCTTCTTGGCTAGTGTTAATCACCCTAAAAAGGGCGGCCCCACACAGGAAACTCTCCCTATTTCCTCCCAAAAATCCTGGGAAATGTCAGTGTTTGTAGGTGGAAATAGGGAGAGGTTCCTGTGTGGGGCCGCTCTTTTAGAAGGGAATTAATAATGCGAGAGTAGGGCCTTACAGGAGAGGTTTTCACCCCAACCGGTTACAATGGATCATACGTTGTTCCCTTCCACCTATTAGAGGTCTTTGAATTACATCAATACTTATGGTGCAGGTGGCACATGGTGTTTTTTTGCACACCTTTCCTTTTGTTTGATGTAAAAAAATGTTTGGGTACATATATTTTATCTTAAGAAAAGTTAAGTGGCCGTGAGATGTAGGCACCAAGTCTCCAGTGCCCTGACCAGCCATCGTTTCCAACGCGTGTTGTAGGAAATGAAGCAGTGGAATGACGTTGTTCATCCCGTAATCCTTGCGACTGACTAATAATGTGGCTTCCTCAAAGGGCCTAAGCAAACGGCAGGTGTCATGTATGAGCTGCCACTGGTTGACATTAAAGTTACACAGGGGAGTCCTCCTATCCACTTGGATCATCAAGAAATCGGTGATGGCTTTTCTCTGTTCGTACAGTCAGTCTAACATATGGAGGGTGGAACTCCAACTTGTAGAAAGGTTGCAAATCAGACTATGTTGGGGGATACCGCTCTGACGCTGAAGCTCAAGGAGGGTGTACTTTGTCGTGTATGAGTGGCTGAAGTGCATGCAAAGTTTCCTTCCCATTGTTAGGATGTTTTGCAGAAGGGGTGAACACTTCAGGAACCGCTTGACAACCAAATTGAACATGTGTGCCATGGAGGGCGCATGTCTCAGGATTCCTTGTCGCAGCGCAGAAAAGATGTTCTTCCTGTTGTCAGTCACCATGGTTCCCATTTCCAGTTTTTGTAGAGTAAGCCATGATTCAATTTTTTGATGAATCACTTTTAGCAGTTCCTTCCCTGTGTGACTCTGTTCACCAAGGCAAACCATGTGAAGAACAGTGTGACACTACCGTTCCCTGCACACATGGTAGGCTGGAGGGGCACAAGACTTGTCCGTGCAGAGGAGGCTGAAGATACGGTCAACGGTCTGAGAGTGTGGAGGCGGAAGCAGCGTGACCTGTCCATGTTGCTGTTGTGGCTGTGCACGAACCACATTTACCCAATGGGCCGTAAGGTACATGTATTGTCCCTAGTTTGACCATAGTTTCAGCTCCACACGCCGGCGCTGCTGTGCACTTTGGTACACACAGACAGGCTCAAGGACTGGCCCACCTTCTGTTCCACAAAATTGTGCAGGTACTGCCTTCTTCGCAAAGAAATGACGACTTGGGACTCTCCACCTCAGATCGGCACAAGCCATCAGTTATCTGAAAGGTGCAGAGTCCACTACTGGAAAAGGAAGGGACCGCAGCACCAGCAAATTGGACAGGAGCACATTCAGCTTTTGGGCTGTTGGATGAGTGGGCGCATACTGTTGTTTCTTGGACATGGCTTTGCCAATGGATTGCTGGCGGAATGAGTGACTCAAAGTAGGAAGATCAGGAGTATCTGGAGCGACAGAAGATGGGTATGACACACAGCTCCCTTCGGCTGAGGTGTTGCAGCCTTGGCTGGCTAAAACAGGGAGCGGCGTGCCACTTGGTGATGCAGCAGGCTGGACCACCACATCGGAGCAACAGTTCTCCCAGGCTGCTTATGGTGACGCTACATATGTTGATGCAGGGCCGTGATGCCAACATTGGGACCCTGGCCACGCTTCACCTTCTGCCGACACATCTTGGATGTGGCCAGGTTAACATCCTCTGGATGCTTGATGAAAAACTGCCACACCGCCAAGTAGCTGATTTTTCCCACCAACAGTCTGCACTAATTGACTGCTACTGCTGCCGACTCCAGGAACCCCTGTTCCACTACCTCCTGGGAAGGTAGGCTGCCGCGAAGCAGGTGGTCTACCCCGAGCACGTTTGGCTCCAGACTTTCCACTTCTGCCACCATGCTGACTGACCATGCTGTACTCTCCTCCCTAATACTTGCCCGCCTAGCGGAGGAAGTGACGGATGTCTCCTCCATTTCTTGGCTGGGCAGTAGCTTCTGATTGTCCTCTAGTAGATCGTCCTCACTAAATAGTGGAGCTGAACCCACAGCACAAGATACTTCTGTGGGGGACGGAACAGCATAGGACAGAGGCAAAAGGAGGACAGGGACTGCTCCTGGGCCATGCAAATTGAGGGTTGTGTCTGAGGACCCTACCGACTGTTGACTGGTGGTATCAGATGTCACTTGTGATGAAGTGGATGACCGAGTTAACCAATCGATAGTGGCAGATAGCTTGCTGGTCGAGACATGACCGCTATCTGATACCGGGAGCTCAGGACTCTCGCTGCGACTCCTGCTGCCACTTGCCCGTAGTATGCTGCGACCTCTGCCTGATGAATTTAGGCCTCTGCCACTCCTCTGTGCATGTCCTGGCACTTCTCTGCATGACATACATAGTATACTTATGAGGGGAGTACAATACGCTCCACTACGCTTAAAACAGTATTTGTTAACCACCAGCAGTTGTGTACTTTTGGCTGGCCTTTCACAGTATCTAGGCCCTTAAGACTTTAACAGAAACAAAATGGTACACCACTTAGATGTACGCATGTGGTATGCACTTAAACTTCCTGTGGAACATACAGCAGCTGATAAATACCTGAAGGGTTAAGATTTTTAAATAAAAGTAATTTACAAATCTGTTTAACTTTCTGGCAACAGTTGATTTAAAAAAAAAAATTGTTTTTCACCAGAGTACCCCTTTAAAGGGGCACTCTGCCCCTAGACATCTTATCCCCTATCCAAGGATAGTGGATAAGATGTCTGATCGCAGGGGTCCCACTACTGGGGACCCCCGCGATCTCTCCCGTAGCCCCCCCGAGTCATCAGCTCCCCGAGTCATCAGCTCTAGGTTTGCTCCGTGGTTGATGACTCACGATACAGGGACTGGCGGTTCGTGACATCATGCCTCCACCCTCGCATGATGTCACGCTGTTACTGTGACTGTTCCTATGCCCCTTCCCATTGACTTGCATTAAGGGGGCCGTGCGTGACATCCTGAGGGGGCGGAGCCATGACATCACGAACCGCCGGCCCCTGTCATCAGCCACATAGCAAACTTAGCTCCGGAGAGCTGATGACTCGGGGGGCTGCAGGAGAGATTGTGAGGGTCCCCAGCAGCGGGACCCCTGCGATCAGACATTTTATACCCTATCCTTGGATAGGGGATAAGATGTCTAGGGGCGGTGTACCCCTTTAAGGCAAAAACTAGCTACTCCTATGCCAGGCCCTGACTCCTGACAATCTTCTGACTTTACTTCTGTCTTATTATTTTGCTTGATGTATCTAGTTTTAATGAAAGGACATGTAAATGATATTTGCTGAGTGTCATGTGTTGCCTGAGCAACTGTCTCGCCCTTTGTGTAGCAGAATTATCAGACCTGGAAGGGCAAAGGGGCAACCCTTTTTATCTATTAGATGCAACCCTTTTAGCCCTTCCTTGGTGCCCCAGATATCTACCTATTTCACCTTTGCCCTATTTTGTTAAGACATCTGTTTCTGTATGTATTTCAGCACGTTCCTTGTGTCCTTTTTTCTAACTTTTACATATGCATGTAATAATATTGCAGAAAAATAACTCTACCATATTCATTTATTTCGTCCAAATCTATTCTGAAGCAATTTCACTCTCAGGAGAAAGGAAGACAGTTAAAGGAGCAATCTAATGATTTTATCATCTCTTAGTTCTGGGTAGATTTCCATTCCCTCCTTGTCTTGGCGCTAGGCTTAATGTCATTTAAATGTATGCCAGTTTATTTGTTTGCAAATTCATATACTGTCTGTCAGTTTTATTGACACATATTTTAGCTATTGTCATACTATATGAATCCCAGCAAAATGCAACAAAGACAATTTTACAGGGAAATGACACAGTATAAATCAGACTGGATGAATTGGACCTGCAATGTGAAAGACATGGGTGATTCTGCTGATAGCGAGCCTGAAGCTCCCATATTTTTATATTTTAAACTAGTCCTATAACGGACACATTTCTTTCGTAGGTCTTGTTCTAATAATGTGCAGACTGTGTGATGTGGTACCTCCTGTGACTGTCACATCTTCTCTAAGCTGCCAGTCCATCAGAAGTGCTGCAGGGCAAGTCCTCTACTTTTCCCCTGCAACATTTTTTTTTATAAGTCTCTTTAAATTAATCTTTATTGCTTGTGTGGTAGCCCAGTACAGCATTTCTAGCTGCTACCCATTGGAGTTGTCTTATTAAATAAAGGTTTGTCGAATGCATAAGGTGTCTATCGAGTACTGGATAGTATTGCAAACGTGTTTATCTGCATTGCATATTTGTCTGTCTGGATTCTGAATATATATATATTTTTTCTTGCAGCAGAATTCTAGTGCATACACTGAGATTTAACTTTCTTAAATTGCCTTGCATTTCATGTACAGCTGAATGGTTGATTTGGTCACATAAAGTCTCCTAGCCAAAAGATGCATGATAAAGTCCCAAGCCCACCTCTTCTCTCCTGGAGGAAGAGGTGAACCTCAATCTGTTCTAGTCAAAGTTTAGGTCTGGCTTTTGCTAGAGACACTCATACTTTAACTAGTTCTAGTCAGTACCACATGTACCCAAATGTTGCTGTCCAAAAGTCTAATTAGAGTCCTGCTGCTAGGATTCATTGTCTATTTTGAATAAACTTTTAAGGGGGAAATATAACCAGAAAGTGTAGTGCTTATAAAGGACCTTACTTAATTTCACTGGTTTATAGTGGGACTTCCCTGCATATGCTTCTATAAGTGTCGTGTCACAGCCAAAAGAGTGTTATTGCATCTAATCACCAGTGAAAATCCTCAGCTAGCAGTTTTAGTAATTTGGACTTAGAAATATAGAGCTAGAAAACTGTAAATATCAGCATACATATATACAGAAGTTGTTTTCATGTACACTTGCTAGTGCACTTCAAGATTTCCAACACCCAGTTAAGCTGCCATCAAAGCACTACCTCAAGGGACAATGGCCAAATCTGCATTCTCCTCACTCCTAAGCTGTACGATAGTAACATAGTTCATAAGGTTGAAAAAAAGACCAGAGTCCATAGAGTTCAATCTATAACCCTAATGGGTCCCTACTGAGTTGATCCAGAGGAAGACAAAAAATCCTCATACTAGAGGTATAAATTGCTTCCCGACTCCAAATATGGCAGTCAGAATAAATCCCTGGATCAACCTTCTGTCCCTATAAATCTAGTATACATAACCAGTAATGTTATTATTCTCCAAAAATGCATCCAGACCCCTTTTGAACTCTTTTACAGAGTTTGCCATGACCACCTCCTCCGGGAGAGAGTTCCACAGTCTCACTGCCCTTACAGTAAAGAATCCCTGTCTCTCCTGGTGTAGAAACCTTCTTTCCTCTAAACGTAGAGGATGCCCCCTTGTTATAGATACAGTCCTGGGTATAAATAGATCATGGGAGAGATCTCTGTACTGTCCCCTGATATATTTATATATAGGTATTAGGTCTCCCCTAAGCCTTGTTTTTTCTAAACTAAATAACCCTAATTCTGATAATCTTTCTGGGTACTGTAGTTCTTCTATTCCCTGTATTACTCTGGTTGCCTGTCTTTGAACCCTCTCCAGCTCCACTATATCTTTCTTGTACACTGGTGCCCAGTACTGTACGCAGTATTCTATGTGTGGTCTGACTAGTGATTTGTACAGCGGTATAATTATTTCCTTGTCATGGGCATCTATGCCCATATTGATGCACCCTATGATTTTATTTGCCTTGGCAGCAGCTGCCCGACACTGGTCATTACAGCTAAATTTAATGTTGACTCCCAAGTCCTTTTCCATGTCAGTCGTCCCAAGTGTTCTCCCATTTAATACATAATCCCAGTCCGGATTTTTCTTCCCATTCTCTTACATTCTCTTAAATTTATCAGTGTTGAACCTCATGTGCCACTTCTCAGCCCAAACCTCCAACCTATCCAGATCCATTTGTAATAGTGCACTGTCCTCTATAGTGTTTACCGCTTTACAGAGTTTAGTATCATTGCTACTTTATTCTTCAACCCCTCTACAAGGTCATTAATAAATATATTAAATAGAACAGGACCCAAGACTGACCCCTGTGGTACCCCACTAGTAACAGTCATGTCATGGTGAGCGCTCCGGTCCGGTGTCCAGACCGTGAGCGCCCGCTGCCATATTGCAGCCCATACCTTACCTGTTGCTGCACGGCTCTCTGCCTCCATGCACGCACGCCCCCGCCTCCTAGGTCGCGCGTGCACCGGCTTCTCCAGATTTAAAGGGCCAGCGCACCACTAATTGGTGCCTGGTCCTCTCCATACGTGTTATAAACCAGCTCCTCCCCCTCTTCCCTGCTGGATCTTCAGTGCTTATTGCCTGAGATTAAGCGTACCCATTGTCTGTTGCCTAGCCTGTGTTCTGACCCTTCCGCTATGTTAATTGACTACGAACCTTCGCCGCCTGCCTTGACCTTCTGCTAGTCTGACTTTGTCTCTGCCTCATCCTACTGTACTTCACCTCGCCCAGCTACCTGTGTGGTGGGGTCGTATCGGGGGTATTGACCTGGGTGTCGCCTGCCACAGCAAGCCCGTTTTGTCTTGCGACGGACTCTGGTGAAGGCCAGCGGCACCTTAGACTCTTCTCTCCAACATGGCCCTTGTCATAAGCCACCCAGGTCAGTGGATCCACACCCTGCACCGTTACAAGTCACTCAATCAGAATAAGTACCAATAATAACCACCCTCTGTTTCTTATCACTGAGCCAGTTACTTACCCACTTGCACACATTTTCCCCCAGTCCAATCCCTCTCATTTTATGCACCAACCTTTTATGTGGCACCGTATCAAATGCTTTGGAAAAATCCAGATATACGACATCCAGCGATTGCCCCTGGTCCAGTCTGGGGCTCACCTCCTCATAAAAGCTGATCAGTTTAGTTTGACAGGACAGATCCCTCATAAACCCATGCTGATAACGAGTCATACATTTATTTTTATCAGGAAACTACAAAATAACATCCCTTAGAAAACCCTCAAATAATTTACATACAGCGGAGGTAAAACTAACTATAATTCTATAATTCCTGGGGTCACCGTTTGACCCCTTTTAAAATTATCGCACCACATTTGCCATGCGGCAGTCCTGGGGAACAGTCCCTGTTACTATAGAGTCCCTGAATATAAAATATAGGGGTCTGTCTATTAAATTACTTAATTCCTTTAGAACTTGGTGGTGAATGCCATCTGGACCTGGCAATTTGTCTATTTTGATTTTTTGTAGGCGGCATTGTAATTCTTCCTGGTTTTAGACAGGTGACCTGTACTGGGGAGTTTACCTTATCTCTCTGTATTTCACTTGGCATTTCATTTTCCTCGGTGAATACAGTGGAGAAAAATTTGTTTAATAAATTTGCTTTTTCCTGATCCCCATTTATAATTTCTTCCACATCATTTTTTAAAGGGACAACATTTAAATTTTTAACCTTTTTACTATTTTTATAGTTAAAGCGTACCCGTCAGATCCAACAAAAATTTTTTTTTTTTTAAATATATCACTCAGTACCTAATCCTGACCATGTAATTTAGCTCACTAGTCTGAATTCTTCTCTGTGCAGGTCACTGTGCAGGCCCCCTCCCTCAATATGCTGTAAGCTCACATCTCCCCTAGCATTAGCAAAACTACAACTCCCAGCTTGTCCTCACTGACAGTAGCGGGACATAAACTGACAGTGGGAGGATTTTTCCTCCAGCTGTGGGCCCTGCGCTCACAGCTGTCAATCAAGGAAGTGGGTCCATTACATAGGTGATGATGCCTGGACACAGCAGGACTAGTATGTATCCAAGCAGGCAGGGGGTGCAGTTGTTTGACTGGCTTTTTCGGTATGAAATACTGAAAATTTTCTAATGAAAGCAATTGCAAAACCTATTTTGGCATGCTTTACAACAAGTTTTTGTATCTGACAGTGCCCATTTAAAAAACATTTTGGGGTTAGTTTTACTCTCTTTGGCAATGAGCCTTTCTGTCTCTATTCTTGTGGCTTTTATATACCGTATTTATCGGGGTATACCACGCACCGGCCTATAACACGCACCCTCATTTTACCAAGGATATTTGGGTAAAAAAAGTTTTTTACCCAAATATCCATGAAAAAATGAGGGTGCATGTGTGCGCGTGTATACCCCGATATACCCCCAGGAAAGGCAGGGGGAGAGAGGCCGTCGCTGCCCGCCTCTCTCCCCCTGCCTTTCCTGGGGTCTAGAGCGCTGCTGTCGGCCCTTTTCACCCCCTGGTTATCGGAGCCAGGGGGAGAGAAGGGGCAGCGGCACCCATTGCCGGCGCCGCTGCCCCGTTGCCTTCCCCCATCCCCGGTGGCATAATTACCTGAGTCCGGTCCGCGCTGCTCCAGGCCTCCGTCGTGCGTCCCCAGCGTCGTTGCTATGCACGGCGCGGCGCTCTGACGTCATGCGCCGCGCCGTTCAGCGCATAGCAATGACGCCGGGGACGCACGACGGAGGCCTGGAGCAGCGCGGACCGGACTCAGGTAATTATGCCACCGGGGATGGGGGGAGGCAACGGGGCAGCGGCGCCGGCAATGGGTGCCGCTGCCCCTTCTCTCCCCCTGGCTGACCAGGGGGTGAAAAGGGCCGACAGCAGCGCTCTAGACCCCAGGAAAGGCAGGGGGAGAGAAGCGGGCAGCGACCGCCTCTCTCCCCCTGCCTTTCCTGGGGGTGTATCGGCGTATAACACGCACACAGACTTTAGGCTAAAAATTTTAGCCTAAAAAGTGCGTGTTATACGTCGATAAATACGGTATATATATATATATATATATATATATATATATATTTTTTTTTTTACATATTTAAAATTTTTCTCTATAGCTTTTTAATGCTTCTTCACTGCAGTTTTTTTTGTCATTTAACCCCTTAATGACCAAGCCCATTTTCACCTCAAGGACCGGGCCAATTTTATTTTTGCGTTTTCGTTTTTTCCTCCTCGCCTTCTAAAATCCATAACTCCTTTATATTTCCATGTACAGACCCATATAAGGGCTTGTTTTTTGCGTGACCAATTGTACTTTGTAATGAAACCAATAATTTTACCATAAAATGTACGGCGAACCCAAAAAAAATTTTTTTAGGGAGGAAATTTAAATGCAAAACAAAATTTTGCACATTTTGGAGGGTTTTCTTTTCACACTGTACACTTTACGGTAAAAATGACATGTGTTCTTTATTCTGTGGGTCAATACGATTAAAATTATATGGCTAGATACTTTTATATTTTTGTACCGCTTAAAAAAAAACTAAAACTTTTTGTACAAAATCAGTAACCTAAAATCGCCCTATTTTGACCACCTATAACTTTTTCATTTTTCCGTATATATGGTGGTATGAGGGCAATTTTTTTGCGCCATCATCTGTAATTTTTTTAGATACAACATTTGCATATATAAAACTTTTAGATAATTTTTTATTAATTTTTTTGAATAAAATGTGACAAAAAAAGCTGCATTTGTGGCCTTTTTTAATTTTTTACGTTTACACCATTGACCGTATGGGATCATTAACATTATATTTTGATAGTCCGGACATTTACGCACGCGGTGATACCAAATATGTTTATTAAAAAAAAAAATCCGCTTTTTGGGGGTAAAATGGGAAAAACGGACAATTTTCATTTTTATTGGGGTAGGGGATTTTTCACTTTTTTCAAAACTTTTTATTTTTACATTTTTCAACTTTTTTTTTACACTTTTTATGTCCCCATAGAGGACTATCTATAGCAATCGTTTGATTGCTAATACTGTGCAGTGCTATGCATAGCACACAGCACTGCTCAGTATTATCGGTGATCTTCTGCTCTGGTCTGCTCGATCGCAGACAAGAGCAGAAGACCCCGGGAGCCGGCCGGAGCTAGGTGAGGGGACCCCGGGCTGTCATAGTTACATAGTTACATAGTTACATAGTTAGTACGGTCGAAAAAAGACATATGTCCATCAAGTTCAACCAGGGAATTAAGGGGTAGGGGTGTGGCGCGATATTGGGGAAGGGATGAGATTTTATATTTCTTCATAAGCATTAATGTTATTTTGTTCCAGGAATGTATCTAATCCTGTTTTAAAGCTGTTAATTGTTCCTGCTGTGACCAGTTCCTGAGGTAGACCGTTCCATAAATTCACAGTCCTCACGGTAAAGAAGGCGTGTCGCCCCTTGAGACTAAACTTTTTCTTCTCCAGACGGAGGGAGTGCCCCCTCGTCCTTTGGGGGGGTTTAACCTGGAACAGTTTTTCTCCATATTTTTTGTATGGGCCATTAATATACTTATATACCTTTATCATATCCCCCCTTAAACGTCTCTTCTCAAGACTAAACAATTGTAACTCCTTTAATCGCTCCTCATAGCTAAGATGTTCCATGCCCCATATTAGTTTAGTCGCACGTCTCTTCACCCTTTCCAACTCCGCAGTGTCCCTTTTATGGACAGGTGCCCAAAACTGAACAGCATATTCCAGGTAAGGCCGTACCAATGATGTATAAAGGGGGAGTATTATGTCCCTGTCCCTTGAGTCCATGCCTCTTTTGATACATGACAATATCCTGCCGACTTTGGAAGCAGCAGCCTGACATTGCATGCTAATCTGTAGTCTGTGATCTACAAGTACACCCAGATCCTTCTCTACCAGTGACTCTGCCAGTTTAATCCCCCCTAAGACATACGATGCATGCAGGTTTTTAGTACCCAGATGCATAACTTTACATTTATCCACATTGAACCTCATTTGCCAAGTGGATGCCCAGACACTTAGTCTATCCAAGTCATCTTGTAACTTATGCACATCCTCTATAGACTGTACCGTGCTACAAAGCTTGGTGTCATCTGCAAAGATAGAAACAGAGCTGTTAATACCATCCTCTATATCATTGATAAATAAATTAAACAGCAGCGGGCCCAGTACTGAACCTTAGGGTACACCACTAATAACCGGGGACCAATCAGAGTACGAATCATTGACCACCACTCTCTGGGTACGATCCATGAGCCAGTGTTCAATCCAGTTACAAACTAAAATTTCCAAACCCAAAGACCTTAACTTACCTGTCAGACGTCTATGAGGGACAGTATCAAAAGCTTTAGCAAAATCCAGAAACACTATATCCACAGCCATTCCTCTGTCAAGGCTTCTACTCACCTCTTCATAAAAGCAAATTAGATTGGTTTGACAACTTCTATACTTAGTAAACCCATGCTGGCTATCACTTATAATACAATTATCCCCTATGTATTCCTGTATGTAATCCCTTATAAGTCCTTCAAACAATTTACCCACAATGCACGTTAAACTTACCGGTCTATAGTTTCCTGGGGAAGACCTAGAGCCCTTTTTGAAGATTGGCACCACATTCGCCTTGCGCCAGTCCCTTGGCACAATACCAGACACCAGAGAATCTCTAAATATCATGAACAGGGGTACAGATATTACTGAACTTACCTCTCTAAGAACTCTTGGGTGTAGTCCATCCGGTCCTGGGGATTTGCTTACATTTAAATCACTTAACTTACCTTGTACCATCTCTACATTAAGCCAGTTCAGTACATTACATGATGTGTTACCAGCACTGACCTGGCCAATGTCAGCTCCTTCTTCCATAGTGTATACAGAACTAAAGAACCCATTCAGTAGCTCCGCCTTCTCTTGATCGCCTGTGACAACCTCCCCATTATCATTATTAAGGGGTCCTACATGCTCTGTCCTTGGTTTTTTTGCATTTATATATCTAAAAAAATATTTAGGATTAGTTTTGCTTTCTTTGGCCACCTGTCTCTCATTTTGAATTTTTGCTGTTTTTATTACATTTTTACAGATTTTATTAAGCTCTTTGTACTGTTTAACCCCTTAAGGACCAGGCCATTTTATACCTTAAGGACCGGAGCGTTTTTTGCAATTCTGACCACTGTCACTTTAAACATTAATAACTCTGGAATGCTTTTAGTTATCATTCTGATTCCGAGATTGTTTTTTCGTGACATATTCTACTTTAACTTAGTGGTAAAATTTTATGGTAACTTTTATCCTTTCTTGGTGAAAAATCCCAAAATTTGATGAAAAAAATGAAAATTTTGAATTTTTTGAACTTTGAAGCTCTCTGCTTGTAAGGAAAATGGATATTCAAAATAAAACATTTTTGGGTTCACATATACAATATGTCTACTTTATGTTTGCATCATAAAATTTATGAGTTTTTACTTTTGGAAGACACCAGAGGGCTTCAAAGTTCAGCAGCAATTTGGAAATTTTTCACAAAATTTTCAAACTCGCTATTTTTCATGGACCAGTTCAGGTTTGAAGTGGATTTGAAGGGTCTTCATATTAGAAATACCCCATAAATGACCCCATTATAAAAACTACACCCCCCAAAGTATTCAAAATGACATTCAATAAGTGTATTAACCCTTTAGGTGTTTCACAGGAATAGCAGAAAAGTGAAGGAGAAAATTCACAATCTTCATTTTTTAGACTCGCATGTTCTTGTAGACCCAATTTTAAAATTTTTGCAAGGGGTAAAAAGGAGAAAATTTTTACTTGTATTTGAAACCCAATTTCTCTCGAGTAAGCACATACCTCATATGTCTATGTTAATTGTTCGGCGGGCGCAGTAGAGGGCTCAGAAGGGAAGGAGCGTCAAATGGTTTTTTGGGGGCATGTCACCTTTAGGAAGCCCCTATGGTGCCAGGACAGCAAAAAAAAAAACACATGGCATACCATTTTGGAAACTAGACCCCTCAGGGAACGTAACAAGGGGTAAAGTGAACCTTAATACCACACAGGTGATTCACGAATTTTGCATATGTAAAAAAAAAAAAAAAATGTTTTACCTAAAATGCTTGGTTTCCCAAAAATGTTACATTTTTAAAAAGGATAATAGCAGAAAATACCCCCCAAAATTTGAAGCCCAATTTCTCCCGATTCAGAAAACACCCCATATGGGGGTGAAAAGTGCTCTGCTGGCGCACTACAGGTCTCAGAAGAGAAGGAGTCACATTTGGCTTTTTGAAAGCAAATTTTGCTCTGGGGGCATGCCGCATTTAGGAAGCCCCTATGGTGCCAGAACTGCAAAAAAAACCCACATGGCATACCATTTTGGAAACCAGACCCCTCGGGGAACGTAAAAAGGGGTAAAGTGAACCTTAATACCCTACAGGTGTTTCACGACTTTTGCATATGTTAAAAAAAAAAAAATTTACCTAAAATGCTTGGTTTCCCAAAATTTTTACATTTTTAAAAAGGGTAATAGCAGAAAATACCCCCAAAAATTTGAAGCCCAATTTCTCCCGATTCAGAAAACACCCCATATGGGGGTGAGAAGTGCTCTGCTGGCGCACTACAGGTCTCAGAAGAGAAGGAGTCACATTTGGCTTTTTGAAAGCAAATTTTGCTCTGGGGGCATGCCGCATTTAGGAAGCCCCTATGGTGCCAGAACCGCAAAAAAACCCCACATGGCATACCATTTTGGAAATCAGACCCCTCGGGGAACGTAAAAAGGGGTAAAATGAACCTTAATACCCTACAGGTGTTTCACGAATTTTGCATATGTTAAAAAAAAAAAAGATTTTTTACCTAAAATGCTTGGTTTCCCAAAATTTTTACATTTTTAAAAAGGGTAATAGCAGAAAATACCCCACAAAATTTTAAGCCCAATTTCTCCCGATTCAGAAAACACCCCATATGGGGGTGAGAAGTGCTCTGCTGGCGCACTACAGGTCTCAGAAGAGAAGGAGTCACATTTGGCTTTTTGAAAGCAAATTTTGCTCTGGGGGCATGCCGCATTTAGGAAGCCCCTATGGTGCCAGGACAGCAAAAAAGAAAACACATGGCATACCATTTTGGAAACTAGACCCCTCGGGGAACGTAACAAGGGGTAATGTGAACCTTAATACCCCACAGGTGATTCACAACTTTTGCATATGTAAAAAAAAATAAAAAAAATTTTACCTAAAATGTTGGTTTCCCAAAAATTTTTGATTTTTAAAAAGGGTAATAGCAGAAAATACCCCCCATAATTTGTAACACAATTTCTCCCGAGTACGGCGATACCCCATATGTGACCCTAAACTGTTGCCTTGAAATACGACAGGGCTCCAAAGTGAGAGCGCCATGCGCATTTGAGGCCTAAATTAGGGATTGCATAGGGGTGGACATAGGGGTATTCTACGCCAGTGATTCCCAAATAGGGTGCCTCCAGCTGTTGTAAAAGTCCCAGCATGCCTGGACAGTCAGTGGCTATCTGGTAATACTGGGAGTAGTTGTTTTGCAACAGCTGGAGGCTCCGTTTTGGAAACAGTGGCGTACCAGACGTTTTTCATTTTTATTGGGGAGGGGAGGGGGGCTGTGTAGGGGTATGTGTATATGTAGTGTTTTTTACTTTTTATTTTATTGTGTGTTAGTGTAGTGTAGTGTTTTTAGGGTACAGTCGCACGGGCGGGGGGTTCACAGTAGTTTCTCGCTGGAAGTTTGAGCAGCGGCAGAAAATTTGCCTCAGCTCAAACTTGCAGCCGGATACTTACTGTAATCCTCCGCCCATGTGAGTGTACCCTGTACGTTCACATTGGGGGGGGGGAACATCCAGCTGTTGCAAAACTACAACTCCCAGCATGTACGGTCTATCAGTGCATGCTGGGAGTTGTAGTTTTGCAACAGCTGGAGGCTCCGTTTTGGAAACGGTGGCGTACCAGACGTTTTTCCTTTTTATTGTAGGGGTATGTGTATATGTAGTGTTTTTTACTTTTTATTTTATTGTGTGTTAGTGTAGTGTTTTTAGGGTACAGTCGCACGGGCGGGGGGTTCACAGTAGTTTCTCGCTGGCAGCTTGAGCTGCAGCAGAAAATTTGCTGCAGCTCAAACTTGCAGCCGGATATTTACTGTAATCCTCCGCCCATGTGAGTGTACCCCGTACATTCACATTGGGGGGGGGGGGGGGGGGACATCCAGCTGTTGCAAAACTACAACTCCCAGCATGTACGGTCTATCAGTGCATGCTGGGAGTTGTAGTTTTGCAACAGCTGGAGACACACAGGTTGTGAAACACCGAGTTTGACAACAAACTCAGTGTTTTGCAACCAGTGTGCCTTCAGCTGTTGCAAAAGCTACAACCCCCAGCATGTACGGACAGCGGAAGGGCATGCTGGGTGTTGTAGTTATGCAACAGCCGGAGGCATACTACTTTGGCTGGGGATGCAGGGGATTGTAGTTATGCAACAGCTGGAGACACACTGGTTTGCTACTTAACTCAGTGTGCCTTCAGCTGTTGCAAAACTACAACTCTCAGCAGTCACCGACAGCCAACGGGCATGCTGGGAGTTGTAGTTATGCAACCAGCAGATGCACCACTACAACTCCCAGCATGCCCTTAAGCTGTTTGTGCAAGCTGGGAGTTGTAGTTACACAACAGCTGAAGGTACACTTTTCCATAGAAAGAATGTGCCTCCAGCTGTTGCAAAACCATAAGTCCCAGCATGCCCATAAGTGCATGCTGGGAGTTGTGGTGGCCTGCCTCCTCCTGTTGCATAACTACAGCTCCCAGCATGCCCTTTTTGCATGCTGGGAGCTGTTGCTAAGCAACAGCAGGAGGCTGTCACTCCTCCTGCTGCTGCTTGATCGCCGCACAGGTCAGTCCTGCCGCCGTCGCTCCTGGGGCCCCGATCCCAACATTAACGCCGGGGATCGGGGTCCCCAGCACCAGGGGTGCACGTCCCGCACCCGCTCACGTCCTCCGGAAGAGGGGCGGAGCGGGTGCGGGAGTGACACCCGCAGCAGGCGCCCTGATTCGTCGGCCGGTAATCCGGCCGACGAATCAGGGCGATCGTGAGGTGGCACCAGTGCCACCTCACCTCTGCAGGCTCTGGCTGTTCGGGGCCGTCTCTGACGGCCCCGATCAGCCAGTAATTCCGGGTCACCGGGTCACTGGAGACCCGATTGACCCGGAATCGCCGCAGATCGCTGGACTGAATTGTCCAGCGATCTGCGGCCATCGCCGACATGGGGGGGCATAATGACCCCCCTGGGCGATATGCCGCGATGCCTGCTGAACGATTTCAGCAGGCATCGGGCACCGGCTCCCCTCCGGCTAGCGGCAGGTGGCCGGGAAAGGACGTACTCCTACGTCCTCGGTCCTTAAGGACTCGGAAATGGGGGCGTAGGAGTACGTCCATTGTCCTTAAGGGGTTAAATGTTATAGCTGACCCATCAGATTTGTATTTTTTGAAGGCTATTTTTTTGTTGTTTATTGCTCTTTTAACATCATAAGTCAGCCATGTAGGATTTAGTTTTAATCCTTTATATGTGTTCCCCTTTGGTATATATTTAGCTGTATAGTTATTTAGAGTTGATTTAAAGATGTCCCATTTACCTTCTGTATCAGTATTTGACAACACCTCCCCCAGTCTATGTCCTGTAGTGCAGCCCTCAGCCCAGGGAAATTTGCCTTTTTAAAGTTATATGTTTTTGCCTTCCCTGCCTGTCTTTGTTTTCTACATTTTAAGTCAAAAGTAACTATATTGTGGTCGCTATTACCAAGGTTTTCCTGCACAGTTACATTACCAACCAGCTCTGCGTTGTTGGAAATGATCAGATCCAACAAGGCATCACTTCTTGTTGGGTCCTCCACAAACTGGCCCATAAAATTATCCTGCAATAAATTTAGGAATTGTCGCCCCTTTGTAGTTTTAGCCAACCCCGGACCCCAATCTATATCTGGATAGTTAAAATCTCCCATTATTACCACTGTACCTGCCCGGGCGGCCCTCTCTATTTGTTTATGAAGCCGACCTTCTATCTCTTCAGTGATATTAGGGGGTCTGTAGATTACACCAAATACTATTTTTTCAGTATTTCCCTCCTTTTGTAATTCTACCCACAATGATTCCACATCCTCAGAATCATCACACACTATGGCATCGTTCACACTGACTTTCATACCACTTCTTACATACAGACAGACTCCACCACCTTTTCTGTTCATTCTATCCTTGCGAAACAATGTAAACCCCTGCAGATTGACAGCCCAGTCATGCGAGGAGTCCAGCCATGTCTCAGTGACCCCAACTATATCAATATGTTCCTCCAGTATCAAGGCCTCAAGCTCCCCCATTTTATTTGCTAGGCTTCTGGCATTTGTGAACATACACTTTACATTTCCATCCTTTATGTTATTGGGGTTAATGGGATTCAAGGGTGTAAGTTTTATTTTCCTATGAAGCTTATTCCTATTAACTATTCTAACCCCTCCCTCCGCTCCACCCCCAGGTACATTTATAATTCCCACCTCTCTATCTACACTATCTTCCCCCTCTTTGCTGTAGGTTCCCTCCCCCCAAGTCCCTAGTTTAAACACTCCTCCACCCTTCTAGCCATCTTCTCCCCAAGCAAAGCTGCACCCTCCCCATTGAGGTGCAGCCCGACCCTACGGTAGAGCCGGTAACCGACAGCGAAGTCAGCCCAGTTCTCCATGAACCCAAACCCTTCCTTCCTACACCAGCTTCTGAGCCACTTGTTTACCTCCCTGATCTCCCGCTGCCTCTCTGGTGCGGCTCGTGGTGCTGGTAGTATTTCAGAAAAGACTACCTTGGAGGTCCTTGCCTTAAGCTTGCGGCCTAAGTCCCTGAAATCATTTTTAAGGACACTCCACCTACCTCTTACTTTGTCATTGGTGCCAATATGTACCATGACTGCTGGGTCCTCTCCAGCCCCGCCCAACAACCTGTCAACCCGATCCGCGATGTGCCGAACTCGTGCGCCAGGCAGACAACACACTGTTCGGCGATCCCGGTCTTTGTGACAGATTGCCCTTTCTATCCCCCTAATAATTGAGTCCCCCACCACTAGTACCTGTCTGGCCTGCCCTGTACTCCTCCCTCCCTCCTTACTGGAGCAGACACCCCCCTGGCGGTCAGGGGCGGTATTCTGCTGCAGTTCTGCTAGCTCTGTAATGGCATCCCCCTCATCAGCCAAGCGGGCAAACTTGTTGGGGTGTGCCAGTTCAGAACTAGCCTCCCTGACACTTTTTCCCCTACCCCTCTTTCTAACTGTAACCCAGCTAACTGCCTGACTGTCCTGCAACTCCGTCCCACTGTCCTCCCCCACCTCTATTCCTGAGAGTGCCTGCTCAGTGAGCAGGAGACTCCTCTCCATGTTGTTAATGCTTCTCATTGTTGCCAGTCGCCCCTCTAGATGCAGGATCTGGGCTTCCAAACGGACAACTAGCACACATCTCGCACAACAATATGCACCCTCAAACTGTTGTTCAAGGATTGCATACATTGAACAGGATGTACATTGGACTGCATTTTCCAACATGGAGGCCATCTAGTTATGGGGATTTTACAAATGTATAGGAAAAAACAGACAGTCAAAATGACACTTAAAATTTTTTGTAGACCTTGTGGGTTCAAAAATTAAAACTCACAGCGATCTCAACCTCCTGCTTTCAAACTCCAGTTTTTGAAACTCCTCTTTCACGCCCCCTCTTACACAGCAACACTCAGAAAGAGCAAGCTCTCAATAAGAGTCCCAAGCTAAGATTTATACACCTGTGCCCAATCTACTCCTCCTCCCCCTAGAGGTGGAACAGAGAAAAAAAAAAAAAATAAATGAAAAAGGGTGTTTAAACTCTAACAGTTATCCCACTATGTGCAAAAGAGAAAAACTTACCCAAAATATGAATGTGAGCTATAGGCAGTCGCACCCACTCCACAGATTCACTCCGCACAACAGATAATCACAGTTTTTGAAACTCCTCTTTCACGCCCCCTCTTACACAGCAACACTCAGAAAGAGCAAGCTGGATGATCGGATCGCCACGGCAGCGCTGTGGGCGATCCGATCATCCAAGCAAAGTGCCGCAATGCTGCAGATGCTGTGATCTATATTGATCACGGCATCAAAGGGGTTAATGGCGGACATCCGCGCGATCGCGGATGTCGGCTATTACGGGCAGGTCCTCGACTGCTGCTAGCAGCCGGAACCTGCCGTGTATGACGCGAGCACCCTTCCGATGCTCGCGGCCATACACAGGACGTAAATGTAAGTCCTGGTGCAGGAAGTCCCGCCAACCAGGACGTACATTTACGTCCGTGGTCGTTAAGGGGTTAAATGCTTTATTTTTGTCATTTATTTACCCCTTAACATTTTTATTCATCCATATTGGTTTTCTTTTATTTCTGACCCTTTTATTTCCACATGGTATATACATCTTACAGTGAGAATTTAATATATTTTTTAAAAGTCTCCTATTTCGTGTCAGTATTCTTGTTTTTGAGGACATTATCCAATTTTATATTGTTAAGGGCTTATCTGTGTTGATGAAAGTTTGCCTTCCTAAAGTTCATTGTTTTTGTGGCCCCTCGAGAGATTCCCTTATTGTAGAACAAGTTATAATGTATTATATTATGATCCCTATTTCCTAGGTGTCCTTCTACTTGCACATTAGTTACTCTGTCAGGTCTGTTGGTTAATATTAAGTCTAGTAGGGCGCCCCCTCTGGTCGGGCCCTGCACCATTTGGGACAGATAATTGTCTTTAGCTATAGTCAGAAACTTGTTTCCTTTATGAGATTCACAGGTCTAGTCTCCCAGTTTATATCAGTACAGTTAAAGTCCCCCATTATTATCACCTCATTCTGATTTGCTGCCTTGTTTATTTGCCTCATTAATTGATCTTCTGCCTCTTCTATTATGTTTGGTGGCTTATAGCAAACCCCAATCATATTTTTTTTTTATTTTTATCTCCATATATTTCTACCCATAATGACTACACATTATAATTTCCCTCCCATATATCCTCCCACAGTATGGCCTTCAGACTCGATTTCACATAAAGACAAACTCCTCCCCTTTCGGTTTTGTCCGATCCTTCCTGAATCGACTATAACCCTGTATGTTGACCGCCCGGTCACAGCCTTGTGGTACAGGTAATATTTCAGAAAATATTACCTTGGAGGTCCTTGCCTTAAGCTTGCGGCCCCAGTCCCTGAAATAATTTTTAAGGACACTCCACCTACCTCTTACTTTGTCATTGGTACCAATGTGTACCATGACTGCTGGGTCCTCTCCAGCCCCACCCAGCAAACTGTCAACCCGATCCGCTATGTGCCGAACTCGAGTGCCAGGAAGACAACACACTGTTCGGCAATCCCGGTCTTTGTGACAGATCGCCCTGTCTGTCCCCCTAATAATTGAGTCCCCCACTACCAGTACCTCTCTGGCCTGCCCTGTACTTCTCCCTCCCTCCTTACTGGAGCAGACACTCCTTTGGTGGTCAGAGGCAGAGTCCTGCTGCAGTACTGCTAGCTCTGAAATGGCATCCCCTCATCTGCCAACCGGGCAAACTTGTTGGGGTGTGGCAGATCTGTACAAGTCTCCCTGACACTTTTTCCTCTACCCCGTTTTCTAACTGTAACCCAGCTAGCTGCCTGACTGTCCTGCACCTCCATCCCACTATCCTCCCCCACCTCTACCCTAGAGAGTACTTGCTCAGTGAGCAGGAGACTCCTCTCCAAGTTGTCAATGCATCTCAATGTTGTCAGTTGCTCCTCTAGATTCAGGCTCTGGGCTTCCAAATGAACAACTCGCACACATCTTGCACAACAATATGCACCTTCAAACTGCTGTTCAAGGATTGCATACATTGTGCAAGATGCACACTGGACCTCCTTTTCCAACAGGGAGGCCATACTAGATTAGGGGAATGCAAAAATTAAAAGTGAAAAAAAAAAAATCTAATATTTCATTTAAGCTTCCTTAATTTTACGTCCCTTGCACTTTTATACTTACACTCACTTGTATACTTCACCCTCTTGTATACTTCCCCCTCTTGCATACAGACACACAATCACTAGCTGAGACAATTGCTTAGTATACTTTCTTTTATAGTTACCAGACACCACCTCTCTCTTCCACTGCCTGGAACTTAATCAAAGTTGTATTTGAAGAGACAGTATTTTTTTTTCTGGAATGTCAAAAGAAATTCAGTAAAGTTGCAAACTTTTTTGCAGAAACTTCACTTCAGAGTTCTCATTCCTGGGCTTTGTTTGCGGGAACAGCTTTAGTTTAAAAAAGAACAAAAAACTAAACATTTGTGAGGTTCACAGAGGAACATTGGGTTAACACCACTCAGCAATGTTTACATCAGGGATTACCACCCTCATCATTGTCCTTGTGTTCACCATTGTGTTTGGAATATGGAGCATATGAATCTTTGTACCTGAGGTTTCCACGAGACCATTGTTTAACTATTGTAGTACCTTTGTGAATACACCCTTTTCCCTGTCCACACTTATGGTCAGTGAGTATAAGGGTTAGAATAGGTAGGGCTATATATTGCTTAGTGTACTCACCTGTATCCTACCCCCCCCCCCTTTTCAGGTCATCACTTGACCTCATCTTTTGATATTTATTGACACCACGGTATGTAATTGCTTTCTATATTTTTGCTGAGGCCAATCTACATGTATATTGTACATATTTTGTATTATTTATTTTTGCATATGCTTATGTTTTAAAACTATCCTAGTAAAAGCTATGTTTTATCAAAAATTATCTGTGCCTTATTGGTAGAATTTATTTTGTGTTCACCAGATATATCCACTTTCTTTTCTGTACCTTTCAATCACAGATGTAGAAATTTAATGCACTGTGTACAGAGATCTCTGGAAAAAGACTCCAGATATTATGCAGCCTTAGGACATCTGCAAATTGGCTCTTTTAGTACCATATATAACCAAAAAAGAGAAGGTACCATTAAAACACAATATAATGAAACACAATCTTTATTTTCTTAAATGCACATACATTTAGAATACTCTTAAAAACAGAAAATGTGGGCATACAGAGAGGATGGTGCAGGCATCCAAGAGAGGGTACTCATAAATTGCGGTAGTATTAGATACTGTATATATAAATAAGTATTATTGCACATTCCCAAGGTAAACAGCATACAGAAGTAAGGCTAGATAAGCACTTAGATTACAGGGAAATGTGAAGTATAAAATACTGGCAGTATAGAGTATAATTCAACCAAGATACCAAACATTACAGATCAATACTGGCCATGTACCCAAAAACTGGAGACCAGTTCACCTACACCCAACGCAAGTTTCTCGTATGTGCTTTGTCAGGGGGCATTTGACGTCACGCGCCCCCTGACGAAGCCCATACGTGCTATAGTGTTTACCTTGGGAATGTGCAATAATATTTATATATATCTAATACTACTGCACTTTATGAGTACCCTCTCTTGGATGCCTGCACCATCCTCTCTGTATGCTACTCTGTTAAGAGACTGTTGCCTGATTATTAATGCAGTCATATTAGGTTATTACCACAGTTTTTTACTAGTTAAATTAAAAATATTCTGTTCTCTGTTGCCCAAAGCTCCTGCATATCTTACAGAGTACTTAGGCTCCCTTGTGCCATACCTTTGTAGTATGGACGCTCTTTGTACTCCCACTTTGTAGTTAGGTCCCCATATGTGTCCCTACATTGTAGTTACACCCCTTTGTGTTCCTCATACTGTATTTAGGCCTAGCAGAAAAAAAGTGAACTTACCTCTCCCTGTTTCCACGCCACATGGTACTTCCTCTTCCTCTTTTAAGCATTCCAGGGCAGGCAGTGCAATATTGCACTTCCTGGTCTAGGAAGCTCATATGTCAGCTGCTCTGAATCACTTGTAGGCCACAGGTCTAAACAGCCTTAGGCCTACAAGAAAGAGTAATAGGCAGGGAGCCAAAGGCTTTCTGCTCAGCCATAGTTTTCAACTCTATGTCAACTCAAAGTGGGAAAAATTTGAAAGCATGTGCCCTTTATTCCTGTGAAAGCCTTACTTCCCTGCTGAGCCATGTTGTGGTTGCACCCCTGGCACCGGTCATAGTCACACCTGATTGTTACTCCCCTGTTCACTACCATGAAAAAAAATGTTCCACTCACAAACAAATATTTCAACTGCCAACTATATATCAGTGTGTGCTATGGAAGTGAAGCCTTACAAGTGACTGATGCGTTCCAGTCAGAGGCAGAATAAACATTTACATGTAGTGACTTACAGGTGATGTCTTCTCTGATTGTAGTTATTCTGCTTCATTTTCTTCTCCATCTAGTCCAGACTGCATCCTTCCACTATATTGCCCCTGCAATTCAATATAATACATGTTGTGCCTGCTAGAATGATATTCTAGACAAGGGTCTCTGATACTTTTTATAATGTATACTGTGCCCCCTAAAATTTATGTTTATACACACTGTACGCTGAAATCAATTTTCATACGGACTGTGCCCCCTTACTTTAACCATAAAAATGAATTATCCTGCTCCTGGCACAGGGAAAAGACACTTACATGTGTCTGTCCCTATGCTGTCACCTAGAGATACTTTTCTGGTCTCTTATGGCCAGGTCTGGTTCCTGGGAAAGGCCGTGGCGTAACATCATCACACTGCTTCTCTGAATAGGCAGGAGACTAAGAACTCTCTTGTCTGCCAAAGCATAATCATTCAGGCGTATCTGCATCCTAAGGACATTGTTACAATTTAATTTAGGGGAACCATCTTGGGATCCCTCTTCTCCCCTGCTCCCTAGAATTGTATGTTGTCATTAAAACTGGGTTCAGAAGAATGCGGGATCCCATCCGGGGCAGAGGGACTTTTGGACCCCCTTGGAATCAGGGCCTGGGTGTCAGGGTGTCTTTCTAGTCCAGGGGTCCTCAAACTACGGCCCGCCGGGTGTTTTTGCGCATTTACCCCGCCCGCCGGGTGTTTTTGCCTTAGGACATCCCTGTGTTCCGAAAGATGCTTTCGGAACACAAGGATGCCTCTGTGAAGTCCCTGCGGCCCGTGTTTACTTTAAAAACGCGGGGACCGCCGGGAGCAGGCACACGCAGCGACGTCACGGACGTCCCATGCGTGCGCCCATGGCAACCGAGCGCGGAGCAGCAGAGAAGAAGAAGCAAGGACGCGCACGCTGGTAGTAGGTAAGTGTTTACCGGCGGCGCATCCCTTCGGTGTTCTGACCACCGACCCTCCGGTCCTGCTATGGCCAGAGCGGTGGTCGGAACACTGAAATGGGGCAGTACACAGGCATACAGCCTCTAGCCATACTTTATGGCTGGAGGCTGTATGCCTGTGGGGGACTATACTGCCAACGTAATTTGGGGGACTATACTGCCAGCCTAATGTGGGGGAACATACTGCACCTAATGTGGGGGAACATACTGCCAGCCTAATGTGGGGGAACATACTGCACCTAATGTGGGGGAACATACTGCACCTAATGTGGGGAACTATACTGCACCTAATGTGGGGGAACTATACTGCACCTAATGTGGGGGAACATACTGCCAGCCTAATGTGGGGGACTATACTACCAACGTAATTTGGGGGACTATACTGCCAGCCTAATGTGGGGGACTATATTGCACCTAATGTGGGGGAACTATACTGCCAGCCTAATGTGGGGGACTATATTGCACCTAATGTGGGGGAACTATACTGCCAGCCTAATGTGGGGGACTATATTGCACCTAATGTGGGAACTATACTGCCAACGTAATGTGGGGGACTATATTGCACCTAATGTGGGAGAAGTACACTGCCAGCCTAATGTGGGGGACTATATTGCACCTAATGTGGGGTAACATACTGCAAGCCTAATGTGGGGGACTATATTGCACCTAATGTGGGGGAACTACAACCTAATGTGGGGGAATTGTACTGCACCTAATGTGGGGGAACTGTATTGCCAACCCTAATGTGGGGGAACTGTATTGCCAACACTAATGTGGGGGAACTACAACCTAATGTGGGGGGATCTATACTGCCAACCTAATGTGGGGGGAACTGTGCGGTGTACTTAAAGTGGTAGTCCACTAATAAGATATATAAGTGTGCATAGGAATTTATTCATGTTTTGTTATCTATAGTCCGGCCCTCCAATGGTCTGAGGGACCGTGAACTGGCCCCCCGTTTAAAAAGTTTGAGGACCCCTGTTCTAGTCCATCTGTCTCTATGTGAAATGCATTGTATTACGACAGTTGTTCTTGTGTCTTAGATATACTTACATTTGCTTGCTACTGTTTTCCACAGTATTTCTGTTGGTTTGAGGTACAGAAAATACAGTATATATTTTCATAGTGGGAAAAGGTGTTATTAAACAGACAATTGTAATTGTGTCATATTGGGTCTCTTTCTCAGCCAATACAGACAGGTATCCCACAATTACAATGCTCTACAGATACTAAACCAAAGGAACCTGTCACTAGTTCTGCATTGCCTGAACCACGTGCAGCATGAGACACAATGCTTCTTCTCACTAGCACTGGATGCAAGCGAACGTCCGTAGAGAATCAAAAGAACACCAAAGGCAGATGTAGCATGTAACAATAGCTACATGAAGAAGCATTTTTTTATATGATTCCAGTTAAAAATTCTTATGTTTCAGATAATATGAGAGAAAACAATGTGATTTTATTCACTGGCCTCCCCCTTTTAACAACATTGAAGCTGAGTTTACAAACAATGTAAAAATTACGCTGTAGAACCTGCCTAAAAGATTTGTGCCTAAGCTCGCATTAAATCCATAGGGAATTTAGCAATGACTTTCCTTATTTGCAATTCTTCAGCAAATAGAACAAGCTGCGGATAGCCTAGAATCTACTGTAGATTTTTTACACAGTGAGTAACACATGCTCACACAACCAATATTCTGCAACAAATCCTGGAGATGTAAATCCAGCTTTTAGAGTAGCAACATCAGTTTCAGAAAATATGCCAAAGGCAGAAGTGGATCCAGCTGGAAGGGGAAAAGAAAGTGTTATACTTCCCCTTCCAGCTGAATCCACTTCTGCCTTTGGCACATTTTCTGCTGCAGAAAATCTGCAGCGTGTATCCCTACCCTTGGGCAGCCATTACTGCACAAAGAAGAGTAAAATATAAAGATAAACTTTGTTGAATTTTGTCATTTAAATATTGTATCTGTATTTCTACTATTTAAGGGGCAAAACAAATGCCCCATTGTCTCCTGGTTATACAGTCTGGTTTTACTAATACCAATGGTAAATACTCATAAATGTGAAATGTCTCATATTTGAGAAGTGTTGTACGTACATTAGAGTTACAAGCTGAGAAAAGGGGAAGCAACCAAGGATCAGGAAGGCCACTTTTTCTTCTTCTTTAGAAAGAAGTCTTCTGAGAACAGTTGGTGCCCTATTCAGACTTTAGCACAACTTTAATGAATTAGGACTTCCTCTCTTTCATGTAGACCACTGACGTAAACATCCTTACACTAGTATAATGAAAAGTTTGTATTGCCATTTTCTGTTGGCAGTACAAAATGTTGCACTAAGGGTACGTTCACACGGGCGGAATTTTTTGCGGGTTTATTTGAAAGTGGGCGGGCTCTTCTTGGCTGCCCGCAGCAGATTTTCCACGGTGGAATTTACACTGCGGAAAATCCGCCACAGTCCCTTACTGACTTCAATGGGGCTTGCGGCGGATTCCGCCACAAAAAATCTGCTGCGGACAGCCGAGAAGAGCCCGCCCACTTTCGAATACGCAGCGGGAAACCCGCAAAAAAATCCACCCGTGTGAACGTACCCTCAGGCTAAGTTTCCACTTTGTTTTTGTTCTGGCAGTTTTTGGAAAACTGCCACTGCAGTTATATATTTTTGTTTGTTTTTATGTTTAGTATTTTTATTTAGTAGGCATTTGCAGTTTTTCATCTACAGTTTATTGTGCAATACCCAGGGACTTGGATTGACAAAAGGTGGTAAACTAAATAATTTTTAATACGGAATATCGGTAGCATATGATATGAAATTAAAAAAGACAAAAAAAAAAAAAGGATGAAAAATAATTATGTTTCTGTAAAATTCTGCATATGTGTATTGCATTGTAAAGTTTTACAAACAAATTTACAAGTACATAATAAATATATGTTTAGAACACTGATTTGTAAAGACAACAAATTAATTTATTTAGTCTGTACAGAATCTGGAGTATGTTTTTATAGGGTTGGGCATTTTAAGAAGAGTATTCATATTCTTCAGCGCTGCGACGGCCGAAATCCATCCAGCCCATGTAATCTCTGTCATTTATCCGATGGGTAGGGTCAATGATGGGTCTGCTTGGCAAAACTGCATACCGTCCAGAAGAAGGCCCTGCTAAAACACAAAATATACAATGTCACCAAATAAACATAGATAAATAGAATCCTATCATAACCAATATTTCATGTGTAGCTACTCAGGGGGACACAAACAAGGATAAGTTGGCCAACTTATCCTTGTTTGTGTTACACATATGGGGGAGTGGCTAACTCCATGTTGGCTCCTGCACCCCACCCACCTCTATTAGGTGATGTATAAAGTGCGGATGTCTCAGACCTTGCAATGCCTGTTTAACTGATTGCACAGAGGCATATTCACAGTGTAGGGTCCATCCCAATGAGGTCACCTTACCGTGGTGGGATGGTCCAAACTATTTGGCCGCCAAATTGTGAGCTAAGTACCTCACTTTTTCATTTTTTGCATTATACCTATATAGCATTTCATGTTTTATCTGTATCTTTGTGCTAACAGTGTGCTGCTGTATTCTCCTGTTTATGTTTACTCAGGGGGACATATATCATGGTATTTAATCATCTAATAATACCCCACATAAGTTTATTTTCCATTATTTCATGTTCTGTCAGGAGAAGGGCTATTCTGCTCCAACACTGGAAAACATATAGTTGTGGCAAAGAAGATCAAATTATACATAATATTTATGCTGAAAAGTGGATGAAAGCTGCTACGAGCACATAAGCTGATAGAAATGTTGTCATTATCGGAGGTGTAACTTGATTCTCCTGGTCCCCAGTGCAAAAGCATTAACAAGGCCCCCACGGCCTAAGTACCCTGTTTACATGGCAGAAGAGCCTCTTGGGGCCCCTAGGCACCAAGACCTAACTGTGAGTGCTAAATTTGCATCCCCTGTAGTTATGCCCCTGGCTTTCATACAGCATTGGATACTGACGTGGCCAAATAATTGGTGTATTATATGTTACCTTTTGACATTAGAGGTGATCCATGTAACGCATAGTTGAGCCAAGTTCTCCAGAAGAAGTGTTCTCCTTATCTGATGTTTACTGAGTGGGTCCCAAGCAAGGGACGTGTTCTTTTACATTTATGTATATACACATTGGGGTTTTCTAAAGCAGGCAACCCATTTAACCCCTTAACGACCAAGGACGTATATTTACGTCTGTGGCCGGCTCCCGATCTGTGACGTGCACTCAGAAGCCGAGCACACTTCGTATCTGCGGGCTCCCGGTTGCTATCAGCAACCAGGACCCGGGGCTAATATCGTACATCGCCGATCTGGCTGATATCCGGTATTAACCCTTTAGACCCCCCGTCCAACTTTGATTGCGGACCCTGCAGATATGAAGTCGTCTAAAACGGGAGAATACACTGCTTGTTAGCTCAGCGGAGCTGTCTGGGACCGTCACTGTGAAATCACGGCATCCCGAACAGCTGAGAGGACAGCGGGAGATGCCTTACCTTCTTCCTGGCTGTCTGATCGGCGTTTCATTGCTCCAAGCCTGAAATCCAGGCTTGAGCAATCAAGTGCAGAAAACACTGATCAATGCATTCCTATGGCAATGCATTGAACAGTGCCTGCAATCAGTATATGCAATGTTACAGCCCCTAGAGCAGCAGTCTTCAATCTGTGGCCCTCCAGATGTTGCAAAACTACAACTCCCAGCATGCCCGGACAGCCGTTGGCTGTCCGGGCATGCTGGAAGTTGTAGTCTTGCAACATCTGGAGGGCCACAGTTTGAAGACCACTGCCCTAGAGGGAGCTATAACACTGCATAAAAAAAGTTAGTAAATATGATTTAACCCCTTCCCTAATATAAATCAGAATCACCTCGCTTTTCCCATTGAAAAAAAAAGTGTGTAAATAAAAATAAAAACAAACATATGTGGTATCGTCACTTGCATAAATGTCCGAACCATAAAAATATATTGTTAATTAAACTGCATGGTCAATGGCGTATGCGCAAAAAAAAATTTCCAAAGTCCAAAATAGCGTATTTTTGGGTAACTTTTTATACCATGAAAAAAAATGAATAAAAAGCGATCAAAAAGTATGATCAAAACTAAAATCATACCGATAAAAACTTCAGATCACGTCGCAAAAAATGAGTTCCAAACTGCCCCCTTTGTGGAAAAATAAAAAAAGTTATAGGGGTCAGAAGATGACAATTTTAAACGTATTAATTTTCGTGTGTGTAGTTATGATTTTTTCCAGAAGTACGACAAAATCAAACCTATATAATTAGGGTATCATTTTAATTATATGGACCTACAGAATAAAGATAAAGTGTTATTTTTATCGAAAAATGTACTGCGTAGAAACGGAAGCCCCCAAAAATTAAAAAATTGTGTTTTTTCTTCAATTTTGTCGCACAATGAATTTTTTTCCATTTCGCCGTTGATTTTTGGGTAAAATGACATTACAAATTACAAAGTAGAATTGGTGGCGCAAAAAAAAAAAAGCCAACATATGGATTTTCAGGCGCAAAATTGAAAGGGTTATGATTTTTAAAATGTAAGGAGGAAAAAAAATGAAAGTGCATAAACTGAAAAACGCTTGGTCCTTCAGGGGTTAAACCACTTTACTTAATCCCATGTGCCTCATTACCTCCACATTACCTTATTTTTTCAGATTGGTGTTTTTAAAACTTTTTCTTTCTTTTCTGATTTTTCTTTACCTATTATAGTCTATGGAAGCTGCCCTCTATAACCAGACCACTCCCCTAGGCAACAAAAGACCACTTTTTGAGAAAAAAATTTCCACAGTAAAGACCACACAATGAACTTAGATGTACTCTGAGTTATCTGGATGCAGATCCAAATTGGAGCAAGAAGGAGGAGAAGACTTAGAGGGAACATCAAGGGAGAAATGATTCCATAATTGGAGCTGAGGCAGAAGGAGGAGCATTTGCAACACCCATGAGCTTCATTGGGTAGAAGGCAGGAGGAGGTAGGCAGTCAGACAGGGAGGGTGCAGCCCACACCATGCTTTATTGGGGGAAATGAGTTATATTGGGGGCCAGGAATGAGCTATGAAGTCATGCTGGGGGAGCTGGAATGAAAGGGGGCAGGGGGGGGGGGCATTCTGGGATCAGGCACGAGAAGGAGAGCCATTTTGAGGGCCATGAATGTGATGAAGAACCGTACTGGGGGCCATGATTGAGATAAGGGGCCATGCTAGCGACTAGGAATTAGAAATGTGTTTTTCTGTGGGCTAGGGATGAGATAAGAAACCATGTTGTGGTCTAAAAATGAGACTGGGAGCAATGTTGTGGACTAGGAATGAAATCATAAACCATACTGGGGACCGGGAATGAGATTGGTAGCCTTGCTGGGGACTATGAATAAAATGGGGAGCAATGGCTGTGAATAGAAGGGTGTACCATGCTGGGGAACACTAATTTAACACATAAGTAAATACATCATTTTTGGGCTCTTGCATCATTATTTGTGTTTGTTTGTGTTTTACATGCTTGCTAATGTCATTAAACAATTATACAGCATTCTGTGTACCTTTTTCTTTAAAATATGCAACTGCTCTTTTTTGTGCAAATTCGGCCCCAAAAATGATGTACTGCACTTAAAATAATAAAAAAAAATAAATAAAAAAAAATAAGTTTTCTAACTTCTGAGTAATCTTGTTGTTGGGCTATACTATATACCGCATCGAATCTGAACAAGCTGAGCTCCAATGAAAGGTTACTACGTAGCAGACTGCTAAATCTGCTAAATTAAACTGCTTAAAGCAGTGGTTCTTAACCTGGGTTCGATCGAACCCCAGGGGTTCGGTGAGTCAGTCCCGGGGGTTCGGCAGGGGGAGGTCGCAACAGGACAGGCAAACCAAGCAATTGTTGGGGCCCCGAGCAGAGCCGGTGTTTGCCCGTCCTGTAGTGATGGGGCAATTCCCACCATCACTATTAACTCCCTGTGGCCCCACGTTAAGTTTAAAAACGCAGGGGCCGCCGGGACATAGCGCACGCCGGGACGTCACTGACTTCCGTGGGTGCGCCCATGGAAACGAAGGCGCCAAGGGCCGGAGGATAGAGAAGGAGGAAGATGCGCGCTGGCCAGCTTGGTAAGTGACCAGCAGCACGTCATCTTCGGTGCTCCGACCACTGGTCCCGAGACCTACTGCTATAGCCGGAGCGGTGGTCAGAGCATTGAAGTGGGCAGTACACAGGCATACAGCCTCCAGCCATACACTGTATATGTCTGGAGGCTGTATGTCTGTGGGGAAACACTGCCTGCATCAGTGGTCTTCAAACTGTGGACAGCCAACGGCATGCTGGGAGTTGTAGTTTTGCAACATCTCGAGGTCCGCAGGTTGAAGACCACTGGCCTGCTTAATGTGGGGGAACACTGCCTGCCTAATGTGGGGGAACACTGCCTGCCTAATGTGAGGGAACACTGCCTGCCTAATGTGGGGGAACTCTGCCTGCCTAATGTGGGGGGACACTGCCTGCCTAATGTGAGGGAACACTGCCTGCCTAATGTGGGGGAACTCTGCCTGCCTAATGTGGGGGAACACTGCCTGCCTAATGTGAAGGAACACTGCCTGCCTAATGTGGGGGAACACTGCCTGCCCAATGTGGTGGAACACTGCCTGCCTAATGTGGGGGAACACTGCCATTGTTGTGAAAATGACATGAGGTGGCACTTGCCAAGGTAAAGCCGCGCATTTCTGAACTGGTCTCTGAAAGACAACAGCAGAAGTCACACTGATTTGCAGTAAATATTCATTATGTTTTTGTTTTTGTGTGAAAATCATGTTTTCATGGTTTTCTTCTTTGTTTTTAATGGTTTTGTTCATTTTGTGCACCTATGTATAAATATATACTTAAATATATACCTCCTATGTTTTGAATTTGTAAAAATCATATTTTATTTTTCCAATTAAGAGGGGTTCGGTGAATGCGCATATGAAACTGGTGGGGTTCAGTACCTCCAACAAGGTTAAGAACCACTGGCTTAAAGGGAGTATGTCAGCAGTTTAATGAGTTTTATAATGGTTAAACCTGGGGCAGCTTGGGATGCCAAAAGGCTCCCTTATCATGAACAATTAAGTTTTACTCTGAAACATTGTGATGAGTTTAAAACCAAGCTGGGGCGTCAGGGAAGTGTCTGCTGCTGAGAGCTGCAGACACTGTAAGATAGAGTAGAACAGCAAACTGCATCTTTCCTTGACACTTTCTCAGCCATAGTGTCAAGGAGGTGGGTCCTAGCTTCTCAAGTGCACTTCCTGTCACTCCTTTAAACTGGCACTCACATCTAAGCCTTTTTTTGATTGGCATCTAAACCATGTAAGTCAGTCAAGGAGGGACTGGGTGGTGGGGGAGAGTGAAGAGATTTTATTCTATATGTTACAAAGTCTCATGCAATGCCAATCTGTGCAGGATGCAGTTGGCTGAAACAATTAGCCAGTCAACATGAGCCTACCATTGATAAAATGATGATGAATCTGCACATCACTTTGGTGGCAAGTAGACATAATCAGTGGAGGATGTATTACTAAAATGCATGTGCTGACTGACTGTCTTGTAGTGCATCTGATGTACAGTGCACTGCTGCAAAGCTGTCCTTACCTAAGACCGATAAATCCACCGTATTTTTTGCCGTATAAGACGCACTTTTTCTGGGGGGGGGAAGTTGGGCCGTCTTATACGGCAAATACGCATTAAAACCGGCGGTCCCTGCGGCCATCAACGGCCGGGACCCGCGGCTAATACAGAACATCACCAACCGGTGATGCCCTGTATTAACCCTTCAGACGCGCCGATCAAAGCTGACCGCTGCGTCTGAAGCGAAAGTGACACTAAACCTGCTGCTCAGTCGGGCTGTTCGGGACCTCCGCGCTGAAATCGCAGCATCCCGAACAGCTTACAGGGCACCGGGAGGGACCTTACCTGCCTCCTCGGTGTCTGCTCCGTGCCGAGATCCCCTGCATGGCCGGCGCTCTCCTTTGTCGTCATCACGTCCTCGCGCACGCCGTCCCGTCATCCAATAGGAGCGGCGTGCGTAGCGGCGTGATGGCGGCGACGGAGAGCGAGGATACCGGGCAACAGAGACGTTCCGGAGCGACGTGGACACCCCGGGGACGCGGCGACAGCGATGGAGGGCAACATCCAGGGCAGCGGTGATGAGCAGTGACTGGTACGGAGCGGCGGGGACACGTGAGTATTACCTCCTATACCAGTGGTCTTCAACCTGCGGACCTCCAGATGTTGCAAAACTACAACTCCCAGCATGCCCGGACAGCCAACGGCTGTCCGGGCATGCTGGGAGTTGTAGTTTTGAAACATCTGAAGGTCCGCAGGTTGAAGATCACTGTCCTATACTTTACGTTGTATTTGGTTCAGAATCTTTATTTTCTAGATTTTTATGCTTTAAAATTGGGTGCGTCTTATATGCCGGAGCGTCTTAAATGCCGAAAAATACGGTACTCTTTTCGACACCTTAGCAGGGTTGTTGCATTTTATTTTACACTGTGGGTACAGTCTAATCCCTGAAGAGTCTCCTATCATGTACATAGAAAGGGATTAACAGCCTTCATCTACACTATCTAAGTTTTATATGTAAAGACTGGTTTTATCTGTATGAGTAAGGCTTCTTTCACACTACCGTCATGTCCTTGCATTTTAACCCCTTAAGGACCACAGGTTTTTTCCGTTTTTGCACTTTCAGATTTTCCACCTCACCTTCTAAAAATCAGAACGCTTTCAATTTTGCACCTACAGACTTATATGATGGCTTGTTTTTTGCGCCACCAATTGTACTTTGTAATGACATCAATCATTTCACCCCAAAATTTATGGCGAAACCAGAAAAAAATTATTTGTGGGGCAAAATTTAAAAAACCACCCGCTATTTTGTAACTTTTGGGGCTTCAGATTCTACGCAGTGCACTTTTTGCTAAAAATGACACCATATTTTTATTATGTTGGTCCATACAGTTACAATGATACCCAATTTATATAGTTTTTTTTTTCACTACAAATTATAACTACATGCACCAAAATTAGTATGTTTAAAATTGTCATTTTCTGACCCCTATAACTTTTTTATTTTTCCCTATACGGGGAAGTATGAGGGATAATTTTTTGCGCAGTGACCTGAAGTTTTTATTGGTACCATGATTGTTTTTATGGGACTTTTTGATCACTTTTTATACATTTTTTTAGGGTATACAAAGTGACCAAAAATACGCAATTTTAGACTCACTTTTTTTTACTCTATTTTTTAGCCCCTATAGGGGACTATTACATGCAATCCTTTGATTGCATACACTGAACAATACTATGCCATAGCATAGCATTGATCAGTGTAATCTGTGCTCGATTGCTCCAGCCTGGATCTCAGGCTTGGAGCAATGGAGCGACGATCGGACAGCGAGGAGCAAGGCAAGGTGCCTCCTGCTTTGCTCTCAGCGCTTCGGGATGCCGCAATTTCACCGTGGTGGTCCTGAACAGCTCCACTGAGCTAACCGGCAGTATTTTCTCCCTGTTCAGACGCTGCGATCAACTTTGATTGAGGCGTCTAAAGGGTTAATACCGTATATCAGCCCGATCGGCGATGTCCAGTATTAGCCGCGGGTCCTGGTTGCTGATGGCAACTGGGACCCAGCAGGTACGAAGCGCGCTCAGCTCCTAAGCCCAATTCACAAAACGGGAGCCGGCCACGGACATAAATATATGTCCGTGGTCGTTAAGGGGTCAACAGCAGTTTTTCTGCTGAAAGAAGAAAAACAACAGATGATAATGGATAATCAATGTCCGTTATTTTAATGGGCATTCTGTCGAAACAACGGACATGTTCCATCTGTTATCACCCATTATTTCATCTGTTATTGTCTGTTATTTTATATCCATTATTTTATTTTCATGTTCTGAGCATGCGCAATAAAAATAACGGATCATAACGGACGTTAAAATAATGGGCACTAACAGATGTCAATTGGGAACATCTGTTACGCATAGACTTCAGTGTTATTCCACCGTTATTTTTTACAGGACAAAAATTTGTGCATGCACCGTCTTTTGTGCCGTCAAAAATAACGGCCGTTAGTCATAACGAGACATAACTGGTGCTGCAAGATGGTCAAAAAACCCCATTGACATGAATGGGATTTTTTTGATGGCCGTATTAGGGACTTTTAGATGGGAGTTCATGGTGAGAGTTTTTGCAGGATGACTGTGAAAGGGGCCTTACCTGCTATTGTATTATTTGTGCTTATTATTTTAAAGTTCACAATTTGGAACTTGTCAAATTCACTGGTGCCATAATGACAATTATTACAAATTTGTAAATTATTTCTCTTTAAAAAGAGGCGTAATAACGGCGTAATAACGATGCCGGAAAGCGAGGCCCGGACCCCGGAGAAGATGCAGAAGATGCCAGAGGATCGCGAAGTGGACCCAGAGCAGCGGGGATAGGTAAGTGAACCTGTCCGGGATGCTTAAAATGCTATCCGACAGCAGCTTAAGCATTTTGTGCTGCCGGATAGCAGTTAATGCGATGGCCCCGACATATAAAAGCATTGTATGTCGATGCTGACATCGACATGCGATGGCCTTTGAGAAGCCATCGTATGTCGATTTGATCATATGTCGGGGCCATCGCATGTCGGGGGGTTACTGTACTGTCTTTATGTAATGAAAACTGAGCATGCCTAACCAGAAGAGAAAACAACAGGACAAATCCTATGGCAGCCATCTAAATGCAAAATAGCATCCAGCCTATATAGGTAGGGCTACCTTTCGAAAAAATTAGATTTTTGCAATTATATTTATTTTCACATTTAACATACCTGTTTCATAAACTCTACATGGTGTGGTGTAAAAACTCCTTTATCCGCTTTCTGGGCAATTTCCTTTATTTCACTTTAATTTTTTAGGAATTTTTTTTAATTGTATCTACACTATTACTATATAATTATTTGTCACTTATTAATATTGTCATTTTTGCTTAATATGACATAAGATGTATAATTTGTAATATCTGTGATAAGTGGGAGTTGTTGGCTTTTCCCCTTGTGGGCTTGGCTCACATTGCTCCTACTTATATGTACCTGCCACTAGTGATTTTTATAAATTGTTCTATGTGTCCATAGGCAATGTCTGTTGTTGATGATCGCCCCCATTAGAATAAATATGGTTGAGCTTCCATACCAGACAACTAATAGGCAAATATGGCACAGTTTTTTTGAAGAAAAGTAGATCAAAGTAGATCAGGGGATGCTGATCAATATGCCGCCTACCATGCCCGGATCTGCCCCGCTGTTCGCCTGTTATCTTCATTCTTCTGGATATGCAAATGAGCTGCTAACTACCACGGGCGGGGTTACAAGGCTTCTTCCGACATTCTAATGTCGGCACCACTCGTCCGCCGCACCGCCCGGCTTATGAATATTCATCCCCTCCCTCCTCAGGGGAGTCCAGTACAGAGCGGGGAGGAACAGTCGGAGGGAGGGGATGAATATTCATAAGCCAGGCGGTGTGGCGGACGAGTGGTGCTGACATTAGAGTGCCGGAAGAAGCCTTGTAACCCCGCCCGTGGTAGTTAGCAGCTCATTTGCATTTCCAGAGGAATGAAGATAACGGGCGAACGGCGGGGCGGATCAGGGCATGGTAGGTATCAAATTAATCAGCGTCCCCCGCACAACCAGCCAGTCAGGGCCAGTTTTAGACTTAAAGGGGTTATCCAGGTAAAAACTTTTTTTTATATATATCAACTGGCCCCAGAAAGTTAAACAGATTTGTAAATTAAATCTTAATCCTTTCAGTACTTATGAGCTGCTGAAGCTGAGTTGTTCTGAGTGCTCTCACATAACACCTGTCTCGGGAACTGTCCAGAGTAGAAGCAAATCCCCATAGCAAACCTCTTCTACTCTGTGCAGTTACCAAGACAAGCAGAGATGTCAGCAGAGAGCACTGTTGCCAGACAGAAATAACAACTCAACTTCAGTGGCTGATAATTATTGGAAGGATTAAGATTTTTAATAGAAGTAATTTACAAATCTGTTTAACTTTCTGGAGCCAGTTGATATCATTTTTTTTTCCCTGGAATACCCCTTCAAAGTGGCCCTGGGAAAAATGAAAAGCTGAAAATAACAAACAAGTCAGTCACATTTAGTTAATTCATGATGTAGCATGCCGGGAATGTTGCAAGTTTATTAACAACTTGGGGACTCAGATCGTACATACACATCCTGGTCCCATTGCCAGCATTTAAAGCGTTCTCACGAGCAAAGGACGCTTTAAACTCGGTGAGTCCCAACTGCTATCAGCAGCCAGGACCCAGGGTTAATGCCAGGTATCACCGATAGGGCCGATGCCCAGCATTAACCCTTTAGACGCCGCAATCAAAGTTTATCACGGCGTCTAAAATTAAACTGAAAGTATCCCGGCAGCTCTGCGGAGCTGATGTCCCAATCAGCTGAGAGGACGGCGGGAGGGTCCTCACCTGCAGCAGAGCACCAATAACACTGAGGACAAAAAAAAAAAGTCTCATCAAAACAAAAATGGTACCGATAAAAACTACAGACCAAGGTGCAAAAAATGAGCCCTCATTTAGCCCCGTATGCGCAAAAATAAAAAAGTTATAGGGGGTCAAAAGAGGACATTTTTAAATGTACTAATTTTGGTGCATGTAGTTATCATTTTTTTAAAGTAGTAAAATAAAATAAAACCTTCAGACATTGAGTATCCTTGCAACCGTATGGACCTACAGAATAAAGATACCGTATATACTCGAGTATAAGCCGAGACCCCTAATTTCAACCCAAAATCCCAGGAAAAGTTATTGACTCGAGTATTAGCCTAGGGTGGGAAATACCTCATCCCCCCCCTGTCATCATCCAGACCCGTCATTAACATCCTCATCATCCCCTTGTCATCATCCCACACATCCCCCCTTCATCATCCCCTTGTCATCATCCCACACATCCCCTTATCATCCCACACATCCCCCCTTCATCATCCCCTTGTCATCATCCCACACATCCCCTTATCATCCCACACATCCCCCCTTCATCATCCCCTTGTCATCATCCCACACATCCCCCCTTCATCATCCCCTTGTCATCATCCCACACATCCCCTTATCCCACACATCCCCCCTTCATCATCCCCTTGTCATCATCCCACACATCCCCCCTTCATCATCCCCTTGTCATCATCCCACACATCCCCTTATCATCCCACACATCCCCTTATCCCACACATCTCCCCTTCATCATCCCCTTGTCATCATCCCACACATCCCCCCTTCATCATCCCCTTGTCATCATCCCACACATCCCCTTATCATCCCACACATCCCCCCTTCATCATCCCCTTGTCATCATCCCACACATCCCCTTATCATCCCACACATCCCCCCTTCATCATCCCCTTGTAATCATCCCACACCCCCCCTTCATCATCCCCACCCCCCTTCATCATCCCCACACCCCCCCCCCCTTCATCATCCTCTGCTCATCATTCGCCCTCAGTGGTCTTCAACCTGCGGACCTCCAGAGGTTTCAAAACTACAACTCCCAGCAAGCCCGGGCAGCCATCGGCTGTCCGGGCTTGCTGGGAGTTGTAGTTTTGAAACCTCCGGAGGTCCGCAGGTTGAAGACCACTGCGGCCTTCAACATGCGGACCTCCAGAGGTTTCAAAACTACAACTCCCAGCAAGCCCGGGCAGCCATCGGCTGTCCGGGCTTGCTGGGAGTTGTAGTTTTGAAACCTCCGGAGGTCCGCAGGTTGAAGACCACTGCGGCCTTCAACATCATCCAGCCCCCTCTCACCCCCTTTAGTTCTGAGTACTCACCTCCGCTCGGCGCTGGTCCGGTCCTGCAGGGCTGTCCGGTAAGGAGGTGGTCCGGTGAGGAGGTGGTCCGGGCTGCTATCTTCACCGGGGGCGCCTCTTCTCCGCGCTTCCGGCCCGGAATAGAGCCGTTGCCTTGACAACGACGCATCTGCGTCGTTGTCAAGGCAACGTGACTATTCTGAGGCCGGGCCCGAAGCGCTTAGAAGAGGCCTCCCCGGTGAAGATAGCAGCCCGGACCACCTCCTCACCGGACCACCTCCTTACCGGACAGCCCTGCAGGACCGGACCAGCGCCGAGCGGAGGTGAGTACTCAGAACTAAAGGGGGTGAGAGGGGGCTGGATGATGTTGAAGGCCGCAGTGGTCTTCAACCTGCGGACCTCCGGAGGTTTCAAAACTACAACTCCCAGCAAGCCCGGACAGCCGATGGCTGCCCTGGCTTGCTGGGAGTTGTAGTTTTGAAACCTCTGGAAGTCCGCAGGTTGAAGACCACTGCGGGTGGGGGAGTTCACTCGAGTATAAGCCGAGGGGGGTGTTTTCAGCACGAAAAATCGTGCTGAAAAACTCGGCTTATACTCGAGTATATACGGTAAGTGATTTATCATTTTTACCGAAAAGTGCACTGTGTAGAAATAGAAGCCCTAAAAAGTAGCAAAATGGCATTTTTTTATTTCACCCCGCAAGTACGTTTTTTTTGTTTGGCCGCAGACTGTTATAAAATAATTAATGTCATTACAAAGTACAATATATGACACAAAAAACAAGCCCTTGTATGGGTCTGTTGGTGCAAAATTGAAAGCGTTATAATTTTTAGAAGGGAAGGAGGAAAAAACGAAAGTGCAAAAACGAAAATCCTTAAGGTCCTTAAGGTGTTAACAGATGAGGAGCACAAGCCACAAAGGACTCTACACACACAATACCGCTATAATGTTCCTAAATAAAAACCACTATACATAGACCAATATTCTCTCATACAGTGATCATATGGTGGTAGATACCAGCTATGCGCTGGCACCCTGCTGACTGAATAAGTGGTGGCCTAAGCCGCATATTTTTATACACTGCTCCACACACTACCCCCCCCCCCCAACCAGCCCCCCTCCCCACCACTAGCATGTCCCCACTCAGCATTTAAAAAAATTATTTTATTTGGCTTCTGGCAGGTGGTGACTTCTACATGGCCAAATCCTGGGCATCCACAAGAGGAGGAGGGGCAGGGGGCTTTTCCTCTTGTTGGAACTTGGGTGCCCGGCTCCTCCTCCTCCACTCCATCTTGACTCCCACTGCAGACAAAACATAGGGGCGGGGCTATCGGGGGTAGGGCTTCAGCCCGGGTGAGCAAATCCAACATCCAGCACACTGGGGCCCCCACCAGAGCATCTCCCTGCCAGCTTTATGTGAGTGACCTCCGCTGAGAGCCTTAAACAGCAGTGATGCTCACTTCTAAATGATGCTTGCTGCAGTATTACATTCCTCCCCCCCCCCCTGAGCCACAAACACACTAGCAGCCACAGGGGGCCCCCTGGAGGATGGGGGCCCTGGGCAACTGCCCTGTTTGCTATCCCCTAATGCTGGCCCTGCAGCCAGTACCTCTGGTTAGTGTGGGGGGAGTTTACAGACAGTTTTCCTTTAATTCTAATATTGCATATATAAGCTGGCAAAACTGAAAACCTAGTGAATTTAACTTTGTAACATATGGTTACACATAGCTTTTACCCTGTTTCATCATTGTACTGTATATGTATTATTTGATGGCTAATAATTCATTGATGGCACTTTACTAAAATAATTACCAGCCACATGATAAATGACTTGATAATATCTACTATATGGTTAAATATTCACATTTAGCATTAGGAAGCCATCAGTTATATAACACTTGATTCTATTATCAGCAATAATTATATGCTCTCATTACCAAGTTATGCCTCTTTATATTAACGTGTTTGCGGAGTATTTGAATTACATTTGATTCAAAACTTTGATTATGTCGTTAAAACATTAGTCAATTTAAGGTATTTGACTAGAATGCCATGATGCAGAATTTCATCTCAATTTTAAATCAGTATATAATAGTAATATCAACTTAAACTTTTGTAATGTCAAATCTAACATAACCCTTGCTCAAGCTACTCAATATCCTTGTTGCCTGTATAATCTAAATTTGGAGACAATCTTATTACCAAGGGTATAACTAACAGTGTAGCCAACAGAACAGATGCTATGGGGCCTGGCCTGGTAACTGGGTAGGTCTACGTCCAATATTTAATGAGCCTTGGAGCCATTGCTGATAACTTCAGGAAGAGGAAGAGGAGGAGGTAGAGTTTGCAGGAAAATATGGCTAGAGTACAAAAATACCATCAAATGGAAGAAAAAGACATGGAGGCATAGCCTATATAATTGATTGCAAAATGGGGCCTTCTATAAGTTTTACAGTAAGTTAAGTTGGCTATATATGAAAGATTTTATATTTTTATTAAGTTTTCATACAGCTTGTTCTCCCTTCATCAATTTGACTAAGTACTTTATTATAAGGTGTACTCTTCCATGACACATATATAATTAAATGGATTTTCTTCTTTATCCAAAAATACTTCACCAACAATCCAGAGATCAGCGTTAGTGGAGATTATTCCACTTCCTTTTATTGTACAGCTGCAATTTGTTAAAATGTGAATCAACTGTTTTACTCAGGGGACGCTGCCCTTAACAACCATTTGCCTTCATGGCGTAAACTATTTCATTCACCCACTTCCTCATTTTGGCACACATTACCAACTTATGTCCTCATTTTAAGTGAAATTGGCATACCTCCATACTGTATGTTGTCTATCACATGTGCCGGGTGTTATCCCAGCATCTGCCATCTTTACTTGCCTCTGAATTAAATCAATCCAGCATCTGTTCACACAATTCCCCAATTCATTACATGGTTCTGCTTCCAATTTTTCATCACGCTTACATGTGGATCCGACCATTGAAGCGTAAACTACTTCATTGCGTAGTAAATGCTCAAAACATAGCATCTCTGACTGTATTCTGCAATGCAAAATGTGGTCCGCTAGATCAAAGCTAGGTGACATTCACATGAAGAGCGTGGCACTACCATTTATTAGCATCTGGATATAAATGCTAAATTTGTCTAATGACAGGGAAGAGTGTCTCATTCATAATTTCAGGTGCCATTAGAATTAATCTTAGTAATCTCTTTTTAGCTGTAATAACTAGTCGCCAGCTGTATTGTTAGCAGTAAATTGCACATCTGAGGTCTATTCCTGCTAAAACAATCTCCGACAGATTGCAGACTAGTGAACATAAGGGCTTGGTGTTTTCAGCAGACCATTCAGTACCTTGCCCCCACTGATCCACTTGCTTGTATATCTGTTTTATATATCTGTATACCCAATCTGTGGAGTGGGTGCGACTGCCTATAGTCCACATTCATATTTTGGGTAAGTCTTTCTCTCTTGCACATAGTGGGATAACTGTTACAGTTTCAACACCCTTTTTCATTTTTTTTCTCTCTGTTCCACCTCTAGGGGGAGGAGGAGTAGATTGGGCACAGGTGTATAAATCTTAGCTTGGGACTCTTATTGAGAGCTTGCTCTTCTGAGTGTTGCTGTGTAAGAGGGGGCATGAAAGAGGAGTTTCAAAAACAGGAGTTTGAAAGCAGGAGGTTGAGATCGCTGTGAGTGTTAATTTCTGAACCCACAAGGTCTACAAAAAATTTGAAGTGTAATTTTGACTGTCTGTTTTTTCCTATACATTTGTGAAATCCCCATAACTAGATGGCCTCCATGTTGGAAAGTGCAGTCCAATGTACATCCTGTTCAATGTATGCAATCCTTGAACAACAGTTTGAGGGTGCATACTGTTGTGCGAGATGTGTGCTAGTTGTTCATTTGGAAGCCCAGATCCTGCTTCTGGAGGGGCGACTGGCAACAATGAAAAGCATTAACAACATGGAGAGGACTCTCCTGCTCACTGAGCAGGCACTCTCGGGAGTAGAGGTGGGGGAGGACAGTGGGACGGAGTTGCAGGACAGTCAGGCAGTTAGCTGGGTTACAGTTAGAAAGCGGGGTAGGGGAAAAAGTGTCAGGGAGGCTAGTCCTGAACTGGCACACCCCAACAAGTTTGCCCGCCTGGCAGATGAGGGGGATGCCATTACAGAGATAGCAGAACTGCAGCAGGATACTGCCTCTGACCACCAGGGGCGTGTCTGCTCCAGTAAGGAGGGAGGGAGGAGTACAGGGCAGGCCAGACAGGTACTAGTGGTGGGGGACTCAATTATTAGGGGGACAGAGAGGGCGATCTGTCACAAAGACCGGGATCGCTGAACAGTGTGTTGTCTGTCTGGCGCACGAGTTCGGCATATCGCGGATCGGGTTGACAGGTTGCTGGGCTGGGCTGGAGAGGACCCAGCAGTCATGGTACATATTGGCACCAAAGACAAAGTAAGAGGTAGGTGGAGTGTCCTTAATAATGATTTCGGGGACTTAGGCCGCAAGCTTAAGGCAAGGACCTCCAAGGTAGTATTTTCTGAAATACTACCAGTACCATGAGCCGCACAGAGAGGCAGCGGGAGATCAGGGAGGTAAACAAGTGGCTGAGAAGCTGGTATAGGAAGGAAGGGTTTGGGTTCATGGAGAACTGGGCTGACTTCGCTGTCGGTTACCGGCTCTACCGTAGGGACGGGCTGCACCTCAATGGGGAGGGTGCAGCTGTGCTTGGGGAGAAGATGGCCAGAAGGGTGGAGGAGTGTTTAAACTAGGGACTTGGCAGAGGGACCCTACAGCAAAGAGGGGGAAGGTAGTGTAGATAGAGAGGTGGAAATTATAAATGTACCTGGGGGTGGAGTGGAGGGAGGGGTTAGAATAGTTAATAGGAATAGGCTTCATAGGAAAATAAAACTTACACCCTTGAATCCCATTAACCCCAATAACATAAAGGATGGAAAAGTAAAGTGTATGGTCACAAATGCCAGAAGCCTAGCAAATAAAATTGGGGAGCTTGAGGCCTTGATACTGGAGGAACATATTGATATAGTTGGGGTCACTGAGACATGGCTGGACTCCTCGCATGACTGGGCTGTCAATCTGCAGGGGTTTACATTGTTTCGCAAAGATAGAATGAACAGAAAAGGTAGTGGAGTCTGTCTGTATGTTAGAAGTGGTTTGAAAGTCAGTTTGAATGATGCCATAGTGTGTGATGATTCTGAGGATGTGGAATCACTGTGGGTAGAATTACAAAAGGAGGGAAATACTGAAAAAATAATACTTGGTGTAATCTACAGACCCCCTAATATCACTGAAGAGATAGAAGGTCGGCTGCATAATCAAATAGAGAGGGCTGCCCAGGCAGGTACAGTGGTAATAATGGGAGATTTTAACTATCCAGATATAGATTGGGGTCCGGGGTTGGATAAAACTACAAAGGGGTGACAATTCCTAAATTTATTGCAGGATAATTTTATGGGCCAGTTTGTGGAGGACCCAACAAGAAGTGATGCCTTGTTGGATCTGATCATTTCCAACAACGCAGAGCTGGTTGGTAATGTAACTGTGAGGGAAAACCTTGGTAATAGCGACCACAATATAGTAACTTTTGACTTAAAATGTAGAAAACAAAGACAGACGGGGAAGGCAAAAACATATAACTTTAAAAAGGCAAATTTCCCTGGGCTGAGAGCTGCACTACAGGACATGGGGGGAGGTGTTCTCAAATACTGATACAGAAGGTAAATGGGACATCTTTAAATCAACTCTAAATAACTATACAGCTAAATATATACCAAAGGGGAATAAATATAAACGATTAAAACCAAATCCTACATGGCTGACAAATGATGTTAAAAGAGCAATAAACAACAAAAAAATAGCCTTCAAAAAATACAAATCTGATGGGTCAGCTATAACATTTAAACAGTACAAAGAGCTTAATAAAATCTGTAAAAATGTAGTAAAAACAGCAAAAATTTAAAATGAGAGACAGGTGGCCAAAAGACAGCAAAACTAATCCTAAATATTTTTTTAGATATATAAATGCAAAAAAAACAAGGACAGAGCATGTAGGACCCCTTAATAATGATAATGGGGAGGTTGTCACCGGCGATCAAGAGAAGGCGGAGCTACTGAATGGGTTCTTTAGTTCTGTATATACTATGGAAGAAGGAGGAGCTGACATTGGCCAGGTCAGTGCTGGTAACACATCATGTAATGTACTGAACTGGCTTAATGTAGAGATGGTACAAGGTAAGTTAAGTAATATAAATGTAAGCAAATCTCCAGGGCCAGATGGACTACACCCAAGAGTTCTTAGAGAGGTAAGTTCAGTAATATCTGTACCCCTGTTCATGATATTTAGAGATTCACTGGTGTCTGGTATTGTGCCAAGGGACTGGCGCAAGGCGAATGTGGTGCCAATCTTCAAAAAGGGCTCTAGGTCTTCCCCAGGAAACTATAGACCGGTAAGTTTAACGTGCATTGTGGGTAAATTGTTTGAAGGACTTATAAGGGATTACATACAGGAATACATAGGGGATAATTGTATTATAAGTGATAGCCAGCATGGGTTTACTAAGGATAGAAGTTGTCAAACCAATCTAATTTGCTTTTTTGAAGAGGTGAGTAGAAGCCTTGACAGAGGAATGGCTGTGGATATATTGTTTCTGGATTTTGCTAAAGCATTTGATACTGTCCCTCATAGACAGGTAAGTTAAGGTCTTTGGGTTTGGAAATTTTAGTTTGTAACTGGATTGAACACTGGCTCATGGATCGTACCCAGAAAGTGGTGGTCAATGATTCGTACTCTGATTGGTCCCCGGTAATTAGTGGTGTACCCCAAGGTTCTGTACTGGGCCGCTGTTGTTTAATTTATTTATCAATGATATAGAGGATGGCATTAACAGCTCTGTTTCTATCTTTGCAGATGACACCAAGCTTTGTAGCACGGTACAGTCTGTAGAGGAGGTGTATAGGTTACAAGATAACTTGGATAGACTAAGTGTCTGGGCATCCACTTGGCAAATGAGGTTCAATGTGGATAAATGTAAAGTTATGCATCTGGGTACTAATAACCTGTATGCGTCGTATGTCTTAGGGGGGATTAAACTGTCAGAGTCACTGGTAGAGAAGGATCTGGGTGTACTTGTAGATCACAGACTACAGAATAGCATGCAATGTCAGGCTGCTGCTTCCAAAGCCGGCAGGATATTGTCATGTATCCAAAGAGGCATGGACTCAAGGGACAGGGACATAACGCTCCCCCTTTATAAAGCATTGGTACGGCCTCACCTGGAATATGCTGTTCAGTTTTGGTCACCTGTCCATAAAAGGGACACTGCGGAGTTGGAAAGGGTGCAGAGACGTGCGACTAAACTAATATGGGGCATGGAACATCTTAGCTATGAGGAGCGATTAAAGGAGTTACAATTGTTTAGTCTTGAGAAGAGACGTTTAAGGGGGGATATGATAAACGTATATAAGTATATAAATGGCCCATACAAAAAATATGGAGAAAAACTGTTCCAGGTTAAACCCCCCCAAAGGACGAGGGGGCACTCCCTCCGTCTGGAGAAGAAAAAGTTTAGTCTCAAGAGGCGACACGCCTTCTTTACCATGAGAACTGTGAACTTATCGAACAGTCTACCTCAGGAACTGGTCACAGCAGGAAAAATTAACAGCTTTAAAACAGGATTAGATACATTCCTGGAACAAAATAACATTAATGCTTATGAAGAAATATAAAATGCCATCCCTTCCCCAATATCGCGCCACACCCCTACCCTTCAATTCCCTGGTTGAACTTGATGGACATATGTCTTTTTTCGACCTTACAATGTAACTAAAGAGGTTTTACCAGATAAATGGGTCTAAACAGATACATGTGAAGTTAAACATATTTGCCAAAATAAGTAAGTATCATAAATTATTGTTTTTAAAAGGCATCCCTACCAATAGGCTGGTAGCTCTCTTGTTTTTTTTTTTGCTTGTTGCCATAAGATACGTTCTGTAGGCAGTTTTCTCTTCATCCTCACTTGCTCTGTTCTCCTTACGCACAGTGAATGTACAGCCAAATGGACTGCAGCATATACCGCTGCTACACTGCATAAAGTTCATTTACATACTTAGTATGAGGGAGTCTGGCTGAATATGAATATGTCCTATGTTATTCATTTTTGCTAACAATGGTATGTGATAGCTGGTGTGATGACAATAAATATTAAAATCAATGGACCTATGAATTTACCTATCATTATGTTTAATGAGGATCACTACTGTTCTTCATCTGGTAGAAAAGGATCTGGTGTGGAAGATCCCTATTTGCTAAACCTGCCTGTAAATATTTTCTCAAACTGGGCATCTTATCTTAAACTGTGAAGATTATTTGAGTGTTTTGAGGATTGTGTAGGTTCCACAGGTGTAGTTAGGATGTTTTTCACCTAGACAAAGATTAATTTCCCAGTCTTTCACCCAAACCATCTATCTAAATACACTGGCTCGAGCAGAGTGGTTTACCCCCCCCCCCCCCCTATCCCACTCCCAACTAGAACTCAGGTAACATGGCCACCAGCCCTTATCTTAGTTATGCCCCTGCCATTGACTATTGGACTATTGGTACATTTTCCAATTAAGCTGGACTAAACTATCAAGCATTTAGTACAAATGCAAACTAGAAAGCCTACATTAACTTTACCAAAATGAAATTAGCCTAGATTATCTCACGGATAAACCACATTTATACGTTTTCATAATAATCAAAATTAAATTAAAGGGATATTCCAGGGAAATTTTTTTTTTTATATCAACTGTCTCCAGAAAGTTTTGTAAATTACTTCTATAAAAAAATCTTAATCCTTTCAATAATTATCAGCTGCTGAAGTTGAGTTGTTCTACTCTGTCTGGCAACAGTGCTCTCTGCTGACATCTCTGCTTGTCTCGGGAACTGCACAGAGTAGAAGAGGTTTGCTATGGGGATTTGCTTCTACTCTGGACAGTTCCCGAGACAGGTATCATCAGAGAGCACTTAGACAGAAAAGAACAACTCAACTTCAGCAGCTCATAAGTACTGAAAGGATTAAGATTTTTTTTATAGAAGTAATTTACTAATCTGTTTAGCTTCCGGGAGCCAGTTGATAGATATAAAAAAAGTTTTTTCCTGAATAACCCCTTTTAAAACAATCACTACTAAAAGGAAAATCGAGATCAAAAACATTATGGGGGTTGTGTATTTCTAAAAAAATTTTAAAAGAATGAATGGAATGAAATGTATGGGGCATCAGTTCACCAAACTGACTGTCAGTAGGAATTGTGATGATGGCAGATCTCATTAAACGAAATCTTCTAATGATATCTGTGAATATTGACCCATCCATGCTGCCCATGCCTGTTTATATCTTTCATGGAGAATCACAGAGGAAACTAACACTTGAGCACTAAAATATTTTAATTTTTCGACCCCCCAAATATGTTAGTGAGAACTGCTTTGTTCCTTGGGTCCCATCGACTAAAAGTAAAATTTGACAATTTAACTGATTTAGCTCAAGATAAAAATGGACAATAGTATCTTTTATATCAGTGTGAACTTTTAAAAGGTCAGTTCTGGAAACCTTTTGTTACCACTTCCATATACGGTATACTGCTATGTTGACAAACATAGAGCAATATCTTCATAACATCTATATAGAATAACATCAATTTTTCCTGAAATCGGCACTCAAGCACTAGATTTATTAGTAGTAAAATATAATAAGTAATTGGTTGCTGTGGGCTTATATTTATTTTAAAGTTATTTTTGTCTAAATTTTTCTACTTTTTTTTTATTTACTTCTCATTACAATCTATTGTATGAAAACTATAGTAAAATTAAGGATATTAATACAAAAGTCTAATCTTACCTTTCCTGGTCTGGAGATATTTGGCCAACATTGCCCCAAAGTTGGTCTTTTGATCTCCATTTCCATCGAAGCGTTGGAAGGTTCTTAACTGGCCGGATGAGGCACGAATATGTCTTGGGTGATGTATAAGGTTCTCCTGTTTTATATCATGGGTCCCTAGGTCTTTATTCATGGAGCCCACAGTGTCCTGTCCTGTCGAGCTTGCAGACAGCACGGCAAGTAATACACAGATACATATTCCTCTGTACATAGCTAAGGAAAAAGTAAGAAACCATGATCATTTTTTAATGGCTTCGATCTATAATTCAGTGAGCATACATCTGCATCCATGTATAAATAATTACTATCTAATATAAAATGTGCAAAAATATTGTTATGCAAAAATGTGTGTAAAAATATGAAAATCCCTGAACAAATGTGTTCCAAATATGCCTTAAGTCATAGTAACAAAGAGCACAAATGCAGAGCTGAGTTTGTAATTTCATATGGTCCACTATGGTATCACATCATGTCACCAGCTTTTAAATAGAATTATAGGCAAAGACATTGTACACACTTAAAATAACTATTACTAAGTACAAACCATATACGGTAGCCTCTAAGAGTTAAACTCTGCTCAATCCTTGTGCTCCACAATTCAACTTTTAGTACAGGCAGGAATTTCCTATGAAGAGTCCATCCAACATTCATTACAGGCTGCTTCAATTCATACATGTGCCATATTACATTTCATACATGTGCCATATTACATTTCATACATGTGCCATATTACATTTCATACATGTGCCATATTACATTTCATACATGTGCCATATTACATTTCATACATGTGCCATATTTCATTTCATACATGTGCCATATTACATTTCATACATGTGCCATATTACATTTCATACATGTGCCATGTTACATTTCATACATGTGCCATGTTACATTTCATACATGTGCCATGTTACATTTCATACATGTGCCATATTACATTTCATACATGTGCCATATTACATTTCATACATGTGCCATATTTCATTTCATACATGTGCCATATTACATTTCATACATGTGCCATGTTACATTTCATACATGTGCCATGTTACATTTCATACATGTGCCATATTACATTTCATACATGTGCCATATTACATTTCATACATGTGCCATATTACATTTCATACACATGCCTAACATAACAACATCTCGCCTGCTAATGACCTACCATAAGGGCAAGATCAATGGTTAATATGTTTTACACAGTGCTGGGTGATGCACATTGGTTGTTGTATGTGAGATTGTATGGACTATGGCACGGAAATGTCTGGTTATGAGTTTTATTTCAGTCATGAACAAGAGTAATCCTATTTGCTATGAAATCCTTATCTGCGCATAATAAAACTTTTTTCGATTTGTCCTAATATAAGACACATCAATTCAAATGTCAAAAACTCAAAAAACTCTTGGACCTTATGAAATGGTCACTTGAGTAATGGACTGACTGAGATATTCAGATTTTTTCCCTGCATAAGAAACAGGTGCAGGGTCCAATTTATTATTCAGGCCCCTAAGTCAATATCATTTGGTGAAAAATCATTATAATCATATGGGTATTATAGACAGTTAGTCCCCAAAGGGCTAATTCTAAAGCATATAAGGTCTCTCCAAATGCCAAAGGATGATACTTGTCTATCATTATTAAGGCAGAATTACACATCACTACAGTATTTTGGTCACCTCATGGTTAACTGGTCTGTGTACTTACCTCGATCTTCCAACTATTTTGTCCTATCATATTTTACCTGCAGCCACACTTTCCTTTTCTAAGAATTCTATTTTTTGTCTAGTACCTGTCCTAAAACATGACAGGAGATGCCAAGTGCATTCAATAACCACTCCTGGCATATTTTCTACAAATGCTTCCTATGACAATTTTATATAATAATTCCTTTTGGCATGTTTTTTATGTAGGTGAGTCATTTATAGCTGATGTATAGATGAGGTATCAATGTATTAGGCTAATACATATCAATAATTGAAATCTTATAATGATATACGTAAAAGCTAGGGAGATGTTAGCAATTAAATACACATTTATTGCAAATACCAGGCACTCGGTGAAGTTCTAAGCACCAGTCCTCTTCCTCCTAAATTTAGGAGATATTTAAAATCTGATTTTACTTTTCCATTTCTAATATTGTAATAAGATTTGCAGTGACGACACACTGCACAGATTAGTACACATACGGATAAGACATATATGATGCAATGCAAAGTTATCTATTATTCTCATATATTAATGTCTATGTAAAAACACAGAATGAGTTTGCATATACTGTAGGTGACATAGTAAAACATAGGATAACTTTATCAGCATATCTTCATATAACAAAATACGGTAAAATATTTCCTATACAAGAAATGAATCAAGACTCTTGTTATAGTAATTAGATCCTTAAACATCTCCAGATTAAAACAATAAGTAGAAGATCTATTTAGTTTCTGCCTAACAGGATGGAAGACCGGTTGTCCATAGAGAACCTGACTGCCTCAAACTTCACAACTACTTCACTATACTGGGGATACTGCAACGTTTGCTGCCGGTTGTTCTGCACAGGTACCACCTGTATAAAACAACTTCTTTGTATGGCAGGTTGAATGACCTGAATTGTATCTGTACAGAGTCATTCATTCTCCTTCTCTTTATAGCAGCGATGCACATGTTCAATAGAAGAGACTGAGTACTCACCTTTCAGAAAAGATCTGCTTTTCCAAAAGAGAAGCAGGGGAGGGCAGTGCTCAGTGTGCAGGAATAGTTACTGTGCTCTTGGCTGCTGTGCTGGAGCTTATATACTCCCCCCCTCACTGTCATCTGTTTGCACAAGCTGATGCAAACAAGGGATCATCGAATGCTCAACTGGATGCCATCAAGTCATGACATATTCATGTCACTCCAGGCGAGTCCACAGATAGACCTCTTACCTTCACTAACATCCCCCCTTATTGTTACTTTATCCCAGTCATTATACACAGTCCCTGCAGTACATGGTCAGTCTGTCCTGTTCATCACGGGAGACCGCGTAATCCTATAAAGGGGTTAAATAGCTTTAGAGAAAAGAGAACTCTGGTTCGTTCCTTCGCTACTGAACTCGCCTTAACTAGAGAGCCAGGCTGCATCCCTTACCTTGCATATAATATATAGGTCTACTGCCAGACAAGAACAGCTAACATGCTTTAAAAGCTTCCAGAAATAAAATATTGCATTGTTAACTCTTCACACGCTGCTCTGTTGTCCAGAGATCCTAGTGATATTTCTCTATTCTGTCCCATTTTTTTAAAATTACTTTAGGACTTTGTGTGTAAGCATATACAGTGGTCGCTCAAGTTACAATATTAATTGGTTCCAGGACGACCATTGTATGTTGAAACCATTGTATGTTGAGACCAGGACTCTATGGAAACCTGGTAATTGGTTCTGAAGCCCCAAAATGTCATCCAAAAATAGGAAAATGTGAGAATTAAAGATAAATAAGTAGATATCTAATATAGATAAAGCAAATCATTACATATAAAAGTAAGAAAGATTTGCTGGGAGCTGTAATCACTGTCTATGTCAGTGTTTCCCAAGCAGGGAGCCTCCAGCTGTTGCAAAACTACAACTCCCAGCATGCCCGGACAGCCAATGGCTGTCCGGGCATGCTGGGAGTTGTAGTTTTGCAACAGCTGGGGTCACCCTGCTTGGGAAACACTGGTCTATGTAGAGGACAGGAGCTTCTTCAGGATCCTATACAGTACACAGTGTCCTAAAAAAGTAATGGAGTCGCCCTCACCTGGTGTCCAAAGGAGCAGCTAAGCCTGGTACAGGTAAAGTGTACAGAACATGTAATACCTCCCTGTACTGTACGGGGCGCTACCAGACACCAGTCAGTGCATACACTTCAGTAATACAGGTAAAGAGTACAGAACATGTAATACCTCCCTGTACTGTAGGGGGCGCTACCAGACACCAGTCAGTGCATACACTTCAGTAATACAGGGGTTTTACCAGTGAATGCCCATTTTGATTGGTCGGTTCTTCCAGCCATTGACACGTTTCACAGATCTGGACTGTCTGTACATTGTATGTTGAGTCTGGTTTCAACTTACGATGGTCCAGAAAAGACCATTGTATGTTGAAACTATTGTATCTTGAGGCCATTGTAAGTTGAGGGATCATTGTATGACTTTATCTTAGTGACAATTAATACTTGACATGTCAGATCCTAAACATTAAAGAAAGAGAAAATACATAGTTCAATTCTTTTTTACATAAAGCTGCTTAAAACGTGACAATTATTCGGAGTCACAGCTCAACACGCATGTGAGAGTAACCCTCAGGCTTTCCACACTATGTTTGTGGTATACTTAGCTTACAATAGCGTCAGATTATGTTATAGGATTGCCTTACACAAAAAGAAACTTTAGGAATGTTTTTTTTTCTTCTAATTCCCATAGTTTAATGCGATGCCTGTATTTGGAGCTAACTATATGACATTCACCTGAGCTATAACGCACCTTGACACATGCAAATGACAAATAAGTTAAATGTACCCATTGTTCCTTTTCTTTGTTATTTTTACTATACAGTAAAGCAGACTAATACTATAGCATCATAACTTTCCTTGTCTATCTCCCACTGGAAATAATTAGTAAACTCGCCAACATCTTTCCTCTGGTGATGTGAAGATGACGTGCAGGACAAGTGGAGGAGTATAATATCTATGTCAAGCATTACGTTATCCTACATCCAAATTCTTTAACCTTTTCAGGTGCTAATGAAGAGGTGTGTAACCCATTCTATTCCTATGATGATGGCCTAGCTATGGCTCCTGTAACTGTAATACATAGAAAGCACATCTATGTCTACTATGTGTGACTAAGACTAGCAGATGAAGCATATAACAAAAGGTCACAACTAAAATACAAATCCCTAAGGCTTGGATAATGGGCCACCTCATAACATTTCATCCATACACTGACATTCTCTATCTTATTGCACTTGATAGTGTAACACTCACGGAGGTAGTGGATCCACTGTACCTGTGTTGAAGATGACATGGGCCGTACCAGGGAGCGGAGTCTAAGGTGCCGCTGGTTTTCACCAGAGCCCACCGCAAAGTAGGATGGACTTGCTGCTGCATGCGGCACCCAGGTCGCTACCCCTGGTATGACTTGTCCACACAGGCTGCTGAGATGAAACGTTGCACAGGAAGGATGAGGCAACTCGTAGTAAGGAAAAGCAGAAGGTCAGGGCAGGCGGCACAGATGTGTGGTCGTTAAATGTAACAGGAGGTCAACAGGCAGGCAGCACAGAAGCAAGCTCAGGTCATGGAGCAGAAGGTGAGAACACAGGCTGGGCTAAGCACAGTAACGCTTTCTCTTGGGCACAGGGCACACAAAGATCTGGCAAGGGGTTGTGGGAGGTGCACATACTTATAGAGAAGGGACAGGTGCAAGCAATAAACAAGGGCACACTGGCCCTTTAAATGACAGGATGCCAGCACAAGCACGCCCTAGGAGGCGGGGGCGTACGTGCCGGGGAACAGAAGCAGCAGAGAAGCCAGCAGGAGCAAGGGGTAAGTGACGGCCCGAGATTTGCATGCGGGCGTGTCCCGCGATGCGAATCCCGGACCCGCTGGAGGAAGGAGGAGGAGAGTGCTCACGGCCAGAGTGAGTGGCTGGAGAACTCGCCGCAACAGATAGACTTTAACTGCATAACATCTAAGTGCTATTGTGACTAGTTTTAGTATGACTGCTACTATTAGCATTAATGCTGTGCGGCTTTAAGGCTGTGTTGAATACAACGTAATCACTGTACAGATTACAATTCAATGTTTGAAACATTATGTGCAATATGTACAAGAAGATGCTATATTAACCCATTCTCTATAATTCCATACATACCTTCTTCCCTTTCTAACATAGAGCTTGCCATATCATATTCATGTTTGTGTACTAAGGTTTCCTAGTTAAAACTGGTTTTCATATAATAGGTTCTGTCTATAGCACATCATTTCCATGTTTTTGGTTGGTATCTGAACTGTCCACATGACTCAATCCTTTACACTCAACTATCTGTCCACTTTTCATTACCCTGATCCCTTAAGTTACAATATTACTTGGTCATTTCATAATCAAATCATTGTATCTTGAGACCTTATCTCTATAAAAAAAACTGGTAATTGGTTCCAAAGTCTCCAAAATGTCATCCCAAAATAAAAAACTAAGAATAAAGAAAAATTGCAAGATTACTAATAGATTAAGCAAATTAATCCTTGCATATAAATGTGAGAAATAGCTGCATCCCTTTATACGTAGAGGACGGGTTCTCTCCAGGGTCCTGTTCAGTACACACAGTGTATCAGAGATATAAGTATGGAGTTGCCATCATCACTCCTCAAACGGAGCAGCTAGACCTGGTAAAGAATAGTATAGTACTGCATTATACTGTAGGGAGGTGCTACTAGATAGCAAATCCGTGCATGCACTACAATAATACAGGGGTTTTACCAGTGAAATGCCTGCTTTGATTGGATCTTACAGCCACTCATACAAGCCACAAATCAGAACTGTTTTTGCATTGTATGTTGAGTGTGGTTTCAAGGCACAATGGTCCAGAAAAGATCCTTGTAGGCTGAAAACATTGTAACCTGAGGCCATTGTAGCTTTATTTGCTTTATTTGTATCACTGTATTTGCTACACACATATAACTTCATTTATCCAAACTTTTTCTAAGTATTTAGAAAACATAAGGAGAGGCAGTACGGATTAGGCACTTACTAATCTGTGTCATCAAACCATATACATATAAAAAGGGTATTCTGTCAAACAACTTTTTTGAGCATACTGCCCAGAACGCTTGCATGTAAAAAACAAAAAAACAAAACAAAACTGGATTTATCTCCCACCACTCCCCCCATGCCTATGGTATCCTGCTTCCGGCCTCCGCAGCAATCCTCTTCCTGCTTCTTGTCACACTGCGGCTCAGCTAATAGCTGGCCATAGCGGCAGTGGGACCTATGGGGCCCTGGCACCAGGAAGAAGGAACAGGAAGAGAATAGCTGCAGAGTTTGGGAGCAGGATACCAGAGGCACCAGGGGAGAGGCCGGAGGTAAGTACAGTTATTTTATTATTATTATTATTTTTTTTTACATGCCAGGATTCTGGGCACAATGCTAAAAAAAAGTTGCATCCTGGAATACCCCTTTAATAGCCAATAATGTCTTAATATGGACATAGTAGACTTTGTGTGAATGACTGTCAATCCTGACCTGAAATCTAGCCTGACGTTTTCTGGTTCTATCCCTTGATAATGTAGGAGTCACATATTTAAGAGACGTCCATTCAATCAATAAAGCTTGGGTATAGTTCACTATGTCTGTCAATGGACTCTAAACACAAATAGGATTACAAACATTGTAATAACAGGCATTTGTTCTTATCCCCTTCCAGCATCATACACGTATTCTTACTAAGTCCTGTGGCATCATATCATTTCCAGCACAGTGAGAATGTCTGCCTGGATTAAGCATCTGAAAATCTATACAGCGCTTCTTCATTTTAATCACTGTCCAGCAGGATCACACGGCAATAAGCATCGTCATTGTGAGCTGTTACATTCTCTCGAGAGACAGATTAAATCCCTTCTCCAAACATGACATTATCATTTACTGCGCTCTGTAAGATCTATAGTGTTGACACTGCAAGCAGCCTCTTTCCTGAGGTGTAATCCATTTAAACGTTTTCCCTATCCCTAGATCAACCAAATGCTGCTCACTCATGTACATATCTACACATCGATCAGGAGGAGCACTGTCACTAACAGGTGTCTTTTACATCATCATAATGATATTAATGGCTACCACATCAGGCCTGTAAAGTGCAATGGAAACAAGCAAATTAAACCATGCTTCTTCATTCAGTCGTATTTTGGTGCATATTTCCACAATACTGTACCATTAAAGGGGTACTCCGGCCCTGAAACATCTTATCCCCTATCCAAAGGATAAGGGGATAAGATGTCTCACCGCGGGGGTCCCGCCGCTGGGGACCCCCGCAATCTTGTGTTCGACACCCACCTGTTTGAGCTGCACACTGCGGTGCCAGCTCACAAACAGCCGTGTCGACCACGGGGCCGGAGTATGATGACGTCACGACTCCGCCCCCGTGTGATGTCACCCCCCGCTATGCAAGTCTATGGGAGGGGGGCGTGACGGCTGTTTGTGAGCTGGCACCGCGGTGTGCAGCTCAAACAGGTGGGGGGCGAACACAAGATTGCGGGGGTCCCCAGCGGTGCGACCCCCACGGTGAGACATCTTATCCCCTATACTTTGGATAGGGGATAAGGTGTCTCAGGGCCGGAGTACCCCTTTAACACAATATCCTTGTGACAGTGCTTGCTAATTAAACTATTTCAGGGTTCAAAGCTTATTTCTAATACTTTAAGGGAATCTGTCAGCTGTATATGATACAGTCACTATTTTTCTGGAGCTGATGATGTTGGCCAGAATCTTTTTATTTTTCAACCAAATGTCAAGGAGGTGGAGCTCAGCTGCTCAACTGCTCAAATGCCATAGCCTGGTATTCCACTTTGCTTGCCTTGCCTCCCAGCACCTCCTTGACTGAAGTGCAGAGCTCCAGACATAAATCAAGGAGAGGCTGGGAGATGAGGGACAGTGAAGAGGTGTGCCAGGCTGTGGCATTTGAGCACCTTAGCATCACTTTCTAGACACTTGAAAGTTTGCAACATCTCCAGGAAAGGTAAAGTTTGCTTTAATAACCTAACAGCTATCCAAAATGTCTGTAGTGCCGTAGAGGCTACGGATTCCCTTTAAATGTTACTTGCATAAATGCAGCTAGCATAGGGTTTTACTGACAGCACGGTTACCATATATATACAGGTAGATAGGGAAGGTGATCCTGTTCCTAACACTTCTTAAAGGGTGAAAATCAGTGCAGCTGTTCTGGAGATATTCGTCTTGTTGCAATAGAGGCGGCTTCTGCTATTCGCTAACTGCTTTCTCCTGCTCGCTCAAGACAATCACCACGCCCGTTTGGCCAATGACTCCACCCCTCTGTATATATTTATCCCCTCTTTCTCAGCATGTCCATGAAGAAAATACCATAGTAGCAACAAGGCTACACCGATTTTCACCCCATAAGAAACACAAGAAACAGAATCACCTGCACTGTCTACCTGTATATTCAGGTTAGTGCGGTTGAAACTGTTAATTTCCTTTTAACCCCTTTACGACAATTGATGAAAAGGTACGTCATGGTGCGGTGGTACTTAGCGCACCATGAAGTACATTTACGCTCTGTAATGACCGCGAGCACTGGACCGATGCTCCTGTCATACACGGCAGGTCCCGGCTGCCATCAGCAGCTGGGGACCCGGCGGTAATTGCAGATATCAGCGATCATGCTGATGTCCGCCAGTAATCCCTCAGATGCCGTGATCAATACAGATCAGGGCATCTGCGGCAGTGTGGTACTTAAAATGGATGATCCAGATTGCCTGCAGCGCTGCCACGGGGTTCCGATCATCCAACATGGCAGCTGGAGGCCCCCTCCCCTGCCTCCGTCTGTCTTCCAGGGGTCTAAGATTGAGCAGAACAGAGCAAAAAGATCGCCGATAACACTGATCAGTGCTATGCCCTATGTCCAGCACTGAACAGTATTAGCAATCAACTGATTGCTATAAATTGTCCCCTATGGGGACATAAAAAGGGTTAAAAAAAAAGTAAAATAATGTGAAAAATCTTCTCCCCAATAAAAATTTAAATAGTCCCTTTTTCCCCATTTTACCACCAAGAAGCGTAAAAAAAATAAACAAAAATAATTGGTATTGATGCGTGTGGAAAAGTCTGAACTATTAAATTATATTGTTAATTATATTAAACATGAAAACAATTTTTTTATAAAAATTTTTTAAAAAGTTAAATAGAAGCAAAGGTGGTACAGATAAAAACTACAGATCACAGCGCAAAAAAAAGGAGCCCTCATACTGCCCCATATACGAAAAAATAAGAAAGTTATAGGTGGTCAAAATAGGGCAATTTTAAACATACCGTATATACTCGAGTATTAGCCGTTCCGAATATAAGCCGAGGCCCCTAATTTCACCCCAAAAACCTAGGAAAATTTATTGACTTGACTATCAGGCTAGGGTGGGAAATACATCATCCCCCTGTCATCATCCAGACCCCCGTCATTAACACCTCCGTCATCATCACCCCCGTCATTATCACCCTCATCATCATCATCACCCCGTCATCATCCCCCTCGTCATCATCCCCCCCCTTCATCATCACCGCCTGTCAATCCCTTCGTCATCATTCAGACCCCCCTTTTGTTTTCTATTCTCCTCCCCAGTTGTGGAAGGGTTAGCTGGTCCGGGCCGTCCATCTTCGTCCATCTATGCTGCAGGGATAGGTGGGGAGGGTTAGTCGTTCCGGGATGTCCATCTTTACCGGGAGGCCCTCTTCTCCGCTCGGGGACCGTCACGGACTAGTGACATTGCGTTGACGACAACGCGCAGGGACATCCGTGCGCAGCAGACGTCCGCGACGTCCCTGCACGGTGGCGTCAATGCAGCGTCACTAGATCGGGGCCGGCCCGGAGCGGAGAAGAGTGCCTCCCGGTGAAGATGGACAGCCAGGAACGACTAACCCTCCCCACCGGAAGATCCCTGCAGCATAGATGGCCGAAGATGGATGTCCTGGCTCATCCCCTCACAGATAAGCCAGAAGCGTTTTTTGTTCACTCGAGTATAAGCCGAGGGGGGGCGTTTTCAGCACAAAAAATCGTACTGAAAAACTCGGCTTATACTCGAGTATACACGGTACAAATTTTGTTAAAATAGTTTGAGATTTTTTAAAGCAATACAATTATAAAAAGCATATAACATGGGTATTATTTTAATTGTATTGACCCACAGAATAAAGAAAAAAAATTTTAACGGTAAAATGTACAGCGTGAATACAAAACCTTCCAAAATGTGCTAAATTGCGGCTTTCTTTTCAATCTCCCCACATAAATAATATTTTTTTGGTTGCGCCGTACATTTTATGGTAAAATGAGTGATGCCATTACAAAGTAAAATTGGTGACGCAAAAAGCAAGACCTCATATGGGTCTTGTCGGTGAAAATATAAAAGATGCTAGGGACGTTAGGGACCCACTCTGGATAGGTGGCCTTGACGTGGCGAGTGGGCTTGTACTTTTTGATCAAAATGTATACTAACAACCTGTTAGTTTTTGATATTATGCTGAGAAGCAATCAGATCATTATACAAGATTGTAGATGTGCACCATGACAGCTCTTCTACCCGAATTCACACGAAAATATAAAAGAGTTATGATTTTTAGAAATCAGGTAAGGAGGAAAAAATGAAAATGCAAAAATAAAGTTGGCCTGGTCCTTAAAGGGATATTCCAGGAATTTTTTTTTATTTGACTATGCTACTGGGGCTGTAAAGTTAGTGTACTTCATAATATAGTGTCTGTACCTGTGTGTGACAGTTTTCTCACAATTCTTCTGTGATTTTAACCTCAATATTAATTTTTAACAGCATACAAAATGACTGTTGTCTCAGATTTTTCTCAGGCTGCAAAGCAGCCGAGACCTGACCTCACTAGTCAGCTGATGACAAGGAGCCTGTCTGCTTCAATGGGTGGAGAAAGATCAATCTGCAACTAATGCAACAGATGTAGGCACCCTGATTAAAAACCACAGGTCTTTTGAATGGATCCAGCTCATTTATGTTTCAATAGGTGGGGTGGCTGATGTGTGGGAGGGAGGAAAATGGAATTATGGGATTTGTAGCCCAAAAAAGAAAACTCAAGCAGGAAATACCAGTTCACAGAAAACTAGCCACAGTGTTTATGGTAATCTCACAACTCAGCCATTTAGCCCCAAGACCAGCGCAGATCCTTCCTAAGCATGTCCAATACTGTCTTACAGGTACGTACTAAAATCACCTTATGCTCGATAGCCCCTTTAAGGCCAAAATGGGCTTGGTCCTTAAAGGGGTACTCCATTGGAAAATATTTTTGTCCAGAGTAGGAGCAAATCCCCATAGAAAACTTATCCTGCTCTGGACAGTTCCTAAAATGGACAGAGGTGTCAGCAGAGAGCACTGTGGTCAGGCAGAAAGGAAAAAAAAAAAAAAGAACTTCCTGTGGATCATAACTGGAGCTGATAAGTACTGGAAGGTTTAAGATTTGTTAAGAGAAGTAATTTACACATTTGTTTAACTTTCTGTCACCAGTTGATTAAAAATTTTTTTTCCCAGTGGAGTACTCCTTTAAGGGGTTAAGTGAACCAAACTTGAGGAAATGCCCATGGTGCTGGAGTGCTGGAAAGAAATGTGACTGTTGTCTCCACCTGGTGTGTCTTGTATTGTAGTATAACTACAAGATGAAATGTAATAATAAGAATAAGGATAAGAATTCAATAATAAGAATGACTGTTTCTGAAAAAAATATGATCCTTTGATTTCTCCAATATAAAATAAAACATACAGCCTGCTATAGTAATAAAATATCAAAATACACTATATACCGCCAGTCTGCCCCCTTCTGTTTACTTGCCTGATATAAAACCCACACAGCTCCGCCAATCACTGCCCTCAACAGGACCCTGCAGTGTGTTCCGAACATCACCAGCAGGGTATAAAGAGGGCATCATCCAGGGAAGTAAACAGAGGCAGCAGGGAAGATGAAAGGTGAGTATAGTGTATTTTGTTATTTTATAACCATAGCAGCTGCCAATATATATTGAAAGACACGTTTAAACATTATTTTAGGTTTTTGAAATCATGCAGTTGTGTGTGCAGTTATAGCAACATATATATATATATATATATATATATATACATATATATAGATATATATGTATATATATATAGTATATAAATACATAGTAGATGTTAGCAATGTATTCTGTTGTTATTCAGGGGTTATTTCACAGATTTTATCTTTCATGCACTTTATGGAGTTATTAAATGTTATGTCCTAACTTGCTTTTTTTCAGTGAAATTGTTAATAGTACTTTGGTGATGTGATCCTGCCATGTAGAGGAAAAGCAGAATGGGGTATACAATAATTTTGAGGGGCCTGGCACACCCATTATTGAGAGAAATATTAATGGACTAGCAAAGATATCTAATCAATAAAGAGATGGCAATGGGACATGATGGCATGTGAGAATGTTTTGCAATCCTCTACCCTGTACCTATATTCATTCATGCATTCATTCATCTCTAACTGAGACCAAGAAAACCGTGTTTTCACCATCCAGTAGGATATCAGACACCTCTACATTGCCAGTTATCTAGAAAAGTTTTCCATTAACCAGGTACAGTAGATACTGGCTGAAGAAGTGTTCCAAGAACAAGCTATGCATATAGTCTTTTAAATTACAGTACATTATAATGCCATGCTTTTGGAATGTTTTAACTGATGGTTTATTCAATTTAGTAATATAAAACAAAAGACAGACAGCGCTCCATAGTGTGATACCGTTGTTGCACAGAGGAATTAATGCAGGTGGATGTTGCTCTTACCACAATGGGTTACACTCCACCAAGTGCAACAATGGATTAGGGTGTAGAATATGAATAAGGTGTCAGCAGCCACTCCTCGTCTCGTCAGATATAGCCCAAAAAATAGTAGAACTCCAGATACACGGGCGCTCAACAACCAAGTAGCAGGATAAAATGTTTATTCACCCATAATGCAACGCAGCCTGATGAAGCAGCTGTGCTGTGAAACGCGTTGCATTATGGGTGAATAAACATTTTATCCTGCTACTTGGTTGTTGAGCCCCCGTGTATCCTGTCCACACCTTTGGAGTTCTACAATTTTTTTGGGCTCAATTTAGTAATGTGATTAAGGGCAGACAAATATTCAAAATGTCAAGTACCTCAAGCCATGTGTGCCTCCTTATGAGTGTTACAAAACAAGCAGATCACTCTTTTATCATAGAAGAAACCCTGCATCAACCCTATAATTCAAGTTATGCATTTAATTAGCAGTAAAAATAGAGTAATTTTACAACAATTTCTATCCCGATTTTATGTTTATGCAAATTGTGGAAAAATGTTGCTATTTTTACAGAAATTTGAAAAATTTGTAGTGGTAAACGCAGCATCATTTAAGTGATATGTGTAAACACAGCCTTAAAATACTTAAATGGACACTATCAGATACAAAAAGTTTTGATATGTTGTAAAGCATGCAAAACCAATAGGTTTTGCAATTTCTTTCATTAGAAAAAGCCAGTCAAACAACTGCCCCCCCCCCCTCTGCCTGCTTGGACACATACTCGTCCTGCTGTGTCCATGCATCATCCCCTATGTCATGGACACACTTCCTTGATTGACAGCTGTGAGCACAGGGCTCACAGCTGGAGGAAAAATCCTCCCACTGTCAGCTTGTGTCCCGCTCCTGCCAGTGAGGACAAGCTGGGAATTGTAGTTTTGCTAATGCTAAGGGAGATGTGAGCAGACAGCATACTGAGGGAGGGGGGGGGGGAGACCTGCACAGTGAGGCCACAGTGAGTGATATATATATATATATATATATATATATATATATATATATAAAAATATTTTGTTGGATCTGACGGGTACGCTTTAATGAATTTGTCCCTTTCAGTTTAAGGGAATTTTAAAGCTTCAGCATCACCCCGCCTTAAAGTATGACAATACTGATTATCATACGAAAAAACTGATTAAAATACGACCCTGTATATTATCTCTTTCACATACATGTAGAGTGATAAGGTAAGAAATGCATTTGAATTTTTTCTTGTTCCATGATTTTTATATCTTTTGTCATTGTTGATAAACTAGCAACCATCCTGTCATGTGCAATATGTTGTATTTGTCTTCTTCAGTCGAAAAAGAATGACACACACACACACACACACAATAAATGCAACTGAATTCAAGATTGCATACCTTTAGAGAATTGGTCATTTATGTAACGTTTTTAGTGAGCAAGCAAAACACATTTTATTTATTTATTATGGGATTCATAATTAAGTGTATGTTATAACAAAATAGCACAATCATAAATGAAACATAGAATAAAAAAACAGAGCAGGATGCGCTCCGTAGTGTTATATCGCAAGGTATATGGGTAACGCAGAATGTGAATTTGCGCTTCCCAAAATGGGTTGTACTGCGTCCAAGTACAACCATGGATTAAAATGCATATAGTATGAAGTTCCAGCAGCCGTTCCATTACCTTTCACAGACAAAGATCCAACACAATTTCCTCAAATATAGGCAGAGTCAGAGAGACGCTTGAAACCAAGGTGAGGATAAAACTTCTACTTTATTCCCATAATGCAACGCGTTTCGCGGAGGTTCCGCTTCATCAGGCACGAAACATGCCAACAACAAAAAATAATTGTATTTTCCTCCTTTAGCATTAAAGGGGTACTCTGCCCCTAGACATTTTATCCCCTATCCAAATGATCTCTCCTGCAGCACCCCCGTTCACCAGCTGCACGTAGCATAGAAAGCTGGATAGGGGATAAGATATCTAGGGGCAGAGTACCCCTTTATTGACAGCATGTAGTCTTTTGTAATAGTTGTCTATAAGGCCCAGCATTTTTGTAAGTGGTATAGCTGCCCATTTGTCTTGGCAAAATGCCTTCAGGTCATGCAAGTCTTTGTTCGTCTTGCTTGAACCGTCTTTTAGATCTTCCCACAGTGACAACTTCACTTTTTTCTGTTGTAACCACTGGAGGGTCAATTTGGTCTTGTACTTGTACTGGTCATTGTCATGCTGGAAAGTCCCAAAAAGTCCCATGTGCAGCTTTTGTGCAGAAAATTGCAAATTGTTTGACATTATTTTATGATAACTTCGTGCCATCAATTTTACTAAAAAACTTCTGTGCCCTTAGCGCTCACACATCCCTGAAGCATCACCAAGCAACAACCATGCTTTACAGTGAGGCTAGTATTCTTTTCCCAATAGGGCTTGTTAAAGGGGTATTCCGGGCAAAAACATTTTATCCCCAACGGATAGGGAATAAGATGTCCGATCGTGTGTGTGTGTGTGGGGGGGGGGGGGGGCGCTGCTGAGACCCCCGCGATCTCCCTGCAGCACCTGCATTCTATGCGGGTACTGAATCTCCAGTTTTGGAAACCTCCGGCTTTCCGGGACTGGGGACGTGACGTCCCGCCATGCCCCCTCCATTCATGTCAAAGCGCTTTTGGTTGTGAACATACAGATTTATTTTGGCCTGCCTATTGTAGCCAAGATTTTTTTTATGGCATTAGTGCAGTAAAGGTTTCCATCTGGCAACTCAACCATTTGCATCTCATATTTCCTGTATTGTCATATTGTGCTTCTTGAAGCTACTTGTCAACCACACCATCTTTTTCCAGAGCAAACAGTATTTCTCCCCTGGTTTCCTGTGGGTTTTCTATGTATCTCAAACAATTCTCCAAGCATTTGTGGCTGAAATCTTTCTTGGTCTACCTGACTTTGGCTTGGTATCACGATATCCCCAAATTTTCCTCTACTAAATAAGTGGTTAAAAAGTACTAAGTGGCTTTCAATGTCTTTTTACATCATTTTCTATCTTTTTACACAGGTTTTGACAGTTTTTTTTGCTCCCCATGGCTCAGTATCTGACCTGCTTGGTGCATCTATATGATAGCTAATAAATTGAATGGCTATTTATACACAAACACTAACTGCAATTTCAAAAGCCACAGGTGTGGGAAATTATTTTTAACCTGTGTGTGTCACCCTGTGTATCTGTAATAATTATTCCAAATGTTGATCAGGGCCATTTGGGCGATTTCCATTATCATTATGATTAACCCCTTAAGGACCAAGCCCATTTTGACCTTAAAGGGGAACTCCGGGGGAAACAAGTAGAAATTTTTTTTCAAATTCACTGGTGCCTGAAAGTTAAACAGATTTGTAAATTAGTAAAAAATTAAACATAAACCAACCCCTGAAAGCTAGTATCAGAAAAAACGATACATAAATATAACTGGTTATATAAATTGAAATAAATTAAAATAAGAATGTGCTTCAATTATAGGATGCAAATAGTATAAAATTTTATTAAAATACAAATATAAGCAAATTAAACCTTATAGCACAGGGCCCTTGTGCAGAGGTAGTGTAATGAAGTTATAATATCACAACTTAATAAACACCGATAACTAGCAATGTTTTCATAAAGAAGATGAGTTTTTCCGGTAATCCAGTATCTGATAATCCAGACAATGATAGAATGTCCCGTATTTAAAGTCCTGATATGATGATAGGATAGAGATATATTTCCCAGCCTGGTAGATAGCTCAGCCGTGGTCTCCTTAGGACAATAGATGAGGTCCGCAATCCTTGCATGGTGTACAACACTGGCATGCATTACTGCAGCGGTCTGCCTGCCACAGACCGAGATGTAATTGGAATTATGCCGCTCCCAAGGTGCTCGCTGATAGATGGTAACAAGCGGCTTCTGGATACGGACCTCGTGGCGTCCTATGGCGTGTGACGTCACAGGCAATCGGCAAGATAACCTGGATGCTGGATCAGGATAATGCGGCTGGCTGGCTAAGAACCTTTGGCTGCTTTCGGGCTGGTCTGGAAGTCCTTAGGTAAATATGTGCTTGATGGATATCGGTGATGCAATAAAATTTGTTAGAAATCACCTAGACACGTTTCAGGGCACTTGTGAATAAAAATGGCCCTTACCTCAGTAGGCATTACCTCAGAAAGGGCCGTTTTTATTCACTAGTGCCCTGAAACACGTCAGTTCGCGGAATTCGAGTGGAATTTGCGCGGAATTCACGCATTTTACTGTGTGTCCTATCTTCTTTCATTTCCGTGCGGAATTCAGTGCAAATTCCGTGCAAATCCCACGCAAATCCTGCGCAAATTCAGCGCAAATTCTGCTCAAATTTTGTGCAAATTCCGCATGGAAAAAAACTAAGTTTTGGAGCAGATTTTGTAAGAGAACATTCCGCTCACACCTTAACCAGTGTGAACATACCTGTATACAGCAGCTGATAAGTACTAGAAGGTTTAAGATTTTTCAATGGAGGGATTTACAAATCTGTTTAACTTTCTTGCACCAGTTGATTTGAAAACATTTTTTTTTTCACCGGAGTTCCCCTTTAAGGACCAGGCCAATTTTATTTTTGCATTTTTGTTTTTTTCCTCCTCGCCTTCTAAAAATCGTAACTCTTTTATATTTTCATCCACAGACAAGTATGAGAGCTTTTTTTTGCGTGGCCAGTTGTCCTTTGTAATTACATAAAATGTATGGCGCAACCCAAAAAATACTATTTGTGTGGGGAAATTAAAAAGAAAACCGCAATTTTTCAAATTTTGGAAGATTTTGTTTTCACTCCGTACAATTTACTGTAAAAATTACATGTGTTCTTTATTCTGTGGATCAATACGATTAAAATGATACCCATGATTACACACTTTTCTACTATTGTTGCGCTTAAAAAACATCACAAACTTTTTAACCAAATTAGTATGTTTAAAATCCCTCTATTTTGACGACCTATACATTTGAAATTTTGTATTAATTATGTATAAGCAGTGGTATGAGGGCTAATTTTTTGCGCTCTGATCTGTACTTTTTATTGATACCACATTTGTGCATATAAAACCTTTAATAATTTTTTTATTCATTTTTTTAATAAAATGTGACAAAAAAGCAGCAATTTTGACTTTTCTTTTTTCATGCCGTTCACCGTACAGGATCATTAACATTATATAATAATTCAGACACTTACGCACGTGGCGATACCAAATATGTTTATAATTTTTTTTTTTTACACTTTTTGGGGGTAAAAGGTAACATTTTACATTTTTATTGGGGGAGGGCATAGTCAAATTTTTTTTTCACTTTTTATTCACTTTTTATGTCGCCATAGGGGACTATCTATAGTAATCATTTGATTGCTAATACTGTTTAGTGCTATGCATAGGGCATAGCACTGATCAGTGTTATCAGCAATTTTCTGCTCTGGTCTGCTCGATTTCAGACCAGAGCAGAAGAAGCTGGGACGACAGCGGAGGCAGGTGAGTGAACCTTTGTCCACCATGTTAGCTGATCTGAGCTGATCACGGCCGTGGGGGCGATCAGATCAGGATAAAATGATCAGCACTGCCGCAGATGCCGTGATCTGTATTGATCACCGCATCTTAGGGGTTAATGGCAGACATCCGCGCGATCATGGATGTTGGCCATTATTGGCGGGTCCCTGGCTGCTATCAGTAGGCGGTACCTGCCGCACATGACCCGATCATCATCCGTGGTCATGTGGTCATGTACAGGATGTAAATGTACGTCCTGGTGCGCAAAGTACCGTTGTTAAGGGGTTAAAAAGTCAAACTATGTGATAATAAATAGCTTCATTTAAACTATGACAATTGCAATCCTTTAATAAATTACGTTTTTGGCATGATTAGTAATATTTTTTTTAAATCAATGGCAACATTTTACAATACCTGCCAGGGTGTGCAAACTTTTGAGCACAACTGTGAAGTTTTATGTTGTAGACTTGTCCCCCATCATTCTGCACTCAATAATCAATGATGACAAAGTGAAAACATAAATGTTAGAGAACTTCGTTAATTTATTGAAAAGAAAAAAAACAAAATATTGCGTTGACATAAGTATTCAGACCCTTTACTCAGTACTTAGTTAAAGCACCTTTGACAGTGATTTCAGTCTTCTTGGGGTGATGCCACAAGGTTTGCACACTTGGACTTGGGCATTTTCTTCAATTCTTTTCTGCAGAGTCTCTCATGTTCTGTCAGGTTCTATGGTGGACCACATAAAGCCAATTTTAGGTCTCTCCATAGATGTTTCATTGGGTACAAGTCATGGCTCTGGCTAGGCAACTCAAGAACATTAACAGAGCTGTTCTTAAGCCACTCCTGTGTTGTCTTCGCTGTGTGCTTGGAGCCGAATCTTCAGCCCAGTCTGAGGTCCAGAGCACTCAGAATCACATTTAATTAGGAATGAAGCTATTCACACATGGAATCTCCAAGTCTTCACTGTCAGACTCGCCCTACTTTATGTGGGCATTTGACTTGTGTTAGGGATGCGACAATTTAAAATCACTGCCACCAATCCAATATGAGTTCATACCTATAATTCCCAATGACCCAAATCTAAAAATAAGCCAAACAATAAGGTTAACTCAACACTATACACTAAACCTCTTCAGGATAATGTTTTTCTTTTACTAGGCAAAGGTATTCATATTTTTATAACTGCACCTTGGGTCAAGTACTCCAACCTGACAACCTCCACTAAAGTATTCTCACTTAGCAATGGCTAACATGTAGATGAAAAGAAGACACTAAATCAAACTAGTAAGGCAGCAAACACAAATAGTACTCAGACAGGGAGAGTTCAGGACAAGAGGAGTTCTTGGTATTCAGGCAGAAGTTCAGGGCAGGCAGCAGAAATAGGACATAGTCTGAAAATAATCCATGTGTTCACCAAACTAGAACACGGGCAACCATAATTGTAAAACACAGGAATCTGCTCATACACTGGATGATGAGGAAAGGGTTCCTAAGCATGGCAGTATGTTTCCACTAGGCACCTAAAGGCACACGCTTAGGGCGGCATTGTTGAGGGCACAACACTAAAATTTATAAAAATAATGATGAAAATAACTTTTTTTTAATCTAGATGCTGTCACTGTGGTCTGGAGAAAAAATAATTGATTTTGCCTTTAGCCTGCAACTACAGAATTTATAAGCAGTGGGCTGAGGGTATGTGAGTGTTTGGTTTGATAGACATTCCTGGTGTTTGGCAGTCTGCTAAACCAGCCACTTACACACCCTGCCCACCACTTACAACTACCTGACAACTATGCCAGGTAGGGGAGAATCCTTTCTTAGTAGCCCTCTGAAGACCTAATCCCCACAGCCTCAGCCTGTAAGCAAAGAGATTTGTGATTGACTGCCCCCATATGCTTACAGGACATCCAGATATAAACATCTATAGGTCATGGTAGAGGGAAGTACTGGATGCCAATACACTATATGACACTGGGTCACACACTATGCAATAGGACAGGGGGTGACATGAACTCAATAGGATTAATAGGGGGAGCAATTGGATCATGGGAATTAAAAGAGTATGAAAGGGGGTTAAATAGGGTGGTAGAGGATAACAGTAAATTACAGAAAGTAAAAAATGGCACCAGAATAAATGTAGCACAACCAAGGGCCCCGGGTACTACATGGGTACTATTAAACCATGTCTCCACCCATCCTTTGGGTAAAACTACACAGGCCAGAATTGCTGAGGATTTGCAGCTGCAGCATGCTTGTTATGTTGTGGGTTTGTGGTTGACCCCCATTTTTATTGTATAGTGAAGAAGTCCACTGGGAATATGCAACAAAACCTGCATGCAACACATAAGTATTTTGTTATGTATTTGTGACAGACCTGTATGAAAAAATTCTTACGTGTGTCTAGGGCAGCCCGAGCTGTAAACATGGCCCTGTTCCTAAGCAGCCTAGGGCAGCTTGGCATTGGCTAGAGAGAGATGGGAGTCAGCTTGCAAGAGAAGGAAACCCAAAGGTTCCAGAAAGAGGTCAATGGGTAGGAATCCATAAAACTGGAAATCAGCCATAAGCAGAATGTCGATCACATAATACCAAGCCAGGGAAATGGGGAACAAGAGCAGGACACCAGGCAGAGATAGGAATGGAGTGACGAGATATGACTGGACTTTTTTTTTTTTTTTTTTTTTTTTTTTTTTTTTTTAAAGCTTATCTTTGTTTAGTCTGGAGTATAGTAATTTACTTTAGAAGATTAGAGATTAGAAGACTGCTGTTTTTTCTGTTGTTTGTGGGTTATGTCGAATACTGCATAATGGACTCAGCCCAGAATACAAAGTTTAAACAAAATCTTTTTAGAGCTGACAAAGAAAATTATTCTTCAATGTGCATTACAATTGGCAATGATAGTACTGAAGCATTCTCAAATGTAGACATAGTTTTTAGTAATTTATGACAGAAAATTTTGTTTGTATCTGCAGCTAGAGATGAGTGAATTGAAGCTGACGAACCCGAATTTGTTACGAATTTCAGGAAATATTCGATTTGCAATGAATGCGAATATCGCCGTGATTCTATCACACAAATTACTTCATTAAACTCCATTTTACAGCATTCCAGGCACCAGGGCATCTAAAATGGGGGATCCACATGTCAGTACATGGAGCAAGGGACGCTGGGAAGGTGGGAAGGCAAGGCGGGTAGGGAAGTAGGCGGGATGACCCTGAATCACATGCAGGATGCAGCCTATCAGCAGCCAGTCACCCCAGCCCTATATAATTGGCAGCCATATTGCGGCCAGCCACTTCATTCATGACACTGCAGAGAGATAGGACGGACAGCCTGTGTGTGTGTGTTACAGCAGAGAAAAGCGCATTCCAGCAGCATTTAACATCCTTGCCAGTCACATCAGCGTTCTCGTGGACGGAGAGCATTGTTTTTTTCACTGAAAAGGATTTTTGCTGCAGGCATTAACCTCCCAGTCACTTTCTTCGGCATAGTATTACAGAGAGTGGCAGATAGCTCTGTGTTGCCTCATACATTTCAACAAGCTGCCTCAACTTCATAAACCTTAGCAGAGGAGGCAGGAATAATTTTTCAGCACAATTCAGTGTCTTTGTTCCACAAAAAATCATCTACTGGTTATACTAGTCTGTAGATGGTATAATACCCAGCAGTCCATTCCTAATAGTCTTTGACAGAGTGCAATTTTTTGTTTAGCACACAGCTTTTTTTGGCTGCAGCACTGTTGTGTACTGCTGGTGTTTTACAAAAATATATATATTTTTTAAGGGTACTGTAGCGCATTATTCTGCCCTCATCAGTGCATACCGCATATGTACATCTAAATTGTGTACTATTTTGTGCCTGTTAATCTGTCAATGGCCCACATACTGTGAAAGGACAGACAAAAGTAATCTCCTGCTGGTGTTTTACAAAAATACAGAATTTTTAGCCGTATTGTAGCGCATTTTTCTGCCCTCATCAGTGCATACCGCATACGTACACCTAAGTAGTGTATTATTTTTTACCTGTTAATCTGTCAAGGGTCTATATACTGCTGCTGTTCTAGACAAATATTGTTTTAAGTGAAGTGAAGCGTATTGTACTCCCCTCATATACGCAATAAGTATGTCATGCAGAGTAGTGAAATTTCAATTACAAAATCCATTATATCAATTTCAAAATCTTAAATTAAAATGTAAACATCATAAATTTCAATGGTCTCGTCATGCTGCTGCCAACTCCAGGCTGTAACATTCAGGCAATATATGGTTTACTGAAGCTGCTGGGCCTGGGTCTGGGAATAAAACTTTTGTAATGGTAGCAGTAGCTACCCAAAATCTTCAGTTTAAATTTCAAACTTCGCTTTTTTTTTTTCTTAGGGATTGTGAAGCCCTGGGGTCTCCTCATGCTTCAGTCAACTTCAGGCTGTGCCATTCAGGCAATATATGCTGGTCTGGGAATAAAAATTTTGTTATGGTAGCACTAGATTCCCAAAATCTTCTGTTTAAATTTCAGAATTCATCTTTTAATCTTTGGGATTGTGAAGGCCTAGTGTCTATTCATGCTGCTGCCAAATCCTGGCTGTGCTATTCAGACACTATATGATCTCCTCATGCTTCAGACAAATCCAGGCTGTGTCATTCAGGCAATATTTGGTTTACTGATGCTGCTGGGCCTGGGTCTGGGAATAAAAATTTTGTTTTGGTAGCGCTAGCTACCCAAAATCTTCGGTTTTAATTTCAGAATTCATCTTATTATCTTAGGGATCATGAAGGCCTAGTGTCTACTCATGCTGCTGCAAACTCCTGGTTGTGCCATTCAGCCACTATATGGTCTCCTCATGCTGCCAACACCTCCACACTGTGTCATTCAGCCACTATATGGTCTCCTCATGCTGCCAAAACCTCCACGCTGTGTCATTCAGCCACTATATGGTCTCCTCATGCTTCAGGCTCATCCAAGCTGTGTCATTTAGCCACTATATGGTCTCCTCATGCTGCCAAAACCTCCACGCTGTGTCATTCAGCCACTATATGGTCTCCTCATGCTTCAGGCTCATCCAAGCTGTGTCATTTAGCCACTATATGGTCTCCTCATGCTGCCAAAACCTCCACGCTGTGTCATTCAGCCACTATATGGTCTCCTCATACTGATGCCACCTCCAGGCTCTGTCATTGTGCCACTCTGTGGCAGTGATTCTAAAAGCAATGCTGGTAATCTGCATGTCATTCTGAATAACATTATTATTTCACTACCCCAGCACACTCCATATGCGTGTTAGAACACAGCAAGGTGGGCCAGAGGCTCTCTGTAGGCCAGAAATAGCCGTTTTTAATATAGATTCGCTGCAAATAAATTTGGATCAAAACAAATTTTTTCGAAAAATTGGGCGAATCGGTCAAATCAAATTTTTCTAACGTTTGCTCATCTCTACCTGCAGCAAATATTTAGGTGATGGTCTCTTGTTTTTCAGACTAAAGTAAGAGAAGATATAGTGTGACAAACAAACAGACTTACTCATGTTATACAATATTTGTCCATGTGTATTTCTCCCAGGAATCCTGAATACGTCCAGGTTAATTTGGTCCTATTGTAGACACTGTGAAGAATATCAAATTGTCTATCATGAGTATCTTGTCTGTACTGATAAATATTGTAAAGCATTTTATAGACACAGCTACTGCATGCATCAGCTCACTGTTTGTTCCTAGGTGATGCTTATTTGATCCCTTAGGTTAATGACACCCCAGCCCTATATAATTGGCAGCCATATTGCGGCCAGCCACTTCATTCATGACACTGCAGAGAGATAGGACGGACAGCCTGTGTGTGTGTGTTACAGCAGAGAAAAGCGCATTCCAGCAGCATTTAACATCCTTGCCAGTCACATCAGCGTTCTCGTGGACGGAGAGCATTGTTTTTTTCACTGAAAAGGATTTTTGCTGCAGGCATTAACCTCCCAGTCACTTTCTTCGGCATAGTATTACAGAGAGTGGCAGATAGCTCTGTGTTGCCTCATACATTTCAACAAGCTGCCTCAACTTCATAAACCTTAGCAGAGGAGGCAGGAATAATTTTTCAGCACAATTCAGTGTCTTTGTTCCACAAAAAATCATCTACTGGTTATACTAGTCTGTAGATGGTATAATACCCAGCAGTCCATTCCTAATAGTCTTTGACAGAGTGCAATTTTTTGTTTAGCACACAGCTTTTTTTGGCTGCAGCACTGTTGTGTACTGCTGGTGTTTTACAAAAATATATATATTTTTTAAGGGTACTGTAGCGCATTATTCTGCCCTCATCAGTGCATACCGCATATGTACATCTAAATTGTGTACTATTTTGTGCCTGTTAATCTGTCAATGGCCCACATACTGTGAAAGGACAGACAAAAGTAATCTCCTGCTGGTGTTTTACAAAAATACAGAATTTTTAGCCGTATTGTAGCGCATTTTTCTGCCCTCATCAGTGCATACCGCATACGTACACCTAAGTAGTGTATTATTTTTTACCTGTTAATCTGTCAAGGGTCTATATACTGCTGCTGTTCTAGACAAATATTGTTTTAAGTGAAGTGAAGCGTATTGTACTCCCCTCATATACGCAATAAGTATGTCATGCAGAGTAGTGAAATTTCAATTACAAAATCCATTATATCAATTTCAAAATCTTAAATTAAAATGTAAACATCATAAATTTCAATGGTCTCGTCATGCTGCTGCCAACTCCAGGCTGTAACATTCAGGCAATATATGGTTTACTGAAGCTGCTGGGCCTGGGTCTGGGAATAAAACTTTTGTAATGGTAGCAGTAGCTACCCAAAATCTTCAGTTTAAATTTCAAACTTCGCTTTTTTTTTTTCTTAGGGATTGTGAAGCCCTGGGGTCTCCTCATGCTTCAGTCAACTTCAGGCTGTGCCATTCAGGCAATATATGCTGGTCTGGGAATAAAAATTTTGTTATGGTAGCACTAGATTCCCAAAATCTTCTGTTTAAATTTCAGAATTCATCTTTTAATCTTTGGGATTGTGAAGGCCTAGTGTCTATTCATGCTGCTGCCAAATCCTGGCTGTGCTATTCAGACACTATATGATCTCCTCATGCTTCAGACAAATCCAGGCTGTGTCATTCAGGCAATATTTGGTTTACTGATGCTGCTGGGCCTGGGTCTGGGAATAAAAATTTTGTTTTGGTAGCGCTAGCTACCCAAAATCTTCGGTTTTAATTTCAGAATTCATCTTATTATCTTAGGGATCATGAAGGCCTAGTGTCTACTCATGCTGCTGCAAACTCCTGGTTGTGCCATTCAGCCACTATATGGTCTCCTCATGCTGCCAACACCTCCACACTGTGTCATTCAGCCACTATATGGTCTCCTCATGCTGCCAAAACCTCCACGCTGTGTCATTCAGCCACTATATGGTCTCCTCATGCTTCAGGCTCATCCAAGCTGTGTCATTTAGCCACTATATGGTCTCCTCATGCTGCCAAAACCTCCACGCTGTGTCATTCAGCCACTATATGGTCTCCTCATGCTTCAGGCTCATCCAAGCTGTGTCATTTAGCCACTATATGGTCTCCTCATGCTGCCAAAACCTCCACGCTGTGTCATTCAGCCACTATATGGTCTCCTCATACTGATGCCACCTCCAGGCTCTGTCATTGTGCCACTCTGTGGCAGTGATTCTAAAAGCAATGCTGGTAATCTGCATGTCATTCTTAATAACATTATTATTTCACTACCCCAGCACACTCCATATGCGTGTTAGAACACAGCAAGGTGGGCCAGAGGCTCTCTGTAGGCCAGAAATAGCCGTTTTTAATATAGATTCGCTGCAAATAAATTTGGATCAAAACTAATTTTTTCGAAAAATTGGGCGAATCGGTCAAATCAAATTTTTCTAACGTTTGCTCATCTCTACCTGCAGCAAATATTTAGGTGATGGTCTCTTGTTTTTCAGACTAAAGTGAGAGAAGATATAGTGTGACAAACAAACAGACTTACTCATGTTATACAATATTTGTCCATGTGTATTTCTCCCAGGAATCCTGAATACGTCCAGGTTAATTTGGTCCTATTGTAGACACTGTGAAGAATATCAAATTGTCTATCATGAGTATCTTGTCTGTACTGATAAATATTGTAAAGCATTTTATAGACACAGCTACTGCATGCATCAGCTCACTGTTTGTTCCTAGGTGATGCTTATTTGATCCCTTAGGTTAATGACATAAGTGAATTTTGGAATACACTTTTGGTACAGTGAGAATCAGAAATGCAGGGCAAACACAAGATAAAGAAGAAATGACTCTTACTTTGACAGAACCAGTCTGTCTGTGGATTGTATAGAAGGCCATTAAGTGAATGGGCAAATGTAGTCCTATAGTTCCCCAGTATCAGCCATTGCATGAGAAATAAGCAGCAGGCTGCTCAGTTGTTTGATCGAGGTTCTAGAGACCAGTTGTGGCTTTCATAAGGGGCGTAACTATAGGGGATGCAGGGGTAGCAGTCACACTGGTGCCCTGGTGCCTAAGTGGGCACAACAGCGCCTCTACCCTATAAGAAAACACCAGTATAAGATATGGCACACATTAGACACAGGGCCTATTACAGATTTTGCACTGGGGTCCTGAAGCTACAAGTTACTCCTCTGGCTCATATTAAGGAGGTTATCTGCAATACATTTTAGTTTTTTGTTTCTGATAAAGGGCAAAACATTGAATCATTACAGGTACATAAAGGAAAATATATATTTAAAGATTGCAGGGTAATTGTTACCAATTATCAATATGGTAAATGTTAAATAATTCACATAACACTTTATACAAGCTTAAGTGTAGGTTTTATGAACCTTGATTGAAAGGCATTTTATGATAATTTTATTAACAGTTTTGCAAATAACAGTCTTAATTACTCCTGATAAATTTAGCTGACATATTCTAGAACAATAGGTATTGTTAACATAACAAAAATGTCAGCTGTCTAGTGTATATGACTGATCCACGTGTAAGTGAAAGAAATCTGGCATTATATAATTTCAACAAGCTATCGGGAGATACAGTACTAGTGCATTGTGCGCTTAATAAAATCATATCTTACTAATGTGGTGTAGGTGTGGGGGTGGGGGTGAGTCAGGAGGTATTTTTTACTATGATCATTTTAAAGCAATCTCTATCTACAGTATCTATCTATCTTCCAAAAAAAGGAGCCAGAGGTAGAGAAGAGGTAGAGCTGTGCAGTTAGAGCGTGGGTGTTGCTGTGCAAATGAAGGGTGGGGTTATGCATATAGAGACTTGGGTAATGTATTGTATCATTTTCTATTTCCAAATAAAACTATATTACTATAAAAATAATGGACTGAGCAAATACCCGTATACCATGGCTAATAAAGGATCTACATTTGGAGCGCTGCCTAAATCTTCATTTTTGTACATACATAGAACTTCTGTATTGCATCCTCTGAGCCGTGATGAACCAATTTTCTTCAACCTTTTCTACAAAGATTTATCATGTATATGTTCATATAGATTTTGATCAGAATTACTGTGCAGCGGTTCTGTCCTGTGTTTACAATTAAAGTTAGAACTGTACTACATTTGACTTTGGTAATATTTAATATTTATACTACCAAGCTGATGTTATTTTCCACCATCCACAATGGAACCCTTATATTACTTAGGCAAAGATTACATTGCCATTGTCCTCCGTCCCGTTAAAGGAAAACTGTCAGCTTTCTTCCCCCACACTAACCAGCGGTACTGGCTCGTAGTGTGGGGGATGCTGATCAGTTTGGTCCTTACCATGCCCGGATCTGCCGCACCGTTCGGCAGTAATCTTCTATTCTCAGTATATTCAAATCAGGTGGTAACTGGCACTCTGACGTTAGTGCCAGACCGCAGTGCCGCCCAGCTAATCAATATTCCTCCCTCCGCCTCCACCTCTTCTCCCCGCTCTGTAATGAAGTGAGAGGGGAGGAATATTGATGAGCTTGGCAGCGCTGCGCCCCGGCACTGACATCAGAGTGCCAGTTAGCACCTCATTTGAATATACCGATAATAGAAGATCACGGCCGAACGGCGCGGCAGATCCAGGCACGGTAAGGACCAAACTGATCAGCATCCCCTGCACTACCAGCCAGTACCGCTGGTTAGTGCAGGGGAAGAAAGGTGTCAGTTTTCTTTTAAGGGCCCGTTCAGACCCTTTTTTTGTGCAGAATGTCCACAAAAAATAAGTCAGAGCACCATGGATTCCACTGTGTCCCGACCGATATAATTGACTTCAATGGGGTCCATTGGGGATCTGGTAATTTACTGGCGTTTAGCTGAGAAAAAAATAGTGCACACACTATTTTTTTCTCTGCTAAACTCCCATCATTCTGACGGACTTGCCAATGGTGCTACTTATTACAGAGCCTGATGGCAATGTGAATTAGCCCTTACTATTGACAGAAATTACTGTATATGTAAATAATAGTGATGAAACCATGCAAATTAGTTTTCTTTTGAAAAATAGATACTGTTGTATGATGTGTGAGAGTTTGTCCCAATGATATATAGTGTATAATCATCTACAATCTACTATTTGTTGGCTGCTGCTTTGTACGGGGGTTGACACGCCCTATTCCCAGGGAGACCTGGGCCCCCGTACAGGTGAATGGTGTAATAATAAACATGACCTGTAGATGGCACTGTGTAGGTTAGTTTACTGGTTGCTGATACAACACAGGAAGAAAGTTCAGTGTTTTTTATGTTATGTTCTCTCTTTTCCATTCTCTCTATGCCATGCTGATGGCTGTTAGAAGCTGCTGATATAGGTTTTGTATGTTTGCAGTTTAATCCACATAAGTAAACCTAGTCCTGCATTATCACAAACTAGCAGTGTCTTTCCTCATACATAATTAACAACACTTTTACACAGGGGCGTCGCCGGGGGGGCTAACAGGGCTATAGCCCTGGGTGTAATGCCAATAGCTACGGGTCTCTCACAGGGCAGATTATTATTTAAATTTTTTTCTTGGGCCACCTAGGCCGGCCCTGCCGCTGCACCGCCGCTGCTCCCTGTTTTAAAGCAGCCGTGGCGCAATAGCACACTTGTATCTAATGAAATGTATCTTTTTTATTGCAAAATTGTTATACATTTTTAAACAGGGATAAATTTATGTGTGTGGACATGGACCTAAAAATGTAGCTGGCAATAATAAAAATGTAATGTGTGTGTGTTTTTCACTTTTTTTTTAATATATATATATTTTTTTAGGTAGTACTACTACTCCCAGCATGGAACACACTATTCCATGATGGCAGTAATAGTACCTGTACTAATTGACAGATCACCCAAGTCTGTTGTGATCCTTCTGTATAATTTATAGATGCGCCGGACGCTCTTCTATGGTCCCCTGCACTGCCGTATATATACACCTATTCATATTTACCGCAGAGAGCTGTGATTGGCCAGATGGTTCCAGCCAATCACAGCTCTCTGTGGGAAATATGAATAGGTGTATATATACGTCTGTGTAGGGGACCATAGAAGAGCGTCCAGCTGCATCTATACATTATACAGGAGGTTCACAGTGGGTGTCAGGAGTGACATCCGCTCTGATCTTTCCTTAACTGCAGGTACTACTACTCCCAACATGGAGCACACTCTGCTCCATGCTGGGAGCTGTAGTATCTGCGTTAAGAGCCAGATCGCAACAGGTGTCAGAAGTTACACTCGCTGCGATCTGTCTATTAATGCAGGTACTACAGCTCCCATCATGGGGCAGAGTGTGCTCCATGTTGGGAGTAGTAGTACCTGCAGGTAAGAACAGATCACAGTGGGTATCACTACTGACACCAGCTGCGATCGTCCTGTCTATAGCAGAGATGCGGAGCGGCTCTATACAGCGCTTGCCTCTCTGCACTATACTCCGGCCGGCCACTTACTCATTCATATTTCTCGCTGAGAGCTGTGATTGGCTGCCACCATCCGGCCAATCCCCACTCTGGGTGGAAAATATGAATGAGTAATGTTCTATTCACATCACTGGCCGGAGTACAGAGCAGAGATGCGAGCGCTGTATAGAGCCGCTCCACATCTCTGCTATATTATGGACAGTCGCATCGGGTGTCACGACTGACACCCGGAGCGATATGTCTATTAGTACAGGTACTACTACTCCCATCATGGAACAGTATGTAAAAAATTTCAAAAAATAGAGAAAAAAAAGTGAAACACACACACACTTTATTAAAAATTTATTAAAATTTTGTTATAAAAAAATATAAATTTTGTTAAATACATTTTCCAGCACTACTGCATCCTTTTTTTTTGGTAATCAACAAATTTTGGGTACCAAAAAAAATAAAAAATAAAAACGCCAAAGGGGCCAAAATTGCACTTTCCACACAAATGATAAAACGCCAGGAAAAACGCCAGATGCAGGAAATTGCACTGGCGTTTTTTCAGGCATTTTTTCTCACCTACTGTGATACCGGGCTACCTAACTTATCTACATATGTGCCTACCTAACTGCCTAGCTACATACCTGACTACCTACCTACTTACCTAAAAAACTGGCTTCCTTTACTACCTGGCTAGTTACCTACCTACACACCTCACTACTTGGCTACCTATGTGCCCATTTTTACTGAGCGGGAAACCAAGGGGGCATTTTTTTAATAGTATGGAGGCCTATAGATGGGGAGATTGTGTAGAGGAGGGCATTGGCACTGGGGGGGCACGGGAAAAATGCGGAGTCTAACATGTTTGTCCTGCAGATGCCAAAGAGATGAAGTTTTGGCTGGAAGAAGCCGTCATGTTGATCTGATCCGAATGGAGAAGAAAAGGAATGAGGATGCCGCTGATCAGAAAAGATGCCATCTGTGAGTCCCTAGATGTAATTTTATGTCTACATTCACACCTGCATATTTTCTGCTGCAGATTTGCTTTAGTAGATTTTGCTGCCCTTTAAGCTGACTTTAAGCGGTTGCAAAATCTGCTACAGCAAATCTCCAGCAGAAAATATGTAGTTGTGAACGTACCCTTAATCACTTATGGAGTCCAATTCCAAGATCTGAAGATTTATTGCACCATATAACATAAAGTGCTTTATTTTATGGTGCAATAAATCTTCAGCCCTGATTTGAACACGGAAACCTGTACTGTGTAGTGCTGGTATCTACCTCTACATGGTCCTGCATATTGTTACGCCGAGTGCTCCGGGTTCCCGCTCCTCCCCGGAGCGCTCGCAGCGTTCTCCTGTTCGCAGCGCCCCGGTCTGACCCGCTGACCGGGAGCGCTGCGATAATGTTCCTAGCCGTGATGCGATCCGCGATGCGGGACGCGCCCGCTCACGATTCGCATCCCGGCCCGCTTACCAGACTCGTTCCCCTTCTGTGCTGCCCCGGCGCGCACGGCCCCACAGTAACAAATATAGTGTTTCTTAGTCAGTGGTAATGGTGGTCATTGTACAGCGGTATTATTTGTTCCTACTGGTAACACACAAAACTAGCAGTGTACGCCTGCACATGTTTCACTTTGTTTGGAGATGCTGACAATTTTTGTTTTCTGTACTGGTATTATTGGTAATATTGGTCTTAGTTTTGGTTGGATATGGTCACTAACGGTATGGCGGTAATATGTATGGTAATATTTCTCCTTGTATACTGGTATAATGGGCACGATTGGGTCTGAATGATGCATGGCTAGGGGGTGTGACTGGGGTGTGGTTAGGGGCATGGCTTGGGCTATGGGCTCTAGCGCCCGATCTTTTGCAGACCTAGCAACGCCCTAGCTTTACAATACTTAACTGTTGTAGGTGCTTGTGTCTATCCAGATTAAAGGGGTACTTCCGTGGAAAAAATTTTGTTCCAATCAACTGGTGCCAGAAAGTGAAACAGATTTGTAAATTACTTCTATGTAAAAATCTTAATCCTTCCAGTACTTATTAGCTGTTGTATGCTCCAGAGGAAGTTGTATATTTTTTTCTGTATGACCAGAGTGCTCTCTGCTGACCCCTCTGTCCATGTCAGGAACTGTTCAGAGCAGGAGAGGTTTGCTATGGGGATTTGCTCCTGCTCTGGAGAGTGCCTGACATGGACAGAGGTGTCAACAGAGAGCACTGTGGTCAGACTGAAAAGAACTATAACTTCCTCTGGAGCATACAGGGGCCGATAAGTACTGAAAGGATTAAGATTTTAAATATAAGTAGTTTACAAATCTGTTTAACTTTCTGGCACCAGTTGATAAAAAAAAAAAAAAAATGTTTTCCACTGGCATACGCCTTTAAGGCATTTTGAAGAGGCACCAAGAGACTGCTGTACAGTCTCTCTCTCTTCCCAACTAGCATTGGACTCACCACAGCCCATGCTCTAAACAGCCTGCACTTTGCTCATCCTCTTACCGTTTACCATGCACGATTTGTCCTCTGCATTTTGTTTGATATTCTCCTAAGCTCACCATTTCAGTTCTTCTATCTGAGCTCTGAACCATGATGGACAGCTCTCTACCACTACCTTCTCAGTCAGTCACAGACTACATATTGGGCCTCATTTACTAAGCTGAAACCGACCAGTTTTTGGCAGGTTATTTTGGCACAGAGTGTCTGAGACATGTCTGGGACATTTATCAATGTTTGCTTATGTATACTTTTTTTTAGTAATTTTTTCCTTACTTTTTTTCTGCTTATGTGTGACTTATTTATCAACTGCTTTCAGCCTGTTGATAATTTTCTTTCACGTAAGCAATTTTTCCTTTTTTACTTTGGTAGTAGCTTTTTCTGCTCCATGTTTGAGCTGGAGTAAATTTAGTCAATTTTTAACCCTGTTTTTTGCAAATATATGGACGAATATCCGTCATATATTCGATACATTCGCATATTTGTAATATTCGCGTTTTATTTTTGCATATACGAAAATTAACATAAGCGAAAATTTGCATATGCAAAAATTAGCATATGCGAAAATTTGCATAAGCGACAATTCGCATATGTGGAAATTAGCATATGCAAATTTTCACATATGCGAAAAATTCGTACGACAGTCTCACACAGTAGTATTACAGCCTTCTTTACACCACACAAGCTGGAAGCAGAGAGGGATGATCACTGTGATGTGTATTGTGAAAAAAAAACAAAAGAAAAACGAATATTCGTAATTACGAATATATAGTGCTTTATTCGCGAATATTCGCAAATTCGCGAATATGTGATATTCGAGAATGAAATTCACATTGCGAATATTAGCGAACAACACTAATAGTTGCTGTTGAACGCAGCTTTAAGGTTATTAGCAGCACTCGCTGACTTGAAAGACTTAACATTACTGACTGACTGAAGTAGAGATTTTCCTCAAGAGCTTTGTCTATTGCCAGGCTTTGATATTCACCTGTATGCCAAGGTTTTTCCTGAGATTGGGGTGGCTGTGGAATATTGTAGTCTTCTTCTCCCTAGGCTTCTTCTCTCGGTATCAGTATTCCACTCCTTACATTCTCCTACTCTCTCTCACAACAGAACTCTACTGCCCCCATACACTACATATGGCCAAGTTTGGGGGTCGCCCATTGGGGCATTAGGGTCACCTGTTCACTCTGCCACAATCTCTTAAAGGTACAATGTATAAATGAATACATAACATTACACATGAATATATCACATTATAACAGGTTAGACAATGGAGCAGTGGGCCCAACATATAGACAGCAGGGATGCCCAAGGCAATCTTTAGCTGACAGGACAGCCTATTGTACTGGGACACCACACATACTACCAACATGCAACATTTTCAAAATAACATTAATATTTGTATCCACTGTTAATATTGAAAGCTGAGTGACTGGTAGGAACTAAACAATGCATCTGAAAGGTATTTCAGAATAGTCCTACAGAGAGCCATGTGTCATCTAGAGTTAGGAGGGACAGTACTTTACTATGCATATCAGAATTGTGTAATAGGATGTAAACCAAAGTCTTAATTGTAAGGTTAAGGTGCAAAAACTGAAAATTCAGTTAGGTCACATCCATATATTGCAACATTTTCTAAAAAAAATTCACCCAAATATCACCATTTTGGAGATCATCCACTGATATCTACTATGCTGCAGGTAAAACCTATACTGACCATAATAACCTGACAACCAAATAGTGTTGCTCGCGAATATTCGCAATTCGAATTTCGCGAATATAGCGCTATATATTCGTAATTACGAATATTCGTGTTTTTTTTGTTTTTTTTTGTTTTTTTCTTCACAGTACACATCACAGTGATCACCCCTCTCTGCTTTCAGCTTGTGTGGTGTAAAGAAGGCTCTAATACTACTGTGTGAGACTGGCGTGCGAAAATTAGCACACGCGAAAATTCGCATATGCGAAAATTCGCATATGCGAAAATTAGCATATGCTACTTTTCGCGTGTGCTAATTTTGTTTATGCTAATATTCACATATGTTAATTTTCGCATACGCGAATATTCGCTTATGCGAAAATAAGACGAGGATATGCGAATATTCGCGAATATATGGCGAATATTCGTCCATATATTCGCGAATATTCGCGAATTCGAATATGGCCTATGCCGCTCAACACTACAACCAAACAGCATTGCACCTTGCCATAGGAAACACTATTGGGGAGATTTATTAAAACCTGTGTAGAGGAAGAGTGGTGCAGTTGATCATAAAAACCAATAAGATTGCTTCCTTTGCCTCTAAATAATAAAATAAGGGACGTGATCGGGATGCTTAGGGCAACTGCACCATTCTTCCTTTACATAGTATAAGGATTTCACCCTGGGGATACCCTAGACCGTCCAATCACTGACTACACAACCCAGCATGCCCTGACTATCAACTGGTGGGCTTTTCCCGGCCAGTTAAACTTATGCCTCCTGCAACCTCATACTCACTGTTCACACACAGCGTTTGCAACCTCTTGCTGTGTGTCTCGTCCACATCACTCTTGGGTGTCACTCACAGCCCTAGCTGTGTGTTCCTCCCCAGGACCCCTGCCTCCCTCCTACAGCCACCTTGATGTCTTCTAGGGTGAGCACCAACTATTCTGTCTGACTTCATTTTAAACATACTTATCCTTTCTGCTACCTCATTAATTAGGCCACAGGTGGAGGATTCTCCACGGTTAACTAGGGAAATACACCGTTCCCTTGCCACAGTGTCACAATAGGTTTTGCCTAATCTTCTCCTACAACTGAAAACCAATGTAGTTGGCATCTGTACTATTTTTCATGCTTACTGCCAAGTGGCTAATGTGTTGTAATATGTTCAATTGTCATGTCATAACTAGTACAGGCTTGAGCTGCAGCCTAGTAGAACACAATAAGGAACTTTGAAAATTGTAGCATTCAGATTAGTATAAAATTGAGAAGATATAGAGCTCAATGACAACAACCAACAGAATAAATGTCTGATTGGTGGCTGCCCACCTCTTGGACCCAAATCAATTACCATAACTGGGGGCTTATGTCCCCTGTTTGAACAGACAGTGATAGCTCAGGGATGTGCTCGGCTACCTTTGTTAGTTCCATAGAGCTGAATGGAGAAGCAGCGCACATGCCCAACATGGTCCATTCAAATTACTGCATTGGAAGCTGAGTATATATACAAATAATTGCAGAGTTTTGTCCACTTCAGGAGAAATACAAGCTGCAGCCCTCACCACTTCAGTATTTCTTCAATAAAATATCAGGTTACAGAATGCTAGCTACAGTCATTTCACTTTTCCTATGCTTCTTCTTTCAGGCCACACTGGTTTTAAAATTTTTGTATTACCAGCATGAACATGTACACTAATATTGCATATGTTACAGTGAGCGCTCCGGTCCGGTGCTCAGACTGTGAGCGCTCACCTCCTCGCTTCTCACCGCTATGGCCCCGCCTCCTTCTGCTGCCAGCGGGGCTGGTATTCGCATCGCGGGACGCGCCCGCATGTGAATCCCAGCCCGTCACTTACCTCATGCTCCTCCTGCCTCCTCCTTTGCCTCTCTGCTCCGGTACACGTGTCCCCATCCACGTGTGCCGGAGCTCGGAGATTTAAAGGGCCAGTATGCCCAATAATTAAGTAACACCTGTGGCTCAGTTATAAGTTCCTCCCTCACTTCCCTGCCGGATCTTCAGTGCCCCTAGCCTGAGATTTAAGCATTCCCAATTGTCTGTTTGCCTTGCCCGTGTATTTTTACCCTTCCACTATGTTATTTGACTACGCAACTTTGCCGCCTGCCTTGACCTTCTGCTAAGTCTGATTACGCCTCTGTCTCATCCTTCTGTACCTCGTCTTGCCAAGTTACCTGTGTGGTCGAGTCGTATCGGGGGTAGGGACCTTGGTGTCGCCTGCAGCATCAAGCCCATCCTGCCTTGCGGCGGGCTCTGGTAAAGACCAGTGGCACCTTAGACTCTGCTCCTTGATACGGCCTGTGTCATCTGCCACACAGGTTAGAGCAGGGGTCGGCAACTCGCGGCTCCGGAGCCGCATGCGGCTCTTTTACTCCTGTGCCGCTGCTCCGTGAGTCTGTCCCTGGTCCCGGTCACCCTCATTCTGGGACAATGCTGTGTCCCGGAATGATCTGAGCCCGTGAGCCGCCGTCACAGCGTCGTCAGTTTACTTACCTGCCCTGGTGCCATCGGAGCGGAGTCTCTTCTTCCGGGGCTGCGCGGATCCTCACTGTCATGTGACAATGTAACGTCGCATCACAGTGATGTTGCCGGCCTGTGCCTCAGTCGAGGAGCGCCTCCGGGAGAGGAAGATGCAACGCGAGGAGCTGGTGAGTATGTAAAGTACATTACTCACTTGACAGAGGGCATTAGAGGTTAATGCTACCGCTGCCATGGGGTGAGGGGTAACTTAACCCCTCACCCCATGGCAGCGGCAGCGTTATCGCTGCCGCGGGGTGAGTGGTTAACGCTGCCACTGGCATGGGGTGGGGGTTAAGTTACCCCTCACCCCATGGCAGCGGTAGTGTTAACCCGTCACCCCGCGGCAGCATTAACCCCCCTCTCCCCAGTGCATTAACCCCCCTCTCCCCAGCCCACCTCAGGCCTGGACCCCAAAAAAAGCCCACCCCAGGCCTGGGGCCCAAAAAAAAGCCCACCCCAGGCCTGGGCTCAAAAAAAAAGCCCACCCCCCAGCCTGGGCCCAAAAAAAAAGCCCACCCCCCGGCCTGGGCCCAAAAAAAAGCCCACCCCCAGCCTGGGCCCCAAAAAAAGCCCACCCCAGGCCTGGGCCCAAAAAATAGCCCACCCCCAGCCTGGGCCCAAAAAAAAGCCCACCCTAGGCCTGGGCCCAAAAAAAAAAGCCCACCCCAGCCCTGCGCCCCAAAAAAAGCCCACCCCAGGCCTGGGCCTAAAAAAAAAAGCCCACCCCAGGCCTGGGCCCAAAAAAAAGCCCACCCCAGGCCTGGGCCCAAAAAAAGCCAACCCCAGGCCTGGGCCCAAAAAAAGCCCACCCCAGGCCTGGGCCCAAAAAAAGCCCACCCCAGCAAAAATATATTTTACATTGTTAAGTGAAAGTCCTTTTTTTCTTCAGATTGACAGCTGACTGCACGATCCTGTATATATAGCATTAAGATAAGAAACAATATATGCAGTGTTATATTTGTTTTAAATGTCGCAATGGTTTTGCGGCTCCCAGGTTTTTTTTTTCTTCGGAAATGGGTCCAAGTGGCTCTTTTTGTCTTAAAGGTTGCAGACCCTTGGATTAGAGGATCCACATCCAGCAGCGTTACAACATAGAGATATGGATACATCATGTAAAGTCTTGTGGGCTTGTTGAACGATACAATGCATTCAGAAAATCTTCATACCCTTTCACTTTTTTACATTTGTTATGTTGCAACGAGGTGCTAAAATAAAACAAATTCTAATTTCCGCCCATCAATCTGCACTAAAAAAAACCTCATAATTTCAAAGTGAAAAAAATAACTTTAGAAATCTTTGCAAATTTATTGAAAAGGAAAAAAAAAAATTGTAATGACATAAGAATTCAGGAATTCTGGAGTCCTGGTTGTTGCACAGTTCTTCGATTAAAGAATTAGTAAGACCATTGTGCTCTTGGAACTTTCAGTGTAATAGAAGTTTTCCATACCCTTCTGTGCTTCCACACAATTCAGCTAAAAAAAAAAAACAGACCCACACAAGAGGTGGATATAAAATCTGTTAATTTAAGAGAACAATTCTGCAAATGACAGATAAAATAAATATCCATTTACCCCTGGATTAAAACTTAAATAGAGCCAAGGTATAACCCTTGGCTCAATTTAAATGCAATAATAAAGGTTACATTTTAACAATTTACAGCATGGGTAAACGGCTGTTGTTGTTCTGTAATTGACTGAATTGTTTGCTTAAATCCAAACTATCCTATCTTTGAGCTCCATGGGCATTTATTTCCACCTCATGGCTTGGTTTTTACTCTGATATGCATTGTAAGCTGTGAGACCTTAAATAGACAGGGCTGTGTCTTTACCTATTTTGTCCAGTCAACTGAATTTACGACAGGTGACTCTGATCAAGGTATAGAAATATCTTAAAGATGAGCAGGACAAATGGGAGGAGCCAGAACTAAATTTCAAGTGTCATAGCAAAGGGTCTGAATACTTATGTCCATGCAAAACTTTAGTTTTTCCTTTTTAATAAGTTTGCGCAAATATGTGACATTGAGAGCAGATTTTGTTTTATTTTAGCACAAGGCTTCAACATCACAAAAAGTTAAATAAGTGAAAACGTCCGAAGAACCTATATTTTGGGGGGATTAAAACTAGAAACATATTATACAAGCTTATTTATTATACATTTTTTTCACAACCTTTTATTTTCACTGAAAAAATAGAAGACAGTTATTGCTTCTTTGACTATTATCATGCTAGTTACCGTATTTATCGGGGTATACCACGCACCGGCCTATAACACACACCCTCATTTTACCAAGGATATCTGGGTAAAAAAAGTTTTTTACCCAAATATCCATGGTAAAATGAGGGTGCGTGTGTGCGCGTGTATACCCCGATACACCCCCAGGAAAGGCAGGGGGAGAGAGGCCGTCGCTGCCCGCTTCTCTCCCCCTGCCTTTCCTGGGGTCTAGAGCCCTGCGGCCGGCCCTTCTCTCCCCCTGGCTATCGGCGCCGCTGCCCGTTCTGTCCCCCTGACTATCGGTGCCGGCGCTCCATTGCCGGCGCTGATAGCCAGGGGGAGAGAAGCGGCGCCGACAGCCAGGGGGAGAGAAGGGGCAGCGGCACCCATTGCCGGCGCCGCTGCCCCGTTGCCTCCCCCCATCCCCGGGTCCGCGCTGCTGCAGGCCTCCGGCGTGCGTCCCCTGCGTCATTGCTATGCGCTGCAGGGCGTGGCGCTTGACGTCAGTGCGCCGCACTGTAAATAGCAACGACGCAGGGGACGCACGCCGGAGGTCTGCAGCAGCGCGGACCCGACCCCGGCAACAGGTAATTATGCCACCGGGGATGGGGGGAGGCAACGGGGCAGCGGCGCCGGCAATGGGTGCCGCTGCCCCTTCTCTCCCCCTGGCTGTCGGCGCCGCTTCTCTCCCCCTGGCTATCGGCGCCGGCAATGGAGCACCGGCACCGATAGTCAGGGGGACAGAACGGGCAGCGGCGCTGATAGCCAGGGGGTGAGAAGGGCCGGCAGCAGGACTCTAGACCCCCAAGAAAGGCAGGGGGAGAGAAGCGGGCAGCGATGGCCTCTCTCCCCTGCCTTTCCTGGGGGTGTATCGGCGTATAACACGCACATAGACTTTAGGCTAAAAATGTTAGCCTAAAAAGTGCGTGTTATACGCCGATAAATACGGTATTTGTTCTTGACCTGTTTTTTGAGTACAATATTAGTACATTCACACACATACCGGCCCATGATTATAAATTGGAGTTATAGATACACTTCTATACACGTCTTGCTCCAGCCTTGCTCTTTAGATCCTAACTGCTGCAGCATCTTTTACCATGTACTTTGTGGGTTTCTAGAGGTGAGTCATTTTTTATGCAATTTTCTAGTATGGGCCAATTTACATGTTGTATATGTTGCCAGTATACGTAAGCAACATGTCAAAGAGGTATGCCAATGTATGCTGTGGCATACTCTCAGTGACCTATGCAGTTTGATGGACTGAAAGTATGTAATCACTAGTAGACTACATATTTATTGGGCCCACCAGGAAAAAAACATGGTACAATGCAGCATACGTGTTCACACCATAACTGTTCATGCATGGGCAGAGGTCCCTTAGTTCTGCAGTGAGTGTTTTAGACTTTTTTCTCAGCAGAGCACACTAAAATTTATAAAATATAGATTAAAAAAAGAAAGAAAGGGAACCTGCCATCAGCAGTTGTATTATTTAACTGCTGCCACTATGTTGTAGGTCTTTTAAATGCAGTACAAATTTACATGTGCTGTATGGAAAAGTAGCTGCCTTGAGTCACTGGGGTGCAGGATCCATGAGAAGGATTCCAATTTATAACCGGAGGCTTGACACACGGTGTAGCATGCCACAGAAAACTATTTCTACTCTAATAATAAACTTTATCAATTGTCAAGTCAGCTTAATGCACTATAGATGTTTTTTAAAGTAGAAACTGCATATCCCAGTGATTCCAATGGCAAGGCTATGATGAGAGTTTTTGTTTCAACTTTCTCTGCTAACCTTACAAGTGAGAACAGTACTGATAGGGCACAGTCAGGCAGAATTGCCAATGACATTCAGTTACTCACAGGTGACATCTTTTCTGTAGTTGTTGTTTTTCTTCTCCATCTGGTCCAGATGATGATGACTTCTTCGAGCTTTTGCAGAACTTTTGCAGACCCTCATCTTCTATAACAACACATGTTCCTTATAGTGCCATACACTATCCCCCATGAATATAATATTGCTTACACTGTGCCCCTAAATATAACATTGCCACACACTGTGCTCCCTAAATAACAGCTCCATTCATGCACCCACTGAATATAACATTGCTACAAACTTTTTCCCCTGAAAAGAAATACTTCCACAGACTGTGGATCCTAAACACAAGAGCTCCACACACTGCGCCCCCTGAATATAGTTCTGTCACATATTTTACCCCCCTGAAATAAATACTACAACATACTGTGCTTCTTAAAAGCAGGGTAAGAAGAATTCCATAAAGGCTCACTCACAAAACCAAAGCAGTTTAGCAGTCTATTTATGACTGGTTCATAGTAACTTGACAGAAGTGGGCTATTATTGGTCCAAATATGGTATTGGTCTCTACTGTTGCAGAAAGGTTCTGACAACACAGGGGGTGCTGAGTAGGAGAAGCTGCATAGTAAAGAGGTAAAGTACAGCACACTGTCCCACTTAGTATCTGTTCTGGGCTCTCTACAAAGCACAGTCTAAGAAGAGCAATTCCTTGTAACTATCCCTAAGATGCCCTAAGATAGCCCTACACATTAATTACATAAAATTTCAGACATGCTCCTGCTGGGGTGCTTATTTTTTCTGATCACCAATTAAATGTTGTCTGTGCAAGCAGGGGCATAACTATAGAGGATGCAGAAACAGCAGTCGCAGCAGGGCCCTGGTGCCTAAGGGGGCCCAAAGGCACATCTGCCCCATAAGAAAACAATGCATTATAAGTGGCACATGGTAGGTATGGGGCCTTGTTACATATTTTTGCATTGGGACCCAGCAGCTACAAATTACACCTCTGGGTACAAGTAAAGGCTATGTGTCCAATAAGCTACTGCGAGAGAATGAATAACACTGTCAGGGCCCAGAAGCATTCTACTGTAATCTTTGTCGAGTACCATCTAGTGAAAGTTCTAGGTATTTTACCGGCACTGAGGCCTTACCACCATCATGAGACCTCAATGTAATCACCGGTTACGTGATTTCCCCACTGCCGATGTGACACACACTGAGATATCAGTTCATCTCTTTATATTTTATGGCAATGTGTAAAAGCACAATATTTTGCCCCATGACAGTGTTATTCCACCCCCTTGCAGTAGCCTATTGGATACATGGTCTTTATCCGCACCCACTTGTTTTTTCTCCTACTTAATTATGGGTCGGTCCTACTTAATTATGGCTCAGTTTCATAGAGTTGTTGATACCATTCCATTGATACCATAGAGGGTGGACCATTTCCTTCTTAAAAATTTTAGTTTAGGCACCCAGCAAAAACGCATCTGGGAATTCAATGCAATTTATGTGTAGGGATAGTTGCACAGGGTTACCCTTCTCTGGGCAGGTGCTGTGTAGAGGGCCCAGGACAGATCAATGTGAGGCACAGTGTCATTTACTACATCCCTCCTCAGCACCCCCATATATTGTTGGAACCTATTTACAACATAGACACAGATACACATTACCCCTCATTACCCCTCATTACCCCATGTGACACTTTTGGTGACTTGCTGATTTCAGTCATGAACTGACTGCTGAATTTACACTTTTGTTTGGTGAGTGAGCCTCTATGGACTTCCTCTTACCCTGTTTTGCTCTATGGGTTATTGTTGAAATATTTTAATTGTTCATTGTGTGACAGATGTATTTTAAACATCATTTATCAAAAGTTATGTTTTAGAAAGGGCATATATTTCCTCAGTGCTTTTTGGTCATAACATTTAATGTCCATTTGCAAATAAGTGAACATTTTCAAAAATAAATAGGGAGATCAAAACCTGTGCAGAGGAAAAGCTGACCAGTTGCCTATAGCAATCAATTGCTTTTTTCACTCTGAAAAATGAAAGAAGCGATCTGATTGACTGCTATTGGCAAATGGTCAGCTTTTCCTCTGCACAGGTTTTGATAAATCTCCTCTTTTATTTTTGATTTGGAAAATGAGATTGATAATAAGTTGACAATGACAATTTCTGAACAGTGCCGTTAAATTTCAAATATTAATACATGTAAAAAAAAAAATCCATTAGACATAGACTAAAGAACAATACAATTTTTGGTAACACTAAATAAGATGGAAAGCAGAGTGTAAATTTTATCTTGGACACAGGGGTACTCCCTTGGAAAACTTTTTTTTTTTTTAATCAACTGGTGCCAGAAAGTTAAACAGATTTGGAAATCACTTCTATTAAAAAATCTTAATCCTTCCAGTACTTTTTAGGGGCTGTATACTAAAGAGAAATCCAAAAAATAAATGCATTTCCTCTGATGCTCTCTGCTGACCTCTGCTGTCCATTTTAGGAACTGTCCAGAGCAGGAAAAAATCCCCATAGCAAACATATGCTGCTCTGGACAGCTCCTAAAATGGACAGCAGAGGTCAGCAGAGAGCACTGAGGTCATGACATCAGAGGAAATGCATTTCTTTTTTGGATTTCTCTTTAGTATACAGCCCCTAAAAAGTACTGGAAGGATTAACATTTTTTAATAAAAGTCATTTACAAATGTGTTTAACTTTCTGGCACCAGTTGATTAAAAAAGAAAAAGTTTTCCACGGGAGTACCCCTTTAAGTACAATGGGCTTGTTTAAACTTTTACTTGATGCCTGATGCAGAACAATACTGTTTTCTATTCCACTAGCAATTAACAGCAGAACACTGACTGCACTGTGCTATTGGCTAGAGGTGCTATTTTAAATTGCCACTTGTACTATATAAACACTTGCGTATACAGTCATGACCGTACATATTGGCACCCCTGAAATCTTTCAAGAAAATGAAGTATTTCTCATAGAAAAGGATTGCAGTTACACGTTTTGCTATACACATGTCTATTCCCTTCGTGTGTATTAGAACTAAACCAAAAAAGGGAGGAAAAAAAGCTAATTGGACATAATGTCACACCAAACTCCAAAAATGGGCTGGACAAAATTTTGGCACCCTTAACTTAATATTTGGTTGCACACCCTTTGGAAAAAATAACTAAAATCAGTTGCTTCCTATAACCATCAATAAGCTTCTTACACCTCTCAGTGTTACGCCGAGCGCTCGCGGTGTTCTTCAGCGTGCAGCGCCCCGGTCAGACCCGCTGACCGGGAGCGCTGCTCTGTTATCACCGGCGGGGATGCGATCCGCATAGCGGGACGTGCCCGCCCGCGGGTCGCATCCCAATCTTCTCCCGTGCCCCATCCTCCTGCTGTCCTGTCCCGGCGCGCGCGCGGACCCGCTCTCTAGGGCGCGCCGGCTCTCTGAAATTTAAAGGGCCAGTGCACCATTAATTGGTGCCTGGCCAAATCAGTACCAATCACTTCCCACATTATAAAAACCCACTTCCCCTTCCTGTCCTTGCCGGATCTTGTTGGCTTGTGCCAGTGAAAGCGTTCCCGTGTGTCCATTGCCTGTGTATCCAGACACTTGCTGTTGCCCTTGACTACGAACCGTTGCCGCCTGCCCTGACCTTCTGCTATGTCTCACCTTGCCTTTTGCCTAGTCCTTGTGTACCGCGCCTGACTCAGCAGTCAGTGAGGTTGAGTCGCTATTGGGTGGAACGACCTGGGGGTTACCTGCCGCAGCAAGTCCATCCCGCCTTGCGACGGGCTCTGGTGAAAACCAGTAACCCCTTAGATTCCGTTCCCCTGGTACGGCCCACGCCATCACCTCACTTACATAACGGATCCACTACCTGAGCCATCCCTGCATACCACTCCGGACCCTGACAGTATATCCGGCCATGGATCCCGCTGAGGTCCCGCTGCCCAGTGTCGCTGACGTAACCTCTGTGGTCGCCCAGCAATCTCAGCAGATCGCGCTACAAGGACAACAGCTGACTCAGCTGACTGCTATGCTACAACAGCTTCTGCCTCAACAACAGCAACCATCTCCTCCGCCAGCTCCTGCATCACCTCTGCAGCGAGTGGCCGCTCCCTGACTCCGCCTGTCCCTACCTGACAAGTTTGATGGGGACTCTAAACTGTGCCGTGGGTTCCTGTCCCAGTGTTCCCTACACCTGGAGATGATGTCAGACCAATTTCCTACAGAACGGTCTAAGGTGGCGTTCGTGGTCAGCCTGCTGTCTGGAAAGGCCTTGTCCTGGGCCACACCGCTTTGGGACCGCAACGATCCTGCCACTGCTACTACCCAGTCATTCTTCTAAGAAGTACGCAGTGTCTTTGAGGAGCCTGCCCGGGCTTCCTCAGCCGAGACAGCCCTATTGAATCTTGTCCAAGGGAGTTCTTCAGTGGGCGAATACGCCATTCAGTTCCGCACCCTCGCCTCTGAGCTATCCTGGAATAATGAGGCCCTCTGCGTGACCTTCAAGAAAGGCTTATCCAGTCACATTAAAGATGTTCTGGCCACACAAGAAATTCCTGCTACCCTGTCTGAACTCATCCATTTGGCCACCCGCATCGACATGCATTTCACTGAAAGACGCCAGGAGCTTCGTCAGGAAAAGGATCTTGTTCGCACCAGGCGGTTTCCTCCCCTGGCACCTCTCTTCCAGCGTCCTTTGCAATCTGTTCCTGTGCCTTCCGCCGAGGAGGCTATGCAAGTGGATCGATCTCGCCTGACCCAATAAGAGAGGACTCGCCGTAGGAACAAAAACCTGTGCCTGTACTGTGCTGGTACCTAACATTTCCTAAAGGACTGTCCTATTCGTCCTCCGCGTCAGGGAAACGCTCGCACCTAGTTAACGTAGGAGAGGCGTTGCTAGGTGTGAATTCTTCCTCTCCATGACTGACTATACCTGTGCGGATTGCTATACCCGCTAATACTAATACTTCCTTCTCCGCTGTGGCCTTCTTGGACTTTGGTTCAGCAGGAAATTTCATTGAAGCCTCCCTAATCAACAGATTCAATATTCCAGTTACCCGTCTTGTCAAACCTCTCTTCATTTCATCCGTCAATGGAAAGAGGCTTGTCTGCACCGCGCGTTACCGCACTCAACCGCTGCTAATGAGTGTTGGAGTTCACCATCATGAACATATTGAATTTTTTGTGCTGCCCAACTGTACTTCAGAAATTCTTCTGGGCTTGCCCTGGCTCCAACGTCACTTGCCTAGCCTCGACTGGGCCACCGGGGACATTAAAAGTTGGGGATCTTCTTGCCACAAGCAATGTCTCCACCCAGTTCCTTCCTGTCAAGTCTCCATTGCTACTCCAATGCCAGGTCTTCCTAAGGCCTATCAGGACTATTTTGACGTCTTTTGTATAAAGCAAGCAGAGGTCTTACCTCCTCATAGACCCTATGACTGCCCTATCGACTTGCTCCCTGGTACCACACCGCCCCATGGTAGGATTTACCCACTTTCTGCCCCGGAAACACAAGAAATGACAGCGTACATTCAGGAAAACCTCAAAAGAGATTTTATCCGGAAATCTTCTTCTCCAGCCGGAGCTGGATTTTTCTTCGTTGCCAAAAAATCGCTATCCTCTGCCTCTCATCTCTGAACTCTTTGACCGACTGCGTGGAGCTAAGATTTTCACCAAACTTGATCTAAGGGGCGCATATAACCTCATCCGTATTCGAGCAGGTGATGAATGGAAAACCGCCTTCAATACTAGAGATGGTCACTTTGAATACCTTATGAATGAGATTTTTCAGGACATGCTGTATTCCTGTGTGGTAGTCTATCTTGATCCTCATTTTTTCCTCCAACCTAGAGGAACATCGCCTTCATGTCCGTCAAGTGCTTCAGCGACTACGCCAAAATCATCTTTACACCAAAATTGAGAAATGTTTATTTGAACGCAGCAGTCTTCCCTTCCTTGGATACATTGTGTCCGGTCAAGGTCTTCAAATGGACCCTGATAAGCTATCTGCAGTAGTAGATTGGCCTCGTCCCACTGGCCTATGAGCTATCCAAAGATTTCTCGGATTTGCTAATTATTATCGTCACTTTATTCCCCACTTCTCCACCATCCTTGCTCCTATCGTAGCACTGACTAAGAAAAATGCTAATCCGAAATCCTGGCCGCCACAGGTGGAGGAAGCCTTTAACCACCTCAAAGCCGCCTTCTCCTCTGCTCCAGTCTTGTCCAGACCAGATCCTCTGAAGCCTTTCTTCCTTGAGGTTGACGCCTCCTCAGTTGGAGCCGGAGCTGTTCTCCTACAAAAATATGCTAAGGGAAAAAATATCATTTGCGGATTTTTCTCCAAAACCTTTTCTCCTCCTGAAAAAAACTATTCCATAGGAGACCGTGAACTATTGGCTATTAAGTTGGCACTTGAGGAGTGGAGACATCTTCTGGAAGGATCCCTTCATCCCATCACCATCTATACAGATCACAAAAATTTGTCTTATCTTCAATCCGCCCAGCGGCTAAATCCTCGCCAGGCTAGATGGTTGTTGTTTTTTTGCCCGTTTCAACTTTCAAATCCATTTTCGTCCCACAGACAAGAATGTCAGGGCTGATGCTCTATCACGTACCACCAATGCCTTAGAAGCCGAGACCCTTCCTCAGCACATCATCCCTCCTGAGTGTCTGATCTCTTCTGCTCCTGCTACTCTGGTGCCTATTCCTCCAGGAAAAACGTATGTTCCTCCACGTCTTCGCCACCGGATCCTCAAATGGGGCCATTCCTCCCTTCCGGCTGGTCACGCTGGAATAAAAAAATCTATGCAGTTGATTGCCAGACACTATTGGTGGTCCTCCCTGGAAAAGGATGTGACCGATTTCGTATGAGCCTGTACAGTGTGTGCACGTGACAAGACCAGAAGCCTGCAGGTCTTCTCCTTCCTCTGCCGATGCCTTAACAACCTTGATCCCACATAGCCATGGACTTCATCACTGACCTTCCTTTATCCCATAGCAACACTGTCATCTGGGTGGTCGTTGATCGTTTTTCCAAAATGGCTCATTTTATTCCACTTCCTGGCCTTCCTTCTGCGCCACAGTTGGCAAAGCAATTTTTTTCTGCAGATTTTTCGTCTTCACGGGCTTACCACGCATATCGTCTCGGATAGAGGCGTTCAATTTGTGTCAAAATTTTGGAGAGCTCTCTGTAATCAATTAAAGATCAAATTAAATTTCTCTTTCTCCTATCACCCCCAATCCAATGGACAAGGGGAAAGAGTGAACCAGATTCTTGTTGACTACTTGCAACATTTTGTCTCCTCCCGCCAAGATGATTGGGTCGACCTTCTGCCCTGGGCTGAATTCTCGTACAATTTCAAAAATTCTGAATCTTCCGCCAAATCTCCATTTTTTTGTGGTGTACGGCCGTCACCTGCTGCCCCCTCCCCATTCCCACTTCTTCTGGAGTTCCTGCCGTGGATGAATTAACCCGAGACTTCTCCTCTGTCTGGAAGGAGACTCAAAAGTCGCTCTTACTGGCCTCTTCTCGTATGAAGAGACATGCGGATAAAAAGAGAAGAACTCCTCCTGTCTTTGTCCCTGGTGACAAAGTGTGGCTCTCTGCCAAATACATACGGTTTCGTGTCCCTAGCTACAAGTTGGGTCCTCGTTACCTCGGGCCATTTAAAATCAAAAACCAAATCAATTCTGTCTCCTACAAGCTCTACCTTCCTTCTTCTCTTTGTATTCCTAACTCTTTCCATGTATCTCTTCTCAAACCTCTTATACTTAACCATTATTCTCCCAAGGTCACGGTTCCTGCTCCTGTTTCTGGCTCCTCTGATGTCTTCTCTGTCAAAGAGATCCTCGCCTCCAAGATCGTCCGAGGTAAAAGATTTTTTTTAATTGATTGGGAGAATTGTGGTCCAGAAGAGAGCTCCTGGGAACCTGAGGCCAACATTCTGGACAAAGAGCTTGTCCGTAGATTCCTGAGCTCCAAAAAGAGGGGGAGACCAAAGGAGGGGTACTGTTACGCCGAGCGCTCCGGGTCCCTGCTCCTCCCCGGAGCTCTCGCGGCGTTATTCAGCGTGCAGCTCCCCGGTCGGGGATGCGATCCGCCAACGGGTTGCATCCCAATCTTCTCACCTGCCCTGTCCGCCTGCTTTCCTGTCCCGGCGCGCGTGGCCCCGCTCTCTAGGGAGCACGCGCTGGCTCTCTGAAATTTAAAGGGCCAGTGCACCATTAATTGGTGCCTGGCCCAATCAATACCAATCACTTCCCACATTGTAAAAACCCACTTCCCCTTCCTGTCCTTGCCGGATCTTGCTGGCTTGTGCCAGTGAAAGCGTTCCCGTGTGTCCATTGACTGTATATCCAGACCCTTGCCGTTGCCCTTGACTACGAACCGTTGCCGCCTGCCCTGACCTTCTGCTATGTCTGACCTTGCCTTTTGCCTAGTCCTTGAGTACCGCGCCTGACTCAGCAGTCAGTGAGGTTGAGTCGCTATTGGGTGGAACGACCTGGGGGTTACCTGCCGCAGCAAGTCCATCCCGCCTTGCGGCGGGCTCTGGTGAAAACCAGTAACCCCTTAGATTCCGTTCCCCTGGTATGGCCCACGCCATCACCTCACTGACATAGAGGATCCACTACCTGAGCAATCCCTGCATACCACTCTCTTATTGGAACAGCAATTTTAAGATCTCTCCACAGGTGTTCAATGGGATTTAGATCTGGACTCATTGCTGGCCACTTCAGAACTCTCCAGCACTTTGTTGCCGTCCATTTCTGGGTGCTTTTTGACATATGTTTGGGGTCATTGTCCTGCTGGAAGAACCAAGATGTCCTACTGGAAGACCCAACATTCCGTTTTCGGTAAGTCGTAGAATGATGTGCTTTACCAAAAAGCTCTATCTTTGTCTCATCTGTCCACAAGATGTTTTCCCAGAAGGATTTTGGCAAAATGTAGTCTTGTTTTTTTGTCTCTGTGTCAGCAGTGGGGTCCTCCTGGGTCTCCTGCCATAGCGTTTCATTTCATTTAAATGTCAATGGATAGTTCGGCACTGACACTGATGCACCCTGAGCTTGCAGGACAACTTGAATATCTTTGGAACTTGTTTGGGGCTGCTTATCCACCATCCAGACTATCCTGCGTTGAAACCTTTCATCAATTTTTCTCTTCCCTCCATGCCCAGGGAGATTATCTACAGTGCCATGGGTTGCAAACTTCTTGACAATGTTGCGCACTGTGTACAAAGGCAAATCTAGATCTCTGGAGATGGACTTATAACCTTGAGATTGTTGATATTTTTCCACAATTTTGGTTCTCAAGTCCTCAGACAGTTCTCTTCTCCTCTTTCTGTTGTCCATGCTTAGTGTAGCACACACAGACACACAATGCAAAGATTAAGTGAACTTCTCTTCTTTTTATCTGCTTTCAGGTGTGATTTTTGTATTGCTTACACCTGTTACTTGCCCCAGGTGAGTTTAAAGGAGTATCACATGCTTGAAACAATCTTATTTTTCCACAATTTTGAAAGGGTGCCAATGATTTTGTCCAACCCATTTTTGGAATTTTGTGTGACATTCTATCCAATTTGCTTTTTTCCCTCCCTTTTTTGGTTTAGTTCCAATACACACAAAGGGAATACACATGTGTATAGCAAAACATGTGTTACTGCAATCCTTTTCTGTGAGAAATACTTCACTTTCTAGAAAATGTTCAGGGGTGGCAACATTTACAGCCATGTCTGTAAGTACTTGCTTGATGCTGAACAATAAACTGTAGTTATTAGTGACATTACCAATTAGTTGCATTACAGTGACTGCATGTTACTATCAGGAACAGGATTTAAATTGTCACTTATATACAGGCTGAAGTCTAAAGGTACAATATAAATGCTTGCTGGACACTCTATTTCAGTGTTTAGCAACCTTTTTTGGGTCGGGGCACCCCTCCGAATAAAAGGTTTTTTGCAGGGCACCCCAACCGAAGTTGACGAGCAAAAAAAAAAAAAAAAAAAGAGGCTGCAATGCACACAAATTTCAATATCTATTTATCAGTGGGTATGTATGTAGTTTAAGTGCTGATTTATACAGCAATTAACGTGTGATGTCTTCTCTGATCAGCGTCATTCCCTGTTCTTCTCCATATGGTCCGGACCGTCCTGACCATTTCTTCCAGCCACAACTCTTCATTGTTAAACCTGCAAAGAAAATCTATTAGGCTCCGCACTTCACCAGCATTAGCCTCCAGATTCCCCTTTTACATGTTAAGAGGAATACAGGGGCGTATAGGTCTAAAGGGGTAACAGAGGGGTGTACATGGGAGACAGGTGTGTAGAGGAGTATACGGGGGTTACAGAGGGCTGTACATGGGTGACAGAGGGGTGTAGAGGAGTGTACATGGGTGACAGAGGGGTGTAGAGGAATGTACGTGGGTAACAGAGGGGTGTAGAGGAGAGTACATGGGTGACAGAAGGGTGTAGGAGTGTACATGGGTGGCAGAGGGGTGTAGAGGGGTATACATAGGTGACAGAGGGGGTGTAGAGGAGTGTACATGGGTGGCAAAGGGGTGACAGGGGTGGACATGGGTGACAAAGGGACAGAGGGGTGTACATGGGGGGCAGAGGAGTGTAAAGGGGTGTACATGGATGACAAAGGGGTGTACAAGGGTGACAGAGGGGTGCAGAAGACTGTACATGGGTGACAGGGGGTGTCAGGGGTGACAGGAGTGGCAAGGTGCTAACAGGGGTAACAAAGGGACAGAGGGGTGAACATGGGTGACAAGGATGTGGTCAGAGGGGTGGACAATGGGGGGTGAACATGGGTGACAAGGGGATGGAGAGGGATGACAGAGGGGTGGACATGGGAGATGGGGTCAGAGGGGTGGACAAGGATGACAAGTGGTTAAAAGAGGGGTGGACAGGAGTGACAAAGAAGTGTGGACTGAGATGACAGAGGGGTGAATAGGGGAGGAGGACAGGTGACAGGTGTAGACTGGGCGGTGGTCAGAGGGGTGGACAGGGGGGTGAACATGGGTGACAGAGGGGTGGCCAAGGTGGACATGGATAAAAGGAGGGGGGACACGGGAGATATGGGGGTAAACAGGGATGACTGGAGGGTGGACAAGGATGACCAGGGGGATAAAAAGGGGGACAGAGGGGTGAATAGGGGGGTGGACATGGATGACAGGGGGGTGGACAAGGTGGACATGGATGACAGGAGGATAAACATGGATGACAGGAGGATAAACATGGGTGACGGGGGGAGGATGGACATGGGTGACGGGGGGAGGATGGACATGGGTGAGAGGGGAGGATGGACATGGGTGAGAGGGGGGATGGACATGCGTGAGAGGGGGGATGGATATGGACATGGATGAGAGGGGGGATGGACATAGGTGAGAGGGAGGGGATGGTCATGGGTAAAGGGGGGATGGTCATGGGTGAGAGGGGGGATGGTCATGGGTGAGAGGGGGGATGGACATGGGTGAGAGGGGGGATGGACATGGGTGAGAGGGGGGATAGACATGGGTGAGAGGGGGATGGACATGGGTGAGGGGGGGTGGACACTGGTGAGAGGGGGAGATGGACATGGGTGAGGGGGGTGGACACTGGTGAGAGGGGGGATGGACATGGGTGAGAGGGGGGATGGACATGGGTGAGGGGGGGGGTGGACACTGGTGAGAGGGGGGATGGACATGGGTGAGAGGGGGGATGGATTTGGGTGAGAGGGGGGATGGACGTGGGTGAGAGGGGGGTGGCGCCGGGGAGGGAAATAAAAATAATAATTTGACAGCAAAATCCTGCGGCACCCCGGGCAGTGCACACCAGTTTGCTGCGGCACCCCGGTTGGGAATCACTGCTCTATTTACTGGCATGCTATCAGCTACCAATATATTATTGAAAAATATTTGTGATTTAAGAAATAATGGGGAGATTTATCAAACTGTGTGATTTCCCTACAGCTACCAATCACAGCTCAGCTTTCACTTTACCAGAGCTTGTTAGCTGTGCTGTGATACCATCTCTCACTAATTCTGCTTTTCTATTTCTTCACTGTGAGACTGTCACTCGCCCTATTGTCCTTCAAGGCTGGATGTCACAGAGGAAGGACTGATTGCAAGATATAATGGGGATGCCTCCCAGGCTTGCTGTCTGTAAAATGCTGACCAGCATTTTTAGCCAATCGCTTGAAATAAATGTTTGAAATCGCCAAACTGTGTCATATCAATTAGCTTACCTGAACTAGGTATTAACCTCTAAATCATTTGGTTCTCCCAGAAGTTATAGGCTGTAAACACACAGGGTAACTTCCGGATGGGTAGAGTGAAGCCCTGATCTGCCCCTGCCACTATCCCTACCTGCTTGGATGACCAACCCTAAACTGTGCCATCCCCAACTGGACAATGGTCCCTGCAATTGATTAGCTGCTCAGGGATCTGGAAAAGGTCAGACATGCCAGGTTAACACCAAAAAAGCATGTAAAAGACAGAATCAGAGTGCTAAAAGGGAAAACCAGAAAACATGCCAAAAAGGTGAAAACCAGGAGAGCAACAAGGTACAAAATCAGAATCAGAGGCGGAACAAACATCAGGCAGAGGTTGAACCAGGAGAGTAATGTCAGATCCAAATTGGAAGACAAAATCAAAGCTAGGGAGCAAGGCAAATAGTCAGTATTGAGGGGAAGCTGAGTATACTGGTACACTGATGCCAGCTCTTATTGGTCCAGCCTCCCGGCCTCCCAATTGGCCTGCTTCCCCTGACCATTGCAGGAGCAAGGACTGGACATAGTGTGGAAGCATGGGTAGGTACATTAAGCTCCTAACAGACAGTTATTAAGGTAGACAGTTGGCAAAGTGATATACAATGAATATTGCACGCTCCATTATTAACACCATCGTACCAAATTATGCCCATATGACTTAATCATGTCATAAAATCAAACTACTTTAAGCCTTTCATTTTTTTGTATTTAAAAGTGAGGATATAAAACCAGTCTCCACTGAATTTTACCTATAACACATCAACAACAGTAATATTTGAACACAACAAAAGTGTTCAAGTTACTCAACATTGATAAGCTATCTAAGCTCCCAATCGCTAACATTTCCCAAGTTCCTCTATTACAAGCTCACATACATTCCAAATCAAAAAGGTCTCTGTATATCAAATCCCTTCTTGTTTCTAGGTTTACGCTTTGAGCTTAAACCTTTGAAGCTGAAATGTATTTATCAGAATCGTAGCTGGACCTCTAATGAGAACAGGGGGAGATCAGAAAAGACTCAGATCTGTCTCCCTAAGTGTGTATAAGAATAGAACTAAGCATTTTATTAGTAATTGACGTTTACAGACATGTATTTTTTCTAAACTTTCACTCTCATCAGCAACTAGAACTGTTTTATTTAAGTAAAGAAAAAAAATAATAAACAGGATAGCAGTAATATGTGACTTTATGCCAAGATACATTTTAATTCAGTTTGTGTATAAATGCCTTAAAGAATAAGCACATGAATATGTTATTTGCATGTAAGCATACTGTATATCATGTTTTCCCAAAACTTAGCAATTTTTCAAATGATTATCATTTAAAAAAAAGTACAATTTTACATCTACAGCCAGGGGCATACCTGCTCCGGGTCTCCAGGCATGTGCAGCCTTCTTTTATATGTGTGTCCTCAGGATGCACATACAGGTAGTAATTACATGGAGCAGAGAGAATCAGTCCCTGTTTTGTTATTATAGAGACAGCATGGGACTTTCTCCTCATGGTGTAGGTAGCACAAGATCACTGTACCTTGCCTTTACACTGGGAAGCTAGAGCACACAGTAGACATGTGGAGGAGTAGAGAGAGGCAAGTTTAATTACAATATGAGGTCAAAGAAGTGGAACATAGGGGCATATAGAGGCACAGAGGGGCGTATTGGGACACAAATGGGTTTTATGATGGAAAATAGGGGCCTATTGGAGTTCAGAGGAGACTATGGGGCACAAAATAGCTTAACGGTGGCACAGAGGAACCAATAGGGGCACAGAAGGGCATTATGGTGGCATAGAGGAGCTTAATGATTATATAGGGGCATGGAGAGGCCTACCTACTATATGTGGAAATATAGGGGCCTAATTGCTATTGGGGGGGGGGCAGGAGTCCCAACTACTGTATGGGGGCACAAAGGGGCCTATTAACTATATGTGGGAACAAAGAGGATATATCTTCTATATTGGGGCACATAGTGGCCTAACTACTATATTTGGGGAGAATGGGGCCTAACTACTATATGGGGTCATAGAGGGTGCCTAACTACTATATGGCAGAGGGTACAGAGGAGCTTAACTACTGTATGTGAGCTAAATGTGTGGGCCTAAATGCTTTATGGGGGCACTAAAGGGCCAACTACTATATAGGGATAAAAAGTGGGCATTATTACTGTGTGGGGAAATACAGATGGGGACTTGTGTAGACGTCAGGAGTTGATGGAGCGTGGATCCTACAGTATTTGTCCTTAGGAGAAGTCTAGTTTTCTTGGAGGTCTGGGAAGGATGACAAAGAAAAGGAAAAATTACATCACCAGATGTAACTGCACTGTAACCACTTATATGGTCTTCAGAGCCTGCGTAAAGCTGAATTATATAAATAAACATGCCAACATTGTTGAAATATAGTGTATTGGGATAACATTGTGTTGTCAAAAAGTAACATTGTGGCTTTGTGCGAACTCCCACTAAAGTTGTAAGAGCTTCCAATGTGATGTTCTCTCTTTCTTGGTAAGGCTAGGACTCAAAAACATATGCTCTTGATCCCTCCCCTATCCCCTGGGGATTGGAGTGGAGACAGGATAGCCCATAGCCATTAATTGGCTGAAGGGTGGACATGTGGCATCTTGCCAGCTTTAGACCGTAAAGTTAAGGATTTTGGGTAAAGACAGTTACCCCTTACACTTACAGCAGACTCAGGGCATGCTGAAAACATATAAAGATATACCTGAGATACAGCAGATGATCTTGAAAGGCAACAGTCACACAAACAGTGTTCATAATAGCCAAAGGTGATCCTGCTCCAGGACACTACTGTACATAGGCAACTACTATGCTGTAACATTTCATAGGTTTAAAATCTGCTGGTGTATTTAGTCATTGGGCTTCTCTCTGCTCTCTGTTTCACAGGCCTCTCACTATTACATAGTGTAAGAGACCTGTCAATCAAGATTGGTTCTCTTTAACCTCAGTGACCAAAAATACAATAAATATTGCCATATGGTGATTAATTAAAGCATGCTCTACACATTTTAAATATCCTGTACCTTTCAAAATCAAAATTACAACATGTGATTTCCTAAAATTTGTGTGCCCAGATACCACCATACACTTCAGGACACACTGCTACATTTTTGGTGGATAAGATGATGGCAACAGCTGCAGTGGCTAAGGGTAGTGAAGGGGTTAATATCAACTTTTAGAATGGTATAGGGTACTAAATCCATAATGACCCATGACTGTTGAGGAAGCCGGAGGGCTTACCTTACCTTTGGTGCTCTCCATGGCTCTACAGCAGGCTCTATCAATCAAGCGCAGAGCACATAGATCAGTGCAGTTCAATAGAACTAGATTGGTAAAGTCTTTGAGGGGTTACAGTGTTAATCATTCCTGCCAACAATTCTGTTTACATAAAAAACTCATGTGAAAATGGTTTTGGCTTATATAATTATATATGCAGGGTGAGGTAGGGTGGAGAGGAGTTAATATGTATTGGGATTTTAGATTTAAACGTTGGACAGTATAGGGTTAATGCCTGATACTCTATTGGTCTATGGCGGTGGAGGAGTTAATTCTAGCTTCCCTTTTAGTCTAGGGTACTAGTTAAAGGTTTATTCCAGCTTTTTTGTTGTCTGCTCTTGCAGAAGTCTAGCAAAGTATAGTGATATATTGCCGCTTTTCTGAAACTCTAGGTTAGTAAAGGGTTTCATTCCTGTTTTTATGGTAATCTAGAGAAGTAGACATGTAAATACCAATCTCTCTAGTGTTTTAGGCTAGAGGGAGGCTCAAGCTATATCTGCTGGGTTTACCCTCGCTTAGGCTTTGTTTATACGTTGATATTTCAAGTAGAATCTGAAAAAAAAAATCTGCTCTAAAATTCAGTTGCAACAGAGACTAATTGTTTGCAATAGGATTCTGATGCGCCATGTACACAGCATTGATGACAACCATATTTACCTGGTCCTATTTCGTGCTCCGGTTCTCTACTATGTTTTTCTTTATCTTCCTTTCCTGGGCCAACTTGGAGCATGGGCAGTGATTTGTAACATCACCGCTGCTGTTTGCTAGCAGCAGGATCCAGCAGAGAAGCAGGAGCAGTGATGTCATGAAGCTCCGCCCATGCTACAAGTCTTCCCCAGGATGCGGAAGATACAGAAGAAGAGAACGGGAGAACCAGAGCACAGAATTTGTGACTAGAATTCTGACAATAAAAACCCATTGGGGCAGATTTCTGAAAACCTGTTGTCCATAGCAGCCGATCACAGTGTAGCTGTCACTTTGTAAATGCTTTATAAGAAATTAGAGCTTCATAACGACAACAATTATTGATACTCTCTAACAAAAAAAAACTGGTCTCATTGCCCACAGCAACCAAGCAGGTCTCTGCTTTTGATTCATAAACTGCAAAACTGAAAGCTGCACTGAGATTGTTCACCATAGGTTAACAAGAGCAGTTTTCTGTTTGATAGCTTTGATAACTCTTCCTCTATGTCTTGACTACTATATGTCACATTTATCTGTCCGATTCAAATGAATGTGGCAATTCTTCAGTAACTTGTACCACCAGAAGTAATAGTACAGTGATGCAAAATGTGCAGCAGTAAACATTGAAGAAGCCATTCAAGTGATTCAGCCCCTGTAAACAGCAAATCAGTGGGGGTGCAGGGAGTTGGACTCCACCAATCTTAAATTAATTGCATATCCTGAGGATAGACTATCAATTTAATAAGGCTGGAAAGCCCCTTTAAGTCCTGTTAGATTGTGGTGTGGTCTCCCTTTAACAACTTAGATGTCATGGTTGCTACTGACTGTGGCATATAAGTGGTTAAATAGCCAGGATCACAGTTATCTTAAAAACAGAGTGCCATTTGTAATATACAACTGACATCTGCTGCATATGAAGTGAACTGAACTTCTGAGTGCATTCTACACGTTCCCTTGGGACTTCTGCTATATATTGTACACATATATGATAGATATTGGGGAGAGGTTAAAGAAGCAAAGACTGGCTGCTGGAAATGCTGATTTTTATTTACATTTTAAATAGAAATCAAGTGAAACAAGTACTCCAATTTACAAAAATTACATAATTTTATACTAATTTTTATGGAATGTAGGATTATAAGATTCATATCAATTATATTTTGTATAAGGCTTGTGTAAGATAAAGGAAACATTGCAGTTTTTGTTTCCCATTATTGTTATGACTTCAAAATGTACTATACCTTAACCCGAGTTTACATTCACTCTTTAAATATGCAATGTACAGAATCCTACATAACAAACACAACATATAACCATGAAGAAAAGAACCAAAAAGCAAAACAAACAAAAAAAATAATACATATCTTCATTCTCCTTATTTCCAACTTTCCCCTATGAAGTTCAAACCTTCATTGCTTCTATAACTTGTTTTATGTCTAAGAAAACCATTTATGGCTTCCACTCTCAAAATTTGTACTATTATCAATCATTATTTAATAGATTTTTTTTGAGAACATTATTTTTTTATGTATTACCCTATTGATACCTAATATAATTTAGCCTCCAATTCTGTGCAATATTCCTATTAGCAGCAAAATAAACATTTTTATCATTTTAAATTAAATTATGCTCTTTACTGCAAGTTCTTACTTGTTTTCTAATAAAAAGGCCAAATAGTATATCCAGTGTAAATGTTATAATATCCTCTACCATACTTATCTAGTCCAAATACACTTGAACTACTGTACATTCTCGCCACACACTCCATACTTTGCATATTACACCAAATCCCCTTAAAGCATCTCTCTTGCATTACTATATACTCTGCTGATCCTAGGTAGTGTTAACTATATCTTGTGAATGACCTTAAGAGGGATTTCCTGTACAGATACTTTTCTATTCCCTCTTCTTAATCCATTTCATTCGTATTCTAAAACCTTTCTCTGCTGGAATCGCTATATGTAGATAATTTCCCAGTCTGTCTACTATTTGCATTAAATGTCTACTTCTATTATTCAGTTCTGAACATATCATTGATATTAATTCTTTCTTATTTGTCATAGTATATCAATTCTAAATATGTTTTCTCCATATGTCTATCCAGAACTCCTGAGATGATAAAACAACATCCTACCTAAAGGTCCAAAAATCTTTTATTAAAAAGTATATGAAGCATTTTAGAGATATACTGTAGCCAATAAACAGATCTTGAAATAATCCAGAACCAATGTAATCATACTTACAGTTTAACAGACATAGGTATAACCTCAATACATACGGTACACCAATAATTTATGCAATTAACAGTTTTTTATGTTTTTCATTATAAAAACATAAAAATTCCCCTTTAACTCAAAGGTCATAAAACTAATGATTAAAATGTATAGATACAGAAAGGTAGAGACATAACGAAAGAAGGGGGAAGGGATATTTACATATAGGCATTCCACTCAGCTGGTTGGTCTTAAGATTCAAGTTTTCAAGGTAGGATAACCAAGGACGCCATACTGCTTCAAAGATGGAGTCATTGGCCGCAATCCATTAACAACTCACTAACTTTTTTACAATAACCTCTTACTATTGCTCTAAAAAAAAAAAAAGGTAAGTATTCCAAAGCTGAACTTTCTGTAATGTCTACTTAATAATGTCTTTCTTTTTCCCATCTATGTCAAAGCCAGAATATATAAAAATGTATATTCTAATCCAAAATCTGCAGACATGTGAACATTAGCACTCCACATGGTGCATAGAGATGTCGCGAATTGTTCGCCGGCGAACGGTTCCCTGCGAACATAGCTTGTTCGCGTTCGCCGCGCCGTGCGAACATATGCGATGTTCGATCCTCCCCCTATTCGTCATCATTGCAGTAAACTTTGACCCTGTGTGTCCCAGTCAGAAGACACATTACAGCCAATCAGTAGCAGACCATCCCTTCCAGACCCTCCCACCTCCTGCACGGACTCCATTTTAGCTTCATTCTGAAGCTGCATGGTTAGAGAGAGGAGGGATAGTGAACCTGCTCCTGATTTAATAGGGAAAGCAATAGCACTACACTCCTGAAGCACTAATCTAATCTCTGCTGTAAGGAAAGCACCCAAAAAAGCTCTTTTTAGGGCTCAAACATCAGTCTGCATTTTTTTGTTTTCCCCCTGTGTACTCTAATAGCATTTGCCTGCCTGGCAGCATGATTGGCAAGCTCACAGAGTATATTGTGCCCACTTACCCAGTGGCACCACTCATATCTGCTGTCACAATAGCTTGCAATATAGCAGTACTATAGCAGTCAGTTTCTTTCACACGTGTGTTTTGCAACAGCTGGGGGCACCCTGGTTGGGAACCACTGGTTAAAAGGGGTACTCCGGTAGAAAACTTTTTTTCTTTCAAGCAACTACAGTATTCAGTGTCCACAAAAGTCCGGAAGGACTCATTTGATCTCTGCTTTAAGGACAGCACCCAAAAAAGCCCCTTTTAGGGCTCAAACATCAGTCTGCATTTTTTATTATTTTCCCCCTGTGTACTCTAATAGCATTTGCCTGCCTGGCAGCGTGTGTGACAAGCTCACTCCCAAAGTATATTGTGCCCACTTGCCCAGTGGCACCACTCATATCTGCTGTCACAATAGCTTGCAAAATAGCAGTAATATAGCAGTCAGTTTCTTTTACACGTGTGTTTTGCAACAGCTGGAGGCACCCTGGTTGGGAACCACTGGTTAAAAGGGGTACTCTGGTAGAAAACTTTTTTCTTTCAAGCACCTACAGTATTCAGTGTTCACAAAAGTCCTGAAGGACTCATCTGATCTCTGCTGTAAGGACAGAACCCAAAAAGCCCTTTTTAGGGCTTAAACATCAGTCTGCATTTTTTTTCCCCAAAAACACTTTTTTGAATGTGAAATAATAACAGTCAGTTTCCATCACACAAGTGCGTTTCAGGGCCTGCAAGGGCACAGGGTTACACCAGTGCTACTCATATATGGTGTAACAGTAGTGTACATTTAAAAAAACAACAACACTTTTTTGACTGTGAAATAATAAGTCACTTTCCATCACACAAGTGCGTTTCAGGGCCTGCAAGGGCATAGTGTTACACCAGTGCTACTCATATATGGTGTAACAGTAGTGTACATTTAACAAAAAAAAACCTTTTAAAAATAAAACCAGTCAGCTCACTTCACACTTGTGTGTTTTTGGGCCTGCAGGGCTCTGTGTCACCCTAGTGCAAGTCATATTTGATGTAACAGTAGTGTACATTTAAAAGAAAAAAAAAACTTTTTTGGCTGTGAAATAAAATCAGTCAGTTCACTTCCCACTTGGGAGTTTTATTTTTTATTTTTTTTAAGTCTCTTAATAGTTTATTAGAAATAATGCAGACAATTAAAAAATCCCCATCAATTCCAATACAACTTAGGCTTTTCACCCGATTAAAGAAATAAAACAAACAAAACAGTATAGTGTATTAACATTGTTACTCTTTCCTTTTTAATATATACTGTGACAGTGCAAATACAATTTGGCCTAAATGTACAGACTGATGAGAGAAACAATGTACAGCTGTCTACACTCTTCCAAGGTGGAAATGCTAAGGGTCAGAGAAGGTGTACAGGACTCATGGTTACAAATGGGGGACACCTTACTTTGTATCCAGAAATCCAAAGTCATTGTTATGGAAGTACAACTACCAAAGCTCATTCCTGGCTTAAAGTCTACTGTTTTAAATAAGAACATGTGTAAACAGTACTGGGAGCACTTCTGATGTCTATGTTAAAATGAACAGTAATTCCCGTATGAATATCAAATGTCGATTAGATGTAAAGAGTTCATTTTGTTTTGTATGGCTACTCTGTGAGTGACAATGCAAGAATTACAGAAAGCACTCTCTTGACAGAGCTCATACACTGGATACACAATGTACTTAGGAGACTAATTATTAAGTCATGTTGTAGTGGTTTTCTCTCTCTGTATTTCTCTATTTGGCATTTCATGCCCCTATATAAATCAAGAGTAAATGAGAACTTACTATAACCACATAACAAGATAAGGGATACACAATATACTCTAATGTGTTATGATCATTTAAATTAGCAGCTCCATATTAAGCATTCAGTGATGTCCCGTACAATTGTAACTTCTAACCCCCAGTAAGCGCCATTCGGTGATACACGAACAAGGCTGACTGGAAGTACTCTGTATTTACAACTTGGGTATCGGAAGGTGTGTGACCATTTCAGGCATTCCTACATGGCCATGGCACAAAGCGTAAAGCACCGAATGGTACGATAGGTAGTTCCTGGGTACTGAGTCTCTAAATTCAGGTTCCAGGGCATTCAGGAGCTGTCCCACTTGTCCCAGCCGATCCTCTTCCAGTGGGGCAGGAGAAACAGGCGGGACATGGACCTGCCCGCGGAGCCTTTCTTTTTGACCAAAGTCCTCTGCATGCTGACACATGCAAAAGAAGCCCGCAGCAGAGTGGGGATATCGGGGACTCCCTTCCCACCCTTGCTATGCTCCTTGTACATAACAGTCCATTTAACTCTGTCCATTTTGCCCCAGATGAAGCGAAGCACGGTCCGGGTGATGGCCCTGCAAACGGTGGCAAGGGGGGTGGCATTTCCGAAAAACAGGTCCGAAGCAGAGGATATTCATCAGGCACCAAATATAGTGCCTCTCAACGGAATCAAAAGCCTCAAAGATATCCAGGCTGACCACGTAACCAGGGGAGACACTCTCCTCCACTGTGGAGATGTTGAGCAGAACTCTAAGCACAGGCCAGCAGAGAGGGGGTTAATAGGGCAGCAGCAGGATCAACTGTCAGCACCACTCAGGCTCCAGCAAGTCCTGCAGCCAGGACACTTCGTCAGCACGAGAGCCCCACCGTCCCAGCAGCTGGAGGAGTGGGGGTTGCCCTGGAGACCTACACTATCTGATCGATACAACATCATACCTGATGATTTAAAGCACGTTATTCCAAACAAGTTAGGAATGTTAGGTGATTTATGCCCTTCATGGATTAAAACCAGACTCGGCACCAACTATGTAATTTTTCATGGGAGTTTTGCCATGGATCCCCCTCCGGCATGCCACAGTCCAGGTGACAGTTCCCTTGAAACAACTTTTCCATCACTATTGTGGCCAGAAAGAGTCCCTGTGGGTTTTAAAATTTGCCTGCCTATTGAATTCTATGGCAGTTTGCTCGTTTCGCACGTTCGCGAACATTTGCGGAAATTCGCGTTCACTGAAAATGTTATGTTCGCGATATCACTAATGGTGCATTGAACCTATATTTCATTTTCTAAATCACAATCTCAACAATACCTGTAATGTTCATTTAGCTGTATTTCGTATTTTCTGCTTTAGGTCCTGTTCAGACATTAGGTTTGTGTCTGAACAGTTTCTGTGTTAATTTTCCCTGGGATGGGAACAGTTAACCTTCCTGATTTTGGGAGGATATATAAGGCCTCTTCAGGTGCTGTTCTTTGCTGGTTATTAGATCTGTTACTCTGACCATGTTTGCTATATGTTCACTATGTCTGTTTGAGCACATGTCCTAAACTGCACAAATCCTTTTAGCCATGGTTATCATTCCTGTTTGATAGCTAGATTAGCTTGCTTTGTTTGATTACTTTCTCTGGTTTTAGTATTCTTGTACGGTTAGTTCTGCATATGCTTTGTGTTTCCTTATTCCGTATTCACACTGTGCGTTTTGGCTGCCCTGTTTTGAACTTGTTTGATCCTGAATCTCATACAATAGAATTCCTGAGCCTTGTGCTATCCGTCTATCTAGGAGTGAGTGAGTTTTGTGCCTGTACGCGTGTTTGCTTGTATTTAGGATTTTTGTTTCCTCCTAGGCCAGTATCCTGATCACTCGGTGGAGAGTGCCCGCTGACTAGGAGCCTATTTTGTCTTTGGTATTGATGTCCCTCCATGCTTGGAGTGGGGTGTCTAAAGTGTTCCTTGTTCTGAGTCCAGTGTGAACAGTGCTCTTGATCTCCTGACCCGTTTAGTGTTCTGACATTCAGTTAACCTGTTCATCCCCTGCATCTCTGGTTTTGTCTGCTGTATATTTATCCCCATATCTAGTCTTGCTCATATTATCATATCTGCCGTTAATCTTGATTCCGGTTTCTGAACTGTATGTTAGCATTCTACATCCTGCCTTGTTTGTATTTATATATCTGTTTGTTGGTTCTGTTATGTTCCGGACTTGTTTCTCGACTTTGTACAGCTCTGTTTGTTTTGTTGGCTTCAACGTCAATGCACTTTAGCGTAAGGAAGGGACCAGTTCCAAGTTGTCGATCCGTCATTTAGGGCGGATGGGCAAGTAGGCATGGAGAGTGGTTTATAGGGACAGTTTTAGGGCTCGCTTCTTCCTGCCCCCTTAATTGTGACAAAGGCCTTAATTTACTATTGCAAACCCAACATGTTTTGTCGGGTTGTGCTCCAGATTCTGTGCATTGCACCAGAAATTCTGTCTGCACCAGATTTTGCACCAGAATTTACACCAGAATTTAAAAAAACCCGACTAACTCTCTATTTTGCTAAGAAAAACCGAAAAAGGGGCGTGGCTGCTGGCATAAGGGGGTGTTTCCGAAAAGGGGCGTGTTCCAGACATTTAAAAAAAATAAAATAAAATAAAACAACATATTTACTAAGGTTTCTAAGCTGAGGAAAACCAGACAGATCAGAGCATGTGTAAAAAAAAAGCAAAGTGTAGGGAAAGTGGAAAATGTAGGGAAACCTTAGTTTGAAGAAATTAGCTTTGTTTTTCTTTTCCTGAATAACCCCTTTAAGTAAAGATGAATACAGTGGGACAAAAAAGTATTTAGTCAGCCATCAATTGTGCAAGTTCTCCCACTTAAAAAGATGAAAGAGGCCTGTAATTTTCATCATAGGTATACCTCAACTATGAGAGACATAATGAGAAAAAAAACAATAAAATCACATTGTCTGATTTTTAAAGAATTTATTTGCAAATTATGTTGGAAAATAAACGTTTGGTCACCTACAAACAAGCAAGATATCTGGCTCTCACAGACATGCAACTTCTTCTTTAAGAGTCTCCTCTATCCTCCACTCGTTACCTGTATTAATGGCACCTGTTTGAACTTATCAGTATAAAAGACACCTGTCCACAACCTCAAACAGTCACACTCCAAACTCCACTGTGGCCAAGACCAAAGAGCTGTCGAAGGACACTAGAAACAGCACCAGGCTGGGAAGACTGAATCTGCAATTGGCAAGCATCTTGGTGTGAAAGGTGATGCTTTAATATTCATTATACTCTTTGCCTGCTAGTTTATATTGTTTTGCACTGTATCTTTAAGAAATGTACAGGATATCTGTAAAGTGACATGATGCAGAGTACCTATGTGACCCTAATTGCCCAATGGGAGGCTCCCTAGCTAGACCATATATAGTGTGTGTGGGGGGTCAGTGCCCTTTCTAAGTGAGTGTGTGGAGTTCAGATCTCAGTGTGAGCTGCAGTGTGGAAAGGAGTTAGCAGAAGTGGGAGGTGATTCAAGGAAAGCCTATAGAAAATCTTCAAGCAAATGTCCATGCCATTCAGAAAGTGTTTCCTGCCCTGAAGGAGTCGGAAATTCCTAACTGTGAGCACAATACTGGTGAGTCGATGGGCCACACAGTGCTAGTTCATACCCTGGCGGTGTAGCATTAATTTGACACTATCAGAACCCTAGTCAGCCTGGGAGGCCTCATAATTAAGCCTAAGTCCCAAGCCTGCAACAAGTAAAACCAAGCGGTTGTATAATACTACAAGTCACAGCAAGTACACAGGGCTACTTTTCTACTCTAATCTGCGCTGGGAGGATTGTAACATCTACTCCTACCTCAGTAAAGACAGTTATCCGTAACCTGGCATTGGTGTGTTTATTATCCTGCGCCTGGTGCAGGAGAAGCTGTCCTATCTTTGGACCGTGTAGGTTAACGGTGCCCTGGCGTCACGATCATATCCAAACACCCTGAACACAGTACCCCACAATTGGATGCCACACACACACACGTATATAAATAAATATATATATATATATATATATATATATATATATATATATACCTTGAAAGAGTTTCTCCCTGGGGATAGCTCTGGGATCGTCCTTGACACCGCCACAGGACACGTTTCCACTTCAGCAGGCAAACAACAGTTTTTCTATACAAGTACGGCCCCTCACCCGCTTTATTAGACAGTTTGTGGGATAAATAAAAACATAAGACAGGAACAAACAAAAACTCTTGACCGTCTAGTCACTAACTAAACAATCCAGCATGCCCTGACTACTAACTGGTGGGCTTTTCCCGGCCAGTTAAACTTATGCCTCCTGCAACCTTCTACTCACTGTTCACACACAATGTTTGCAACCTCTTGCTGTGTGTCTCATCCACATTTGGGGCCACTCACGGCTTGGGCTGTGTGTTCCTCACCAGGACCCCTGCCTCCCCCCTACAGCCACCTTGCTGTCTTCTGGGGAGAGCACCACCTATTCTGTCTGACTTCCTTTTAAACACACTTCCCCTTTCTGCTACCTCATTAATTAGGCCACAGGTGGCGTTCTCTCCAGGGTTAGCTAGGGAAATAAACCCTTCCCTTGCCACCCTTCACTAACCCCCAATTATTACTCCGGTACCCACCACCACAGGGGTGTCGGGAAGAGCCTGTACCAACAGGCCTGGAGCATCAAAAATGGGGCTCCTGGGCCTAGGCGGTAACAGGCTGGCGTTATTTAGGCTGGGGAGGGCCGTTATTTAGGCTGGGGGAACACATAGGGTTCCCCGTATTTTCATTCCCGGCACAATTCCAACCAAGCAGCAACAGCCTGACATTACCAGGGTGGGCGAGGACCATTGTTATTGGACCTCCCCAGCCTAAATAACACCAGCCTGTTACAGCCTAGGCCCAGGAGCGTAATTTTTAACGCTCTGGGCCTGTTGGTACCGGCTCTTCCCGTCATCCATGTGGCGGTGGGTACCGGGGATATAATTGGGGGTTAGTGCTAGCTGTTTTGGGGGCTAACACTAAGCCCTGGCTTAGTAATGGATCCGTCAATAAGACCGTCTTCCACTACTAAGCCTGAAAGTTCAATAAAAAAATAAAAAAAACACAACACATTGGAAAAATTATTTTATTTTAAAAAATACTCCCCCTCAGCCCTCGTTAACCCTTTTATTTAAAGAAAAAGAGGGATTTTTGTCTTACCGTAAAATCCTTTTCTCAGAGGATCCATTGGGGGACACAGACCACCTTGGGTGTATGCTGTTGTTGCTAGGATTCTTGACACTAAGGAAACCAAAAAGTCGGCTCCTCCCAGCAGGATATACCAGCCTACAGAGCCTGAGTTAATCAGTTTAGTCCCCAAGCAGTAGGAGAGGACCGAGAGGCAAAAAACCAAGACCAATCCAAGGAACCAGAACAAAAAAATTAACTGAACGCACCCTCGGACAGGTAACCAAAACCGGAACACCAAAGAAAGGGAATGGAATGAGCTGATACCCTGAAAGGAGGGGTCTTCCCCCTACAACGATAAGCCTCCGAAATGGCAGACCTGATCCACTGCGAAATGGTCGCCTTAGAGGCAGGTAGACCCTTACAGTGGCCGTCCGTAAGAACAAAAAAGGAATCACACTGACGAAAAGAAGATGTAACTGAGAGGTAGGTACGCACCGCCCGTACCACATCAAGTTTATGAAGCAAACGCTTCCCGGGATGAGTTGGAGCGGGACAAAAGGATGGGAGGACGATATCCTCATTAAGGTGGAAAGCAGAAACCACATTAGGCAAGAAAGACAGAACCAGACAAAAAACAACTTTGTCCTGATGGACAATTAGAAAGGGAGAGCGGCAAGAAAGAGCCACCAATTCCGAAACCCGTCTGATGGAGGTAATTGCCACAAGGAACGCCACTTTCCAGGAAAGTAGACGAAGGGCGCACCCTGTAGAGCGCCAAGGACCAAATTCAGATCCAAAGGAGGTGTAGGAGACCTGTAAGGAGGAGCCGCGTGGGCCACTCCTTGAAGAAAGGTCCGAACATGAGAATCAGATGCGAGAGGGTGTTGGAAAAGAATGGAAAGGGCAGACACTTGACCCTTTAAGGAGCTGAGAGCTAATTGTTGATCCTGCCCTGACTGCAAAAATTAAAGAAGTCGAGGAAGGGAGAACACGACTGGAGAAAGAGATTGAGATTCGCACCAACGAAAATAAGACCGCCAGGTACGGTGGTAAATCCTTGCGGAAGAGGGCTTGGGTGCCTTCGGCATAGTGCGAATCACCTGTGTTGAGAGGCCACGGGCCCTTAGTACCGTGGTCTCAACCGCCACGCCGTCAAATGCAGAGATGGTAAATTGGGGTGGCACAGGGGACCCTGAGAGAGAAGGTCTGAACGAAGTTTTAGACGCAGCGGAACGTCGTCCAGAAGCTGGATGACGTCGGCGTACCACGCCCTCCGAGGCCAATCTGGAGCCACGAGAATGGCGGGAATGTTCTCCGCTCTGAGCTTCCTCAGTACCCTGGGAAGGAGAGGAAAAGGAGGGAACAGATAAGGAAGGGCGAACCCCGACCAAGGAATTACCAGTGCGTCCGCTGCTAGAGCACGGGGGTCCCGTGACTTTGACACATAGAGGGAAACCTTCTTGTTGTGGCGGGATGCAAAGAGGTCCACATCTGGAGTTCCCCAGAGGCCTTATATCTCTGCAAACACCTTCGGATGAAGGGACCACTCTCCGGGATTGGGAGAGGACGGCTTAGGAAGTCCGCTTCCCAATTGTTTACGCCCGGAATATGGATAGTCGAGATGGTCGGAACCCTGAGTTCCGCCCAGAGAAGGATCTTGGAAACTTAGGCCATCGCCACCGAGCTGCGGGTGCCGCCCTGGCGATTGATGTAAGCCACCGCAGTGGAGTTGTCTGTCTGGACACGAACTGGGCAGCCCTGGAGAAGGTTCTCCCAATGTAACAGACACAGGTAGATTGCTCTCAGTTCCAGGATGTTGATCGAGAAGAGTGTCTCCCTGGGAGACCAAAGGCCCTGGACTGTCCGGTCTCGGAAGACACCCCCCCAACCCGAAAGGCTGGCATCCGTCGTGACAACCAGCCAATGGAGGGGCAGGAAGGAGCGTCCCTGAAGAAGCAGGGGGGAGCGGAGCCACCACAGAAGGGAGCAGCGAGATGCCCGAGGAAGTACAATCTTGCGATCGAGGGACAATGGAGACCTGTCCCACCGGGATAGAATCGCAAGTTGAAGGGGACGAAAATGAAACTGAGCGAAGGGAATGGCCTTCATGGCCGCCACCATCCGACCCAGGACTTCCATGCAAAATTGAATGGACACTGGGGAAGGGTTCCTGAGTATACGAACCCCTGACAGAAGGGTCAATGGCTTGTCCGATGGGAGGTGAACCCGGGTGGACTGGGTGTGGAACCAAAGTCATAGAAAATCTAGGGACTGAGTGGGGGATAGATTGGACTTGTCCCGATTGACCAACCAACCGAAGCGAGATAGGGCCTGAAGGGTGAGGGTGAGGCTCTCTAGATTCTGGTCCCTGGACGGAGCCTTGATCAGAAGGTCATCCAAGTAAGGGATCACTGAGACCCCCCTTGTCCGAAGCAGGCCGATCACCGGTGCAAGGACCTTGGTGAATACCCTCGGAGCTGTGGCCAGGCCGAAGGGGAGAGCCACGAACTGGAAATGTCCCTCCGGGACAGAAAATCGGAGGAATCGCTGGTGCCCCGGAAAAATCGGAACATGGAGGTAGGCGTCCCTGATGTCCACCAAGTAAAGAAACTCCCCTGATCCATGATCGCCACAACCGAACAGAGAGACTCCATGCGGAAGTGGCGCAGTAGGAGATGCCTGTTGAGAAGCTTTAGATCCAAGATTGGGCGTACGGAACCCCCTTTCTTGGGAAGTATAAAGAGGTTGGAATAAAAACCTTGAAAGCGTTCTCTGGGAGGAACCGGGACAATTACCCTCTGAATGAGGAGGGACTGAAGTGCACCCCGAAGGGCCTTTGCCAAGGAGGGAGACCGCGGAGCTCGGGAAAGGAAAAAATTATCCTTTGGAAGAGAGGCAAACTCAATCTGGTAACAGTTGGACACCACGTCTCTGACCCAGGAGTCCTGCACCTGTGTGGTCCAGACGTCCCGGAAGAGTAACAAACGACCTCCCACCTGAGAAAAATGCACGGGTGGGGGCGTCCCTTCAGGCAGAGGTGGATTTGCGGGTACCCGCCTTGGGCGCAGAGCGGCCCGAACAGTTATCCGATTTTCAGGGTGGGCGAGCCTGGAAAAAGGGAGCCTTCTTGTCCCGAGAAGGCGCCTGCCTATTCCCCTTCTTGACCCCGAAGGTCCGAAAGGACCGAAAAAAGGTAGATTTACGGCGAGAGGTAGTAGTATGGGCCTTATTTTGAGATAATAAGGATCTCTTCCCTCCTGTGGCTTCCGAGATGATCTCGTCTAGGCGCTTACCAAAAAGCCGAGAGCCAGTAAAAGGAAGCCCAGGCTTTAAGCCACGTGGATCTATGGAGAGCCACAAGGTTACCCATGGCAAAGGCAGCACAGCGGGCCGACTACATGAAGAAGAACATAGAAAGTCTCCCGCTTTAGAAAGCAGGAGAATTAATTCGGCCAGTTCTTCCGAGGAAGCCCCAGAAGAAATGCCCTGGCGGACTCGGGAAACCCAAATCGCAAGGGCTCTGGAAAGGTAGGGAGAAGAGATGAACCCGTAGCCTCAAAGGCAAATTTAGCCAAGGTTTCCACCTTCTTTTCCACTGGATCCTTAAAGGAAGCAGCATATGACAAGGGTAGGGTAGTGGTCTTTGATAGACGGGAGACTGGTGGGTCCACCGTAGGAGGTGAGGTCCACCGGGTCATAAGGTCCTTAGCAAAGGGATAACGTGCTTGAACCTTCTTTATTTCTTGAAACCTCTTGTCAGGGTGCCTCCAGGCAGACTCTAGCAAGGCTTCAAATTCAGCATGGGAGCTGAACGTTTTGGGTACCGGACAGGCACGATAAAAGGAAACTTCTGGGACAGCGTCCGAAATTCCTGGGTCCTCTAGATGAAAGGTGTCTCTTATGGCCGAAACCAATGAATCCACCGTACCGGTCATGTCTGCATGGTCTTCTGAGTCAGAGACAGAAGCAGCCTCATCAACTAGTTCACCAGGGGAGTGGGAACGATTGGAGGCAGCCTTAGAGGGGGGAGACACTGACCTGGTGCGTCGTTCTGGAGATTCAGAACGGCGACTCGGGGAGCGTCTTCTAGAAGAAAGACACTTGTTCGGAGATGTAGCAGAGGGATGGTGTCCATGAGAGGAGCGCCTACGCCTGTACCAAGACTCCGGAGAGGAGTCAGAGGACTGACCCCTATTACGCTTGTGAGAGCATTTAAAATAGGGTGAGGGAGAGCGAGGCTCTCTAGGGGAACGGCGTAAGGAAGACCTCTCTAAGGCAGTCACCACGGAGTGGGAGACCTTCGCCAAGTCAGAAATAGACTGAGATAGGGAAGACACCCATATTGGAGGGGCAGCAGAACCCACTGGGTCTGGGGGAGCATCCTGAATAGGAATACCAGGGGGGTCAGGAGGTGCAGTGGTGCAGGCAGAACAAGTGGGTACAGCAGACCCAGGCATTTTGGAGTTACAGCCCTTACAAGAGTAGTAGGTGACCAGGACTTCAGGTACCTGTTTAGAGGGAGGAACAGTTCTGGGCTCGGACATGAATAAGACGCCTCACCAGTGTCCGTGTCCCCTCAGGCAGCCGCTGTGAAGAAGAGAACGAAAAGGGAGAGAACACTAGCAGGGACAGCCGGACCAATAAGAAAAGAGGGGCGAGATTCGCGCTCTTCCAAGGGTGCGAACTCTGAGAGAAAGAAGGAGGCCGGTAAATAATGGCGCCCGCTCCTGTCCCTGAAGCCTATGTGAGTGAAGAGGAACAGGAGCGAGCAAGAATGCCGGTGCAGCGGCCGCTGCGAAAGTGAAAGTAAACTGCGCCCCGGCCGCGTCTCATAGGACGCGGCCAGAGCACAGAAGTAACTAAAGTAAAAAAGGCAGCCGCGGCTGCTGATAACTGTTAAAAGAAATCCATACACAATCCTTCACCACTGACTCCGTTGGCCCCTGCATTCCACAGTGCCCCCAATAGAAGTTAGGGAACCCTTGCCCAATAGGGATTCCCACTAAATAGAATAAAAAGGAGTGGGACCAAAACAGGGGGTCTCCAGCAGTTGCAAGCCCCCGCACCTGAAAGAAAAAAAAGGGGGGGGGGGGGGGGGAGAATACTCACCTCAATCTGAAGAACTCACCTCATGAAGTCTTCAGTCATGAAGTCTTCAGCCAGCTTTTTTGTCACCTGCGTCATGCCGGGCTTGAAAAGTGAGATGAGCAGGGAAAAGTGGGGGACCCGGACCCATAAGGTACAATCCCAAGCGCTGACCGTTGGCTAGAGGAGGTTAACAGTACATCCACGATGCTTGTGCCCCCTTAATCGCAAATGGTCCCCACCTGAAAAAAGAAAAATAAAGGGGAATAAGAAAAACTAAACGTCCCTATTCTGTAAAAATTAAAAAATGTTAGACCAAGTCTGGGGGGAAACCCAGACTAGTGTCCATTTCCTGCGACACTAAGCTAAAACTGATTACCTCAGGCTCTGTAGGCGGGTATATCCTGCTGGGAGGAGCCGACTTTTCGGTTTCCTTAGTGTCAAGTCTCCTAGCAACAACAGCATAGGTCTGTGTCCCCCAATGGAGTCGATAGAGAAAAATCCAGTTCATCCACCGTAATCCATCGAATTCGCAGTAAACCTCTGCATAAACGGATCTGAAACGAGAAGAAAGAAAAAAAACCACAAAAAATTAGTTAGTACATTTTTGGCACTCTCTGCTGGGGAGAGTGCCCATAATGCAATGTCTACCCAAACAGGGAGCCTCCAATTGGTGCAAAACTACAACTCCCAGCATGCCCAGACAGCCTTTGGCTGTCTGGGTATGCTGGGAGTTGTGGTTTAGCAACAGCTGGTGTCTCCCTATCTGGGTAGACACTGCCAGAAGGGTTTGTTCACATTATACAAAGTGGACAATGTGAACAGAGCTTCAGACCCTTACTAGCCTGACTCCCGTCTGTAGCTCCGCCCCCAATGACGTCATCACTAGGGGTGGGGCTACACCGATCCGACGGGGACAGGGAGCGAGGAAGGTAAGTGGACCTCGTGTTCTGTATACACTATATACAGCTATCTATAGATAGCTGTATATACTGTATACCGCACTAAGGGCAATAGAAGCAGGGAGTCCTGTCAGTCTGGTGACTGAGGGGGGAAAAAACCTCAGTGGAATTCTAGCCTCAATGTGCATAAATAAGCCAAGGAAAGATGGAAAAATCTCCAAAAGGCATTAAATTACAGATTAGACATTCTTATAATATGTCAACAAAAGTTAGATTTTATTTCCATCATTTACACTTTCAAAATAACAGAAAACAAAAAAATGGCGTCTGCAAAAGTTTGGGAACCCTGCAGAATTTATAGCATGCACTGCCCCCTTTGCAAAGCTGGGACCTGCCAGTGTCATGGATTGCTCTCAATCATCATCTGGGCAGACCAGGTGATGTCAATCTCAAAGGTTTTAAATGCCCAGACTCATCTGACCTTGCCCCAACAATCAGCACCATGGGTTCTTCTAAGCAGTTGTCTAGAAATCTGAAACTGAAAATAGTTGACGCTCACAAAGCTGGAGAAGGCTATAAGAAGATAGCAAAACGTTTTCAGATGTCAATATCCTCTGTTTGGAATGTAATTAAGAAATGGCAGTCATCAGGAAAAGTGGAAGCTAAAGCAAGATCTGGAAGACCAAGAAAAATATCATACAGAACAGCTCACAGGATTATGAGAAAAACTATTCAAAACCCACGTTTGACTGCACAATCCCTCCAGAAAGATCTGGCAGACAATGGAGTTGTGGTACACTATTCCACTATAAAGAGATAATTGTACAAATATAGTCTTCATGGAAGAGTCATCAGAAGAAAACCTCTTCTACGTCATCACCACAAAATGCAACGTTGCAAATGAACATATAGACAAGCCTGATGCGTTTTGGAAACAAGTTCTGTGGACCGATGAGGTTAAAATTGAACTTTTTGGCCGGAATGAGCAAAGGTACGTTTGGAGAAGAAGGGGAACAGAATTTAATGAAAAGAACCTCTGTCCAACTGTTAAGCCTCGGGGGTGGATCAATCATGCCCTGGGGTTGTATTGCAGCTAGTGAGACAGTGAACATCTCACGAGTAGAAGGAAAAATAGATTCAATAAAATTTCAGCAAATTTTGGATGCTAACTTGATGCCATCTGTGAAAAAGCTGAAGTTAAAGGGGTATTCCAGGCAAAAACTTTTTTTTATATATCAACTGGCTCCGGAAAGTTAAACAGATTTGTAAATTACTTCTATTAAAAAATCTTAATCCTTCCAATAGTTATTAGCTTCTGAAGTTTTCTGTCTAACTGCTCAATGATGATGTCACATCCTGGGAGCTGTGCATGATGGGAAAATATCCCCATAGGAGCTGCACAGCTCCTGGGACGTGAGTCATCAGAAAGCAGTTAGACAGAAAACAGCAACTCAACTTCAGAAGCTAATAACTATTGGAAGGATTAAGATTTTTTAATAGAAGTAATTTACAAATCTGTTTAACTTTCCGGAGCCAGTTGATATATAAAAAAAAGTTTTGGCCTGGAATACCCCTTTAACCCCTTAACGACGCAGGACGTATATTTACGTCCTGCGCCGGCTCCCGCGATATGAAGCGGGATCGCGCCGCGATCCCGCATCATATCGCGTCGGTCCCGGCGGTAATCAACGGCCGGGACCCGCGGCTAATACCACACATCGCCGATCGCGGCGATGTGCGGTATTAACCCTTTAGAAGCGGCGGTCAAAGCTGACCGCCGCTTCTAAAGTGAAAGTGAAAGTGACCCGGCTGCTCAGTCGGGCTGTTCGGGACCGCCGCGGTGAAATCGCGGCGTCCCGAACAGCTGATCGGACACCGGGAGGGCTCTTACCTGCCTCCCCGGTGTCCGATCGACGAATGACTGCTCCGTGCCTGAGATCCAGGCAGGAGCAGTCAAGCGCCGATAATGCTGATCACAGGCGTGTTAATGCACGCCAGTGATCAGCATTAGAGATCAGTGTGTGCAGTGTTATAGGTCCCTATGGGACCTATAACACTGCAAAAAAAATGTAAAAAAAAAGTGTTAATAAAGGTCATTTAACCCCTTCCCTAATAAAAGTTTGAATCACCCCCCTTTTCCCATAAAAAAAATAAAACAGTGTAAAAAAAATAAAAAATAAATATATGTGGTATCGCCGCGTGCGTAAATGTCCGAACTATAAAAACATATCATTAATTAAGCCGTACGGTCAATGGCGTACGCGCAAAAAAATTCCAAAGTCCAAAAAAGCGTATTTTGGTCACTTTTTATATCATTAAAAAATGAATAAAAAGTGATCAAAAAGTCCAATCAAAACAAAAATCATACCGATAAAAACTTCAGATCACGGCGCAAAAAATGAGTCCTCATACCACCCCATACGTGGAAAAATAAAAAAGTTATAGGGGTCAGAAGATGACATTTTTAAACGTATAAATTTTCCTGCATGTAGTTATGATTTTTTCCAGAAGTGCGACAAAATCAAACCTATATAAGTAGGGTATCATTTTAACCGTATGGACCTACAGAATAATGATAAGGTGTAATTTTTACCGAAATATGTACTGCGTAGAAACGAAAGCCCCCAAAAGTTACAAAATGGCGTTTTTTTTTCGATTTTGTCGCACAATGATTTTTTTTTCCGTTTCGCCGTGCATTTTTGGGTAAAATGACTAATGTCACTGCAAAGTAGAATTGGCGACGCAAAAAATAAGCCATAATATGGATTTTTAGGTGGAAAATTGAAAGGGTTATGATTTTTAAAAGGTAAGGAGGAAAAAACGAAAGTGCAAAAACGGAAAAACCCTGAGTCCTTAAGGGGTTAAAGAGAGGATGGCGTCTACAAATGGATAATGATCCTAAACAAACCTCGAAATCCACGGGGGATTACATCAAGAGGCATAAACTGAAGGTTTATCCATGGCCTTCACAATCTCCTGACCTGAACATAATTGAAAATCTATGGATAGACCTTAAAAGAGCAGTGCGTGACAGACAGCCCAGAAATCTCAAAGAACTGGAAGACTTTTGTAAGGAAGAATGGGCAAAGAAACCTCAAACAAGAATTGAAAGACTCTTGGCTGGCTACAAAAAGTGTTTACAAGCTGTAATACTTGCCAAAGGGGGCAGTACAAGATATTAACTCTGCAGGGTGCTCAAACTTTTGCAGACACCATTTTTTTTTCTGTTATTTTGAAAGTGTAAATGATGGAAATAAAATCTAACTTTTGTTGACATATTATAAGAATGTCTAATCTGTAATTTGATGCCTTTTGGAAATGTTTCCATCTTTCCTTGGCTTCTTTATGCACATTAACCCGTACAGGACCTAGGGCATATGGATACGCCTTCTGTACCTGGGTCTTACGCCTGTACACCTGTACGCCCGTGGGAATTTTGGTCCCCGCCGCGCGCCGGGCGGGGACCGGACTGGGGTGACTGCTGATATTGATCAGCAGGAACCCCGTGCAAATGCCCAGGGGGGTCATCAGACCCCCCCATGTCGGTGATCGGCACAAATCGCAAGTGAATTCACACTTGCGATTTGCGCTGATTCCAGGTCATACGGGTCTATGGTGACCCGGTGACCCGGAATATAAGGGGGATTACGGTTGTCTAAGACACCCACGATCCCCCTGTAGCGATAGGAGTGAGGTGGCAGGGGTGCCACCCCTCCTATCTCTGCTATTGGTGGTCTAGACGCGACCACCAATAGCAGATCAGAGGCGGGGGGGTTTACTTTTGTTTTCACCGTTCTGCCCTCCCACAATAGGCTGGGCAGAACAGGGAAACGACGGGGACCGAACACCGAAGATCCACTTACCCGTCGGTGGAAGCTGCGGGACGGGATCAGCGGCGGTGATCGGCGCGGGCGGAGATGTCGTGCGGCAGAAGAGGATGGCTCCCTGGATCCGACGGAAGCCGGTAAGTTGCCTAGCAACATCTAGAGGGCTACAGTCTGAGACTGTAGCCCTCCAGATGTTGCAAAACTACAACTCCCAGCATGCCCAGACAGCTGCTGGGCATGCTGGGATTTGCAGTTTTGCAACAGCTGGAGGTCTACAGTTTAGAGACCACTGCACAGTGATCTCTATACTGTAGCACTCTAGATCTTGCAAAACTACAACTCCTAGCATGCCCACACAGCAGTTTGCTGTCTGTGCATGCTGGGATTTGTAGTTTTGCAACATCTGGAGGTCCACAGTTTGGAGATCACAGTGCAGTGGTCTCTATCTGTAGCCCTCCAGATGTTGCAAAACTGCAAATCCCAGCATGCCAAAACAGCTGTCTCGGCATGCTGGGAGTTGTAGTTGCGTACCTCCAGCTGTTGTATAACAGATCTCCCAGCATGCCCTTCGGCGATCAGTACATGCTGGGAGTTGTAGTTTTGCAACAGCTATAGGCACACTGGTTGGAAAATACTGAGTTAGGTAACAGAACCTAACTAAAGGTTTTCCAACCAGTGTGCCTCCAGCTGTTGCAAAAGTACAACTCCCAGCATGCACGGTCTGTCAGTACATGCTGGGAGTCGTAGTTTTGAAACAGCTGGAGGTTTGCCCCCCATGTGAACGTACAGGGTACATTCACACGGGCAGGTTTACAGTAAGTTTCCTGCTTCAAGTATGAGCTGCGGCAAATTTTTCGCCGCAGCGCAAATTTCTAGCAGGAAGCTCACTGTGAACCTGCGCCCATGTGAATGTACCCTAAAAACACTACAATACACTAATACATAATAAAGGGTAAAACACTACATGAACACCCCCTTACACTGTTCCCCCCCCCCCAATAAAAATGAAAAACGTATTGTACAGCAGTGTTTCAAAAACGGAGCCTCCAGCTGTTGCAAAACAACAACTCCTAGCATTTCCGGACAGCCACTGACTGTCCAGGCATGCTGGGAGTTTAGCAACAGCTGGAGATACCCTGTTTGGGAATCACTGGTGTAGAATACCCCTATATCCACCCCTATGCAATCCCTAATTTAGTCCTCAAATGCGCATGGCGCTCTCTCACTTCAGAGCCCTGTCGTATTCCAAGGAAACAGTTTAGGGCCACATATAGGGTATCTCCGTACTCGGGAGAAATTGCGTTACAAATTTTGGGGGGCTTTTTCTCCTTTTACCCCTTATGAAAAGGAAAAGTTGGGGGCTACACCAGCCTGTCAGTGTAAAAAAATTAAACATTTTACACTAACATGCTGATGTTGTCCTTTACTTTTTATTTTCACAAGTGTTAAAAGGAAAAACAGACCCCCAAAATTTGTAACGCAATTTCTCCTGAGTACGGAAATACCCCATATGTGGGCGTAAAATGCACTGTGGGCGCACAACAGTGCTCAGGAGTGAGAGCGCACCATGTACATTTGAAGCCTAAATTGGTGATTTGCACAGGGGTGGCTGATTTTACAGCGGTTCTGCCATAAACGCAAAAAAAGAAATACCCACATGTGACCCCATTTTGGAAACTACACCCCTCACGGAAAGTAACAAGGGGTATAGTGAGCCTTAACACCCCACAGGTGTTTGACGAATTTTCATTAAAGTTGGATGGAAAAATGAAAAAAAAAATGTCACTAAAATGCTAGTGTTACCCAAAATTTTTCATTTTCACAAGGAAAAATAGGAAAAAAGCCCCCCAAAATTTGTAACCCCATTTTTTCTGAGTAAGAACATACCCCATATGTGGATGTAAAGTGCTCTGCTGGTGCACTACAATGCTCAGAAGAGAAGGAGCGCCATTGGGATTTTAAAGATAAAATTTGTCCGGAATTGAAGGCTACGTGTGTTTACAAAGCCCCCATAGAGCCAGAACAATGGACACCCCCCACATATGACCCCATTTTGGAAAATACACCCCTCACGTAATGTAATAAGGGGTACAGTGAGCATTTACGCCCCACAGGTGTCTGACAGATTTTTGGAACAGTGGTCTGTGAAAATGAAAAATGTAATTTTTCATTTGCACAGCCCACTGTTCCAAAGATCTGTCAAACGCCAGTGGGGTGTAAATGCTCACTGCACCCCTTATTAAATTCTGTGAGGGGTGTAGTTTCCAAAATGGGGTCACGTGGGGGGGGTCCACTGTTCTGGCAGCACGGGGGGGAGGGGGGGGGCTTTGTAAACGCACATGGCCCCCGACTTCTATTCCAACCAAATTCTGTCTTCAAAAGCTCAATGGTGCTCCTTCTCTTCTGAGCATTTTAGTGCGCCAGCAGAGCACTTCACATCCACACATTGGGTATTTCCAAACTCAGAAGAAATGGGGTTACAAATTTTGGGGGTCATTTTCTACTATTACCACCTTGTAAAAATATAAAATGTGGGGGAAAACCAGCATTTTAGTGAAATATTTTTTTTTCATTTACACATCCAACTTTAACAAAAAAGTCGTGAAGCACCTGTGGGGTGTTAAGGCTCACTGGACCCCTTGTTACGTGCCTTGAGGGGTGTAGTTTCCAAAATAGTATGCCATGTGTTTTTTTTTTGCTGTTCTGGCACCATAGGGGCTTCCTAAATGCGACATGCCCCACAAAAACCATTTCAGAAAAACTCACTCTCCAAAATCCCATTGTCGCTCCTTCCCTTCTGAGCCCTCTACTGCGCCCGCCGTACACTTGACATACACATATGAGGTATTTTCTTACTCAAGAGAAATTGGGTTACACATTTTAGGAAGATTTCTCTCCTTTTACCCCTTGTAAAAATTCAAAAACTGGGTCTACAAGAACATGCCAGTGTAAAAAAATTAAGATTTAGAATTTTCTCCTTCAATTTGCTGCTATTCCTGTGAAACACCTAAAGGGTTAACAAACCTTTTGAATGTAATTTTGAATACTTTGAGGGGTGAAGTTTTTATAATGGGGTCATTTGTGGGGCATTTCTAATATGAAGGCCCTTCAAATCCACTTCAAAACAGAACTGGCCCCTGAAAAATTTTGATTTTGAAAATTTTGTGAAAAATTGGAAAATTGCTGCTATACTTTTAAGCCCTCTGATCTCTTCCAAAAGTATAAACATGTCAACGTTATGATGCAATCATAAAGTAGACATGTTGTATATGTGAATCAATATATAATTTATTTGGAATATTCATTTTCCTTATAAGCAGAGAGCTTCAAAGTTAAAAAAAAATGCGAAATTTTCCATTTTTTCATCAAATTTTGGAATTTTTCACCAAGAAACGATGTATCGACAAAATTTTACCACTAACATAAAGTAGAATATGTTACGAAAAAACAATCTCGGAATCAGAATGAAAGGTAAAAGCATCTGTTACGCCGAGAGCTCCGGGTCCCTGCTCCTCCTCGGAGCGCTGGCGGCGTTCTCCTGTCTGCAGCACCCCAGTCAGACCAGCTGACCGGGAGCGCTGCACTGTTACTGCCGGCGGGGATGCGATCCGTGTAGCGGGACCCGCCCGCGGGTCGCATCCCAATCCTCTCACCTGTCCCTTTCCCCGGCTGTCATGTGCCGGCGCGCGCGGCCCCGCCCCGCTCTCTAGGGCGCGTGCGCCGGCTCTCTGAAATTTAAAGGGCCAGTGCACCACTAATTGGTGCCTGGCCCAATCAGTTGTCAATCACTCCCATTCCTATTTAAACCCACTTCCCTTTCCTGTCCTTGCCGGATCTTGTTGCCCTAGTGCCCTGAGAAAGCGTTTTGTGTATTCCAAAACCAGTAACCCCTTAGATTCCGTTCCCGAGGTACGGCCCACGCCATCACCTCACTGACACAGAGGATCCACCTCCAGTGTCCTCTCTGCATACCAGCCGGATCCTGACAGTAGATCCGGCCATGGATCCCGCTGAGGTCCCGCTGCCTAGTGCCGCTGACCTAACCACCGTGGTCGCCCAGCAATCACAGCAGATCGCGCAACAAGGACAGCAGATGACTTAACTGACCGTTATGCTGCAACAGCTTCTGCCGCAACTACAGCAACCATCTCCTCCGGCAGCTCCTGCCTCTCCTCCGCAGCGAGTGGCTGCTCCCAGCTTCCGCCTGTCTCTTCCGGACAAGTTTGATGGGGACTCTAAACAGTGCTGTGGATTCCTGTCCCAGTGTTCCCTACACCTGGAGATGATGTCGGACCAATTCCCTACTGAACGGTCTAAGGTGGCTTTCGTGGTCAGTCTCCTGTCTGGAAAGGCCTTGTCATGGGCAACACCGCTCTGGGACCGCAACGATCCCGCCACCGCTACTATCCAGTCCTTCTTCTCTGAAGTTCGTAGTGTTTTTGAGGAGCCAGCCCGGGCTTCCTTAGCCGAGACTGCTTTGCTGAACCTCGTCCAAGGGAGTTCTTCTGTGGGTGAATACGCCATACAGTTCCGCACCCTCGCCTCTGAGCTATCCTGGAATAATGAGGCCCTCTGCGTGACCTTCAAGAAAGGCTTATCCAGTAACATCAAAGATGTCCTGGCCGCACGAGAAATTCCTGCTAATCTGTCAGAACTAATCCATTTGGCCACCCGCATCAACATGCGTTTCTCGGAAAGACGCCAGGAACTTCGTCAGGAAAAGGATCTTGTTCATACCAGGCGTTTTTTCTCCCAGGCTCCTCTCTTCCAACGTCCTTTGCAATCTGTTCCTGTGCTTTCCGCCGAGGAGGCTATGCAAGTGGATCGGTCTCGCCTAACCCTACAAGAGAGGACTCGCCGCCGAAACGAGAATTTGTGCCTGTACTGTGCTAGTACAGAACATTTCCTAAAGGACTGTCCTATCCGCCCTCCGCGTCAGGAGAGACGCACGCACCTAGTTCACAAGGGTGAAACCACACTTGGTGTGAATTCTGCCTCTCCACGTCTGACTGTTCCTGTGCGGATTCTGCCAACTCCTCCTTCTCAGCAGTGGCCTTCTTGGACTCAGGTTCTGCAGGAAACTTTATCTTGGCTTCTTTTGTTAATAGGTTCAGTATTCCAGTAACCCGTCTCGTCAAGCCCCTCTTCAGTAAACGGTGAGAAATTGGACTTCACCATGAAAATTTTTTATTTTTCGTTCTGCCTAACTGTACCTCTGAAGTTCTTCTCGGCTTGCCATGGCTCCAGCGTCACGCTCCTACCCTCGACTGGACCACCGGGGAGATCAAAAGTTGGGGTCCTTCTTGTCACAAGCGATGTCTCACTTCTGCTTCCACTAGTCAAACCCCTGAGGCTTCTTCTTTACCAGGCCTTCCCAAGGCTTACCGGGACTATTCTGATGTATTCTGCAAAAAGCAAGCAGAGGTCTTACCTCCACATAGACCTTATGATTGTCCCATTGACCTTCTTCCTGGTGCCACTCCGCCCCGTGGCAGGATTTACCCTCTCTCAGCCCCAGAGACTCAAGCCAAGCCATGAGTATATCCAGGAGAACCTAAAGAGAGGTTTGATTCGGAAATCCTCATCCCCTGCTGGAGCGGGGTTCTTCTTTGTTTCTAAAAAGGATGGATCCTTACGCCCATGTATTGACTACCGCGGTTTAACCCCTTAAGGACACAGCCCATTTTCACCTCTAGAACGCAGCCATTTTTTGCACATCTGACCACTGTCACTTTAAACATTAATAACTCTGGAATGCTTTTACTTATCATTCTGATTCCGAGATTGTTTTTTCGTGACATATTCTACTTTAACATAGTGGTAAATTTTTGTGGTAACTTGCATCCTTTCTTGGTGAAAAATCCCCAAATTTGATGAAAAAATTGAAAATTTTGCATTTTTCTAACTTTGAAGCTCTCTGCTTGTAAGGAAAATGGATATTCAAAATACATTTTTTTTAATACACATATACAATATGTCTTTTTTATGATTGCATCATAAAATTGACGTGTTTTTACTTTTGGAAGACACCAGAGGGCTTCAAAGTTCAGCAGCAATTTTACAATTTTTCACAAAATTTTCAAACTCGCTATTTTTCATGGACCAGTTCAGGTTTGAAGTGGATTTGGAGGGTCTTCATATTATAAATACCCCATAAATGACCCCATTTTAAAAACTACACCCCCCAAAGTATTCAAAATGACATTCAGTAAGTGTTTTAACCCTTTAGGTGTTTCAGGAAAAGCAGCAAAGTGAAGGAGAAAATTCAAAATCTTCATTTTTTACACTTGCATGTTCTTGTAGACCCAATTTTAGAATTTTTACAAGGGGTAAAAGGATAAAATTTATACTTGACTTTGTAGCCCAATTTCTCTCGAGTAAGCACATACCTCATATGTCTATGTAAATTGTTCGGCGGGCGCAGTAGAGGGCTCAGAAGCGAAGGAGCGACAAGGGGATTTTGGAGAGTACGTTTTTCTGAAATGGTTTTTGGGGGGCATGTTGCATTTAGGAAGCCCCTATGGTGCCAAAACAGCAAAAAAAAAAAAAAAAAAAAAACACATGGCATACCATTTTGGAAACTAGACCCCTTGAGGAACGTAACAAGGAATTAAGTGAGCCTTAATACCCCACAGGTGTTTCATGACTTTTGCATATGTAAAAAAAACTAAAAAAAATTTCACTAAAATGTGTGTTTCCCCCCCAATTTCACATTTTTGCAAGGGTTAAAAGCAGAAAATACCCCCCAAAATTTGTAACCTCATCTCTTCTGAGTATGGAGGTACCCCATAAGTTGACCTGAAGTGTACTACGGGCGAACTACAATGCTTGGTTTAGCAAAAATTTTTCATTTTTAAAAAAGGTAATAGCAAAAAATACCCCCCAAAATTTGAAGCCCAATTTCTCCCGATTCAGAAAACACCCAATATGGGGATGAAAAGTGCTCTGCTGGCGCACTACAGGTCTCAGAAGAGAAGGAGTCACATTTGGCTTTTTGGAAGCAAATTTTGCTCTGGGGGCATGCCGCATTTAGGAAGCCCCTATGGTGCCAGGACAGAAAAAAAAAACACATGGCATACCATTTTGGAAACTAGACCCCTTGGGGAATGTAACAAGGGGTAAAGTGAACCTTAATACCCCACAGGTGTTTCACGACTTTTGCATATGTAAAAAAAAAAGTATTTTTTTTACACTAAAATGCTTGTTTTCCCCCAAATTTTACATTTTTACAAGGGATAATAGCAGAAAATACCCCCCAAAATTTGTAACCCCATCTCTTCTGAGTATGGAAATACCCCATAAGTGGACGTGAAGTGCACTGGGGGCGAACTACAATGCTCAGAAGAGAAGGAGCATCATTGAGCTTTTGGAGAGAGAATTTGGCCATGTGCATTTCCTAAGCCCCCCGTGGTGCCAGAACAGTGGACCACCCCACATGTGACCCCATTTTTAAAACTACACCCCTCACGGAAGGTAATAAGGGGTGCAGGGAGAATTTACACCCCACTGGCATTTGATGGATCTTTGGAACAGTGGGCTGTGCAAATTAAAAATTTTATTTTTCATTTTCACAGACCCCTGTTTCAAAGATCTGTCAGACACCTGTGGGGTGTAAATGCTCACTGTACCCCTTATTACATTCCGTGAGGGGTGTAGTTTCCAAAATGGGGTCACATGTGGGTATTTATTGTTTTGCACTTATGTCAGAACCGCTGTAAAATCAGCCACCCCTGTGCAAATCACCAATTTAAACCTCAAATTTACATGGTGCACTCTCCCTTCTGAGCCTTGTTGTGCGTCCCCAGAACACTTTGCGCCCACATATGGGGTATCTCCGTACTCAGGAGAAATTGCGTTACAAATTTTGGAGGATTTTTTTCTTTTACCGCTTGTGAAATTTTAAAGTATGGGGCAACACCAGTATGTTAGTGTACAAAAATGTTTTTTTTTTTACACTAACATGCTGGTGTAGACCCCAACTTCACCTTTTCATAAGGGGTAAAAGGAGAAAAAGCCCCCAAAAATTTGTTAGGCAATTTCTCCCGAGTACGGCGATACCCCATATGTGGCCCTAAACTGTTGCCTTGAAATACGACAGGGCTCCAAAGTGAGAGCGCAATGCGCATTTGAGGCCTACATTAGGTATTTGCATAGGGGTGGACATAGGGGTATTCTACACCAGTGATTCCCAAACAGGGTGCCTCCAGCTGTTGCTAAACTCCCAGCATGCTTGGACAGTCAATGGCTGTCCGGAAATGCTGGGAGTTTTTTTTTTTGCTACAGCTGGAGGCTCCGTTTTGGAAACACTGCTGTAGGATACGTTTTTCATTTTTATTGGGGGGGGGGAAGTGGGGGTGGTAGGGGGGGCAGTGTACGTGTGTATATGTAGTGTTTTACTCTTTATTTTATGTTAGTGTAGTGTAGTGTTTTTAGGTTACATTCACACTGACGGCGGATTACACTGAGTCTCCCGCTTCCAGGCCTTCCTTCTCCGATCAAACTTGAAGCAGGGAACTCACTGTAATCCGCCGCCAGTGTGAATGAAACCTGTACATTTACATGGGAGGGGGGGGGGGGGCAAAACTACAACTCCCAGCATGCACTGACAGAACGTGCATGCTGGGAGTTGTAGTTTTGCAACAGCTGGAGGCACACTGGTTGGAAAATACTGAGTTAGGTAATAGAACCTATTACCTAACTCGGTATTTCCCAACCAGTGTGCCTCCAGCTGTTGCAGAACTACAACTCTCAGCATGTACTGATTGCCAAAGGGAATGCTGGGAGATGTAGTTATGCAACAGCTGGAGGCACGCAAGTACAACTCCCAGCATGCCGAGACAGCCATTTGCTGTTCCTGAATGCTGGGAGTTGTAGTTTTGCAAGATTTAGAGGGGTTCAGTATGGAGATCACTGACAGTGGTCTCTAAACTGTGGCCCTCCAGATGTTGCAAAACTACAAATCTCAGCATGCTAAGACAGCAAACTGCTGTCTGGGCATGCTGGGAGTTGTAGTTTTGTAACATCTGGAGGGCTACAGTTTAGAGACCACTGTCAGTGATCTCTAGCCTGAACCTCTCTAAATCTTGCAAAACTACAACTCCCAGCATGCCAACACAGCAAACAGCTGTCAAGGCATGGTGGGAGTTGTAGTTTTTCAACATCTGGAGGGCCACAGTTTAGAGACCACTCTCCAAACTGTCGCCCTGCAGATGTTGCTAGGCAACAGATTCCCGGACACGCGGCGCCATACTCACCTCCACCGCCGCCATGATCACAGCCTCCGCCGGGTAAGTGACCACCGCTGCCGCCGCCGCCGCTACTACACGGTTCCCCCCGCTGTGCCCGGACACCGATGGGTGGGCATAGCGGGGGGGGGGGGGGTGGGGGGTGGGGAGGAAACCGAACTTTAACCCCCCCGCCCCCAGTCTGCTATTGGTCGGTCGCTCGGCCGATCAATAGCAGGGATAGGAGGGGTGGCAACCCTGCCACCTCACTCCTATCTCTTCAAGGGGGATCGATCGCGGCCCAGGCAGCTGCGGTGGGACTCCGCCTGGGATTGACAGCTGAGTCCCACCCACGATCTCCTGCGCTGCCCGCGGCAGAGCAGGAGATCGCTTGGACGTATGCATACGTCCATTTGCGCGAACGTCTAGTTCGCCTGGACGTATGCATACGTCCAATAGCGGGAAGGGGTTAAACAAGATTACCATCAAAAACTGCTATCCCCTGCCTTTGATCTCCAAACTCTTTGACCGTCTATGCGGAGCAAGAATCTTCACCAAACTGGACTTAAGGGGTGCGTATAATCTTATTCGCATCCGTAAAAGTGATGAGTGGAAAACCGCTTTCAATACCAGAGATGGACATTTTGAATATCTAGTTATGCCCTTTGGGCTCTGCAACGCCCCTGCAGTCTTCCAGGACTTTGTTAATGAGATCTTTTGGGACTTATTGTATACCTGTGTGTGTTGTGGTCTACTTGGATGACATCTTGATTTTTTCCTCTAACTTAGAGGAACACCGTCGTCATGTCCGTCAAGTGCTCCAAAGACTCCGTGAAAACCACCTGTACGCTAAATTTGAAAAATGTCTCTTTGAATGCAACAGCCTTCCTTTCCTAGGTTACCTAGTCTCTGGCCAAGGGCTTCAAATGGATCCAGATAAACTGTCGGCGGTTTTGGATTGGCCACGCCCTTCTGGACTCCGTGCTATCCAGTGCTTCCTTGGATTCGCCGACTATTATCGACAGTTTATTCCCCACTTCTCCACCATTGTGGCCCCTATTGTGGATCTGACTAGGAAGAATGCTAATCCTAAGTCGTGGCCTCCACAAGCGGATGAGGCCTTCAATCGTCTCAAAGCTGCCTTCGTCTCTGCACCAGTTCTGTCCAGACTTGATCCGTTGAAACCCTTCTTCCTGGAAGTAGACGCTTCCTCAGTCGGACCCGGAGCCATACTTCTGCAAAAAAACGCTACCAGACGTAACATTACTTGTGGTTTTTTCTCAAAGACTTTCTCTCGGGCAGAAAAGAACTACTCTATTGGAGATCATGAACTTCTGGCCATCAAGTTAGCACTCGAGGAGTGGAGACATTTATTGGAGGGTTCCAAACACCCCATTGTCATTTACACTGACCACAAGAATTTGTCTTACCTCCAGTCCAGGAGCAGGTGGAAGCTAATTAGACTGATTGGGCCAGGCACCAACCACTGGTGCACTGGCCCTTTAAATCTTAGAGCGCTGGCGCGCGCGCGCCCTAGAGAGCGGAGCCGCGCGTGCCAGAACATGACAGCCGGGGACCGGGACGGGTAAGTGGCTTGGGATGCGATTCGCGAGCGGGCGCGTCCCGCTATGCGAATCGCATCCCCATCGCGAATGTCAGTGCAGAGCTCCTGATCAGCGGGTCTGACCGGGGCGCTGCAGAAGGGAGAATGCCGCGAGCGCTCCGGGGAGGAGCAGGGACCCGGAGCGCTCGGCGTAACAGTACCCCCCCCTTAGGTCTCCCCCTCTCTTTGTCTCCTGGTCCCTTTAACTGAGAAGAGAACATAGGGGGCGTCTCTTGAGTTTCCTTCCGGAACAAAAAACAGTCCTGGGTAGCTACATCAGCGGCCGGTAATCCGGAAGAAGTGGGAAAGGGGAGGGGGGCAGAGGGTGAAGCTTGTCACGGGGCAGAGTGTCAACAGGACGGGGGCTATGAGGAGGCACTGCACAGTCCTGATAGGCCTTGGGGAGACCAGGCACAGGAGGAGACACTGAGGCCCGACAGACAGGACTGGGAGCAGACGTGAGGCATTTCTTGCGGCAAGCAGGGCCCCAATTCCTGATCTCCCCGGTGGTCCAATCAAGGGTGGGAGAATGATGCTGGAGCCATGGCAGACCGAGGAGGACTTCAGAGGTGCAGTTGGGAAGGATGAAACATTCAATTTTCTCGTGATGCAGTCCAATGCTCATAAGCAAGGGCTCTGTGCGGTAACGCACAGTGCAGTCCAACTTCACTCTGTTGACCGAAGAAATGTAGAGCGGCTTGACGAGACGGGTCACCGGGATGCAGAACCTATTCACCAAAGAGGCCAGAATAAAATTTCCAGAAGCACCAGAGTCCAAGCAGGCCACGGCTGAGAAGGAGGAGTTGGCAGAAGGAGAAATCCGCACGGGCACAGTGAGACGTGGAGAAGCAGACTTTGTACCAAGAGACGCCACACCCACGTGAGCTGGGTGCGTGCGTGCGTTTCCCAGACGTGGAGGACGAATAGGGCAATCCACCAAGAAATGTTCGGTACTGGCGCAGTACAGACATAAATTTTTATCCCTGCGGCGAGTCCTCTCTTCATGGGTGAGGCGAGACCGATCCACTTGCATAGCCTCCTCGGCGGGAGGCACAGGGGTAGATTGCAAAGGATACTGGGAGAGAGGTGCCCAGAGATCAAGGTCTTTTTCCTGGCGGAGCTCCTGGTGTCTTTCAGAAAAACGCATGTCAATGCAGGTGGTCAAATGGATAAGTTCTTGCAGGTTGGCAGGAATCTCTCGTGTGGCCAGCACATCCTTGATGTTACTGGATAGGCCTTTTTTAAAGGTCGCGCAGAGAGCCTCGTTATTCCAAGATAATTCGGAGGCGAGAGTACGAAATTGGATGGCGTACTCGCCTACTGAAGAATTACCCTGGACCAGGTTCAGCAGGGCAGTCTCGGCAGAAGAAGCTCGGACTGGTTCCTCGAAGACACTACGGACTTCAGCGAAGAAGGACTGGACTGTGGCAGGATCATTGCGGTCCCAGAGCGGTGTGGCCCAAGACAAGGCCTTTCCAGACAGAAGACTCACTACGAACGCCACCTTAGACCGTTCTGAAGGAAATTGGTCCGACAACATCTCCCAATGTAGGGAACATTGAGACAAGAAGCCACGGCAGAGTCTAGAGTCTCCATCAAATTTGTCCGGCAGGGACAAGCGGAGGCTAGGAGCAGCCACTCGCTGCGGAGGAGGTGCAGGAGCTGGCGGAGGAGATGGTTGCTGCTGTAGCAGTGGCAGAAGTTGCTGTAACGTGGCGGTCAACTGCGACAGCTGCTGTCCTTGTTGGGCAATTTGCTGCGATTGCTTGGCAACCACTGTGGGTAGGTCAGCGAGACTTGGCAGCGGCACCTCAGCGGGATCCATGGCCGGATCTACTGTTAGGATTCGGCTAGCTGGATGTGGATCCTCTGTGTCAGCGAGGGATTGGCGTGGACCGTGTTGGTGGACCGGTTCTAGGGTTGCTACTGGTTTTCACCAGAGCCCGCCGCAAAGCGGGATGGTCTTGCTGCGGCGGTAGCAACCAGGTCGTATCCACCGGCAACGGCTCAACCGCGCTGACTGCTGAGAAGGCGTGGGACAGAAGGACTAGGCAGAGGCAAGGTCAGGCGTAGCAGAAGGTCGGGGCAGGCGGCAAGGTTCGTAGTCAATGAGGATAGCAGGAGATCTGGAACACAGGCTTTGGACAACACTAAACGCTTTCTCTGGCACAAGGCAACAAGATCTGGCAAGGAAGTGCAGGGGAAGTGAGGTAATATACACAGGGAGCAGGTGGAAGCTAATTAGACTGATTGGGCCAGGCACCAATCACTGGTGCACTGGCCCTTTAAATTTTAGAGCGCTGGCGCGCGCGCGCCCTAGAGAGCGGAGCCGCGTGCGCCAGAACATGACAGCCGGGGACCGGGACGGGTAAGTGGCTTGGGATGCGATTCGCGAGCGGGCGCGTCCCGCTATGCGAATCGCATCCCCATCGCGAATGTCAGTGCAGCGCTCCCGGTCAGCGGGTCTGACCGGGGCACTGCAGAAGGGAGAACGCCGCGAGTGCTCCGGGGAGGAGCAGGGACCCGGAGCGCTCGGCGTAACAATTGGCCTTTTTACTTATATGCCAATTGCTTTTAGCAGGCTGTAACAAAAGATCTGACCTGGCAGCCACAAAGGCCTTCGGAAGATCTCCAACTATCATGGTAACCAACTGACATGATAAGATTGCATTGTGGGGATGTTGATTGAAAACCTCCTAAATGCTGCGACCACTATTAACTATTGGGGTTAAATGTAATGACGCTGGTTGAAACCCACCGGCATACTCTGAATTCTCTCATGCTGCTTCATCTTTTGCTGCAGTTTCCTCCTTGTCCACTAGGGGCTGCACATGAGCACCACCTGGAATTTATAGAGACAACATGCACTCCCTAATAGTTTCCCCTCCAGTCCATGCTAGGCACTCCCTATTTAAATAAGCTTCACCTGTTCCCTGATGCTTTAGCACTGTTTAGGGCTCTAAGGTTTCTGCTGATCAAGTTTTCTTCACCACTGCCTGACTACTGAACTTGGATCCTGCCTAATCCATTGGATCCTGTCTTGTCTCTCCTGTGCTTGATATTGGACTGTTGACTATGCATCTGTTTTCTCACAAGCTTGTTCCACCTAGCTTGACTTTTAGCCATCTTGGCGAGCTGTTCTCACAGCTTTTGCTATAAACACCTGTCTAGGTGAGTCTGACAGCTTCCATAGTGTCTGTTTGCCCAATTTTGCCTGCCTGGCCAGCTGGCACAGTTGATCCACACCCATGGGGCGTTACAGTTTGCTAAGGCCATGAACCCTGCTGCCAAGGCCGTTGTGGAGATCTGTATCTTTATTTATTTATTTATTTTTTGCATTTTTCTACTTTACTACATGGCTACCTACCTGGTTTGATGGCTACCTACCTCACTACATGGCTACCTACCTGGCTTAATGGATACCCACCTCACTACATGGCTACATACCTGGCTTTATGGCTACCAACATGGCTACCTACCTCACTACATGACTACCTACCTGGCTTCATAACTACCTACTTTACTACATGGCTACCTACTTGACTTCATGGTTACCTACCTCACTACACTGATACCTATCTGACTACCTACTTACCTAGCTTCATGGCTACCTACCTCACAACATGGCGACCAACCTACCTACCCACATTATTACCTACCTACTTACATACCTACCCACCTACTTATGTACCTACCTACCCATCTACATGGCTACTTTCCTAGCTTTCTGGCTACCTACCTACATAACATCCTACTTATCTACCTAGTCAGTTGGCTACCTACCTCCATACCTAGCTAGCTTGCTTCCTATTTACCTACATAGCTACTTGCCTAGCTATCTGGCTACCCACCTACCTGGCTACCTTCCTTGCTACCAACATATCTACCTAGCTACCAATCTACCTATATACCTAATGTATCTACCTGGCCACCAACCTACCTATAGAGCTACCTACCAACATAGCTATCTACCTTGCTACCTACTTAATTACCTATCTTGCTACTTATCTACCTGGCTACATATTTACTTACCTACCTAGCTAGCTAAATACGCTACTTATCTACAAAGCTAGCTAGCTAGCTAGCTAGCTAGCTACCTACCTAGCTAGCTAGCTTCCTATATTCCAACATATTTGCCCACTAGGAAGGGATGCATTTACCTACTTGCCTATATATCTGCCTATTTAGGGAACTACCTAATAAGGCAACTAACTGCTGTGGGACATACTAACCTTTCTACTTTGGGGGATATACCTACTTAACCCCTTAAGGACTCAGCCCATTTTGGCCTTAAGGACTCAGACAATTTAATTTTTATGTTTTCATTTTTTCCTCCTCGCCTTCTAAAAATCATAACTCTTTTATATTTTCATCCACAGACTAGTATGAGGGCTTGTTTTTTGCGCGACCAGTTGTCCTTTGTAGTGACATAACTCATTATATCATAAAATGTATGGCGCAACCAAAAAACACTATTTTTGTGGGGAAATTAAAACGAAAAACGCAATTTTGCTAATTTTGGAAGGTTTCGTTTTCACGCCGTACAATTTATGGTAAAAATGACAAGTGTTCTTTATTCTGAGGGTCAATACAATTAAAATGATACCCATTATTACATACTTTTATATTATTGTTGCGCTTTAAAAAAATCACAAACTTTTTAACCAAATCAGTACGTTTATAATCCCTTTATTTTGATGACCTATAACTTTTTTATTTTTCCATATAAGCGGCGGTATGGGGGCTCATTTTTTGCGCCATGATCTGTACTTTTTTTTGATACCACATTTGCATATAAAAAACTTTTAATACATTTTTTATAATTTTTTTTTAAATAAAATGTATTAAAAAAGTAGGAATTTTGGACTTTTTTTTTTTTTCGTTCACGCCGTTAACCGTACGGGATCATTAACATTTTATTTTAATAGTTCGGACATTTACGCACCCGGCGATACCAAATATGTCTATAAAAAATTTTTTGCGCTTTTTGGGGGTAAAATAGGAAAAAACTGACGTTTTACTTTTTCATTGGGGGAGGGGATTTTTCACTTTTTTTTTACTTTTACATTTTTTTACTTTTTTTTTTACACTTGAATAGTCCCCATAGGGGACTATTCATAGCAATACCATGATTGCTAATACTGATCTGTTCTATGTATAGGACATAGAACAGATCAGTATTGTCGGTCATCTCCTGCTCTGGTCTGCTCGATCACAGACCAGAGCAGGAGACGCCGGGAGCCGCACGGAGGAAGGAGAGGGGACCTCCGTGCGGCGTTATGAATGATCGGATCCCCGCAGCAGCGCTGCGGGCGATCCGATCATTCATTCAAATCGCGCACTGCCGCAGATGCCGGGATCTGTATTGATCCCGGCACCTGAGGGGTTAATGGCGGACGCCCGCGAGATCGCGGGCGTCAGCCATTGCCGGCGGGTCCCTGGCTGCGATCAGCAGCCGGGATCAGCCGCGCATGACACTGGCATCGCTCCGATGCCCGCGGTTATGCTTAGGACGTAAATGTACGTCCTGGTGCGTTAAGTACCACCGCACCAGGACGTACATTTACGTCCTGCGTCCTTAAGGGGTTAATGTGGGACCTACTATCCTACCCACTTTTACTATGCGGTACACCAAGGGGGGCATTATTACAGTTCGGGGCTTAGAGATGGAAGGTTGGGTAGAGAAGAGGAGGGCACTGGAAAAATCTGGAGTCTTGCAGATGCAGAAAAGATGACGTTTTTGCTGGAAGAAGTCGTCATGGCGTCGAGCCAGATTAAAAAGAAAAGGAGAAAAGGAAAGAGGATGCTCCTGATCTGAAAAAAATTTTGATTGTGAGTTACTTTGTTTAACTGTATGGTAAAGGAGGGAGTCAGTTACATTATAATGATACTATTTACGGGGGGAATATTTCCTCCTTGTATACTGGTATTATTGGTAGCATTGGTCTCAGTATACAGGATTTGGTCAGTAACAATATAATGGTAATATGTATGGTGATAATATTCCTCCTTGTATGCTGGTATTATTGGTAAAATTGGTCTCAGTATACAGGATTTGGTCAGTAACAGTATGATGGTAATATGTATGGTGATAATATTCCTCCTTGTTTACTGGTATTATTAGTAACATTGATTCCAGTATACAAGATTTGTTCAGTAACAATATGGTAGTAAAAGGCATGGGAGAATATTTGCTCCTTGTATACTGGTATTATTGGTAATATTAGTCTCAGTATACTGGATTTTTACATGCATTGCATCAGTTCCTCCATAGAACCTTTTTCAAGCATTGCCACGATTTTTCACTATAATGGAGTGTTGCACCATTTTTTAATCTGTGGACCATTTCATTGAAACATTTGATGAAGTAGTGCTGTATATCGATAACATATATATATATATATGTGTGTGTGTATATGTACATATTTAGCGCTATACCTGCTTGTGGCGGCCGTTGGCTGGCACAATGACACAGTGCTGTGGGGCTTGTATGCAATTATTTCCAGGGCTAACATATATAGTGTAGAAAAGAACTGCAGGGGACCCAACATAGGCGTGTAACTTATTCCATATTTAACCCCTTCCCGTAGAATGCCTTATATAAACGGCGGGTAATGCAGCTAGTTCGCGCATCCCGCCGTTTATATAAGGCATTCCGTTAATCCGGCAATACGTGGCATCGCACAGGTTAACAGGCATCCCAGGACCATCTGTGATTGATACTGGTCAGTGAGCTCGGTGATTGGTCCTTGTGGACCAATCACAGTGTCTCAGCTGCTTTGCTGCAGTAACTCTGGCTCCGGTGCTCTCACTTCTGTCTGAGTAGCGATCGGAGCTGGAGTTAGTGTAGCAGAAGATACAGTTTATAAAAGCTTTTATAAAATCTAAAGAAAAAGTTATAAAAAAAGAGCTGTGGTGTCCTTTACCCCTGCTGCTGTCCTCCTCCTTTTTGTTTCAGTTTTTCCGCTAGTTACAAAAAAATATAAAAAAAAGTTTAAAAAAAATAAAAAAAAGATAGTCATGGCCGTAAATGTTGACACCCTTGAAATAAAGTATTTCTCACAGAAAAGGATTGCAGTAACACATGTTTTGCTATAAACATGTTTATTCCCTCTGTGTGTTTTGGAACTAAACCAAAAAAGGGAAGGAAAAAATCAAATTGGACATAATGTCACACCAAACTCCAAAAATGGGCTGGACAAAATTATTGGTACTCTTAACTTAATATTTAGTTGCACACCCTTTAAGTAAAAAATAACTGATATCAGTCGCTTCCTAAAACCATCAATAAGCTTCTTACACCTCTCAGCTGGAATGTTGGACCACTATTCCTTTGCAAACTGCTCCAGGCCTCTCTTATTGGAAGGGCGCCTTTTCCCAACAGCAATTTTAAGACCTCTCCACAGGTATTCAATGGGATTTAGATCGGGACTCATTGCTGGCCACTTCAGAACTCTCCAGCGCTTTGTTGCCATCCATTTCTGGGTGCTTTTTGATGTATGTTTGGGGTCATTGTCCTGCTGGAAGACCCAAGATCTCGGACACAAACTCAACTTTCTGACACTAGGCTGTATAGTGCGACCCAAAATCCGTTGGTAATCCTCAGATTTCATGAATCCTTTCACACATTAAAGGCACCCAGTGCCAGAGGCAACAATACAACCCCGAAATATCATTGAACCTCTACCATATTTCACTGTAGGTACTGTGTTCTTTTCTTTGTAGGCCTCATTCCATTTTTGGTAAACAGTAGAATGATGTGCTTTACCAAAAATCTCTATCTTGGTCTCATCTGTCCACAAGATGTTTTCCCAGAAGGATTTTGGCTTACTCAAGTTCATTTTGGCAAAATGTAGTCTTGCTTTTTTTATGTCTCTGTGTCAGCAGTGGGGTCCTCATGGGCCTGCTGCCATAGTGTTTCATTTCATTTAAATGTCAACGGATAGTTCACACTGACACTGATGCTCCCTGAGCCTGCAGGACAGCTTGAATATCTTTGGAACTTGTTTGGGGCTGCTTATCCACCATCCGGACTATCCTGCATTGAAACCTTTCATCAATTTTTGTCTGCCATGGGTTGCAAACTTCTTGATAACATTGCACACTGTGGACAAGGGCAAATCTAGATCTCTGGAGATGGACTTGTAAGCTTGAGATTGTTGATATTTTTTCACAATTAGTGTTCTCATGTCCTCTGACAGTTCTCCTCTTTCTGTTGTCCATGCTTAGTGTGGCACACACATACACACAATACAAAGACTAATTGAACTTCTCTCCTTTTTATCTTCAGGTGTGATTTTTATATTGCCCACACCTGTTACTTTTCCCAGGTGAGTTTAAAGGAGCATCACATGCTTGAAACAATCTTATTTTTCCACAATTTTGAAAGGGTGCCTATAATTTTGTCCAGACCATTCTTGGAGTTTGGTGTGACATTATGTTCAATTTGCTTTTTTTCCTCCCTTTTTTGGTTTAGTTCCCAAACACATGAAGGGAATAAACATGCGTATAGCAAAACATGTTACTGCAATCCTTTTCTGTGAGAAATACTTAACCCCTTAAGGACACATGACGTACTGGAACGTCATGTGTCCACTCCCGATCTATAACGCGGGGTCACGGCCGGGACCCGTGGCTAATAGCGCGCGGCATTGATCGCTGTGCCGCGCGCTATTAACCCTTTAGACGCGGCGTTCAAAGTTGAACGCCGCGTCTAAAGTGAAACCGAAAGCATGCCGGCTAGCTCAGTGGGCTGTTCGGGATAGCCGCGGTGAAATCGCGGCATCCCGAACAGCTGACAGGACAGCGGGAGGGCCCCTACCTGCCTCCTCGTTGTCCGATCGCCGAATGACAGCTCAGTGCCTGAGATCCAGGCATGAGCAGTCATGCGGCAGAATCATCGATCACTGGTTTCTTATGAGAAACCAGTGATCAATGTAAAAGATCAGTGTGTGCAGTGTTATAGGTCCCTATGGGACCTATAACACTGCAAAAAAAAAGTGCAAAAAAAAAGTGAATAAACATCATTTAACCCCTTCCCTATTAAAAGTTTGAATCACCCCCCTTTTCCCATAAAAGAAAAAACACAGTGTAAATAAAAATAAAAATAAACATAAATGGGATCGCCGCGTGCGGAAATGTCCGAATTATAAAAATATATCGTTAATTAAACCGCACGGTCAATGGCGTGCGCGCAAAAAAATTCCAAAGTCCAAAATAGTGCATTTTTGGTCACTTTTTATATCATGAAAAAATGAATAAAAAGCGATCAATAAGTCCTATCAATGCAAAAATGGTACCGTTAAAAACTTCAGATCACGGCGCAAAAAATGAGCCCTCATACCGCCCCATACACGGAAAAATAAAAAAGTTATAGGGGTCAGAAGATGACAATTTTAAACGTATTAATTTTCCTGCATGTAGTTATGATTTTTTCCAGAAGTCCGACAAAATCAAACCTATATAAGTAGGGTATCATTTTAATCGTATGGACCTACAGAATACATATCAGGTGTCATTTTTACCGAAAAATGTACTACGTAGAAACGGAAGCCCCCAAAAGTTACAAAACAGCGTTTTTTTTAAAATTTTGTCGCACAATGATTTTTTTTCCCGCTTCACCATAGATTTTTGGGCAAAATGACTGACGTCATTACAAAGTAGAATTGGTGGCGCAAAAAATAAGCCATCATATGGATTTTTAGGTGTAAATTTGAAAGAGTTATGATTTTTTAAAGGCAAGGAGCAAAAAACGAAAATGCAAAAACGGAAAAACCTCCGGTCCTTAAGGGGTTAAGTTTCTAGAAATATTTCAGGCGTGCCAACATTCACAGCCATGACTGCATTTGCCCTCTTCTTCTTCCACGTCCTCTACTGATTCTGATGAGGAACCTCCTCGCCACCGACTTAAGCATAGTACTGAGCCAGATCCTAGTACCACTACTGACCAAGGTCCTAGAACCATCTCTGGTAGTTCGCCAGCAGAGCATTTGATGTCCGAATATGGGGTATTTCCTTACTTGAGAGAAATGAGGCTACAAATTTTGGAGTGATTTTTTCCTATTAACCCTTGTAGAAATGCAAAATTTGGGGTAACACCAGCAATTTAGTGTAAAAAAATAATTTTTTCATTTAAACCTCAAAATTTAACTAAATGTTGTGAAACACCTGTGGGGAGTTATGGCCCACTGTACCCCTTTTTACATTCCTTGAGGGGTGTAGTTTTCAAAATGTAGTGCCGTGTTGGAGGTTCCCACTGTTCTGGCAAAATGGGGGCTTCCTAAATGCGACATGCCCCCCAAAAACCATTTCTGCTAAATTCTCTCTCCAAAAGCCAAATTTTACTGAGCCCTGTAGTTTGCCAGCAGAGCATTTTACATCTGCATATGGGGTATTTCCTTACTCGAGAACTGGGGCTACAAATTTTGGAGTGATTTTTCTCCTATTACCCCTTGTAAAAATTCCCGCTGTTCAGGCACCATAGGGGTTTCCTAAATGCGACATGTCCCCCAAAAACCATTTCAGCCTAATGTTGCTCCTTCCCTTTTGAACTGTGTAGTTCACCTGCAGACCACATATGAGGTATTTCCAAACTTACAAGAAATGGGGTTACAAATTTTGTGGGGATTTTTCTTTTGTTACCCCTTGTAAAAATGAAAAAAATTGGGCTACAATAACATGTTAGTGTTATAATTTGAGTTTTCTCCTTTACTTTGCAGCTATTCCTGTGAAACACTTAAAGGGTTAAAAAAACTTACTGAATGTCATTTTGAACACTTTGAGGTGTAAAGTTTTCATAATGGGTTAATCTATGGGGGATTTTTAACTTAAAGGTCCTCAAATTCACTTCAAAACTGAACTGGTCCCTGAAAACTTCAGATTTTGAAATTCTCTTGAAAATCTTGAAAATTGCTGCTAATCTTCAAAACCATCTAATGTCTTCAAGAAGTAAAAACATGTCAACTTTATGATGCCTGCATAAAGAAGACATATTGTATATGTGAATCAATATATCATTTATTTGGCATATCCATTTTCCTTAGAAGCAGAGAGTTTCAAAGTGAGAAAAATGCTTTATTTTCAAATTTTTCATGAAATTATGGAATTTTTTGCAAATAATTTATGCAAGTATCGATGAAAATTTACCACCAACATAAAATAAAGTATGTCACAAAAAACAATCTCTAAATCAGTTTGATACGTAAAAGCATCCCAGAGTTATTAATGCATAAAGTGACACAGGTCTCATTTGCAAAAAAATGGCATGGTCCTTAAGGCCAAAATGACCTCGGTCTTAACCTGTTAAGGACGTAGGGCGTACCTGTACGCCCTATGCCCGGTCCCGGTGTTTAAAACGGGGTCACACTGTGACCCCGCATCACACCGGGTCGGTCCTGGCTGCTAATGATAGCCGGGACCCTGCTAATAGCGTGCGGCACCGATCGTTGTGCGTTGCGCTATCAACCCTTCAGACACGGCATTGAAAGTTGACCGCCGCATCTGAAAGTGAAAATAAACGCTTCCCGGCAGCTCAGTCGGGCTGATCGGGAAATCGCGATAAAATTGCGATGTCCCAATCAGCTAGGATGCGAGCGGAGAACCCCTTACCTTGCTCCGTCGCGTCCGATCGGCGTTTGATTGCTCCAAGCCTGAGCTACAGGCTTGAGCAATCGAGCTCCTATCTCACTGATCCATGCAAAGCTATGGCTTTGCAGGGCTCAGAGTAAAAGATCAGTGTGTGCAGTGCTATAGCTCCCGAGCTATAGCACTGCAAAAAAAAAGGGAAAAAAAACTTAACAAAGGTCCCCCCTTTTCCCATAAAAAACCTGTGTAAATAAAAAAAAAATAGACATATGTGGTATCGCCGCGTGTGGAAATGTCCAAACTATTAAAATATATATCGTTAATTAAACCGCACGGTCAAATGTGTACGCGCAAATAAATTCCAAAGTCCAACGTAGTGTATTTATGGTCACTTTTTATGTCATGAAAAAATGAATAAAAAGCGATCAAAAAGTCTGATCAATACAAAAATGGTACGGATACAAACTACCGGCCCGTATATGGAAAAATAAAAAAGTTATAGGAGTTAGATGAGAATTTTCAACGTATAAATTTTCCTGCATGTAGTTATAATTTTTTTCCGAAGTACGACAATATCCAACCTATATAAGTAGGGTATAATTTTAACCGCATGGACCTACAGAATAAAGATAAGGTGTAATTTTTACCTAAAAATGCACTGCATAGAAACAGAAGCCCCCCAAATTTACAAAATGAAATTTTTCTTCAATTTTGTCGCACAATACATTTTTTCCGTTTCGCTGTGGATTTTTTGGTAAAATGACTAATGTCACTGCAAAGTAGAATTGGTCACGTAAAAAATAAGCCATCATATAGAATTTTATGTGCGAAATTGAAAGCGGTATGATTTTTAGAAGGTGATGAGGAAAAATGAAAATGCAAAAACTGAAAAACCCTGAGTCCTTAAGGGGTTCAAGGGGTTAAGAAAAGGTGCATACAGACTAGCATACATGGCTAGCCCGTGGAGTCATCCCTGCACCTTTGTCCTTCTGTCCCTGAGTCTGTATGCACCTTTTCTTGAATATGGAATAAAGAAGAAGTTACATGCCTATGGTGAGCAGGACTGTGGAGTCAGAGTCGGAGTCGAGGAATCGGACTAAATTTTGGGTACCTGGAGTCGGAGTCGGCAAACAATGCACCGACTCCTACTAAATTTACATTGGAATAAAAAAAAAAAAGTTTAAATGTCCCAATTCACAAAAAGTTATAATGAATGATTTCTCTACTGTAAGAATAAAGACCAATGCATGCAGTGCCTCACATAACCGCAAAACGAACATGTTAAGTGACGGTGAAGAAGCATGCTTTTCATGTGCTTTACTATATGGCACTCAATGCACAATTAGGAGCGGCAATACTTATACTTTCCATAGTGTTGTGTTCTGCTGTTACAGGGAACCATGGGTAACCTAGCCTCTCACTGATAAGGGATTAAGTATGTTTTTTGCAGGACTAGAGAAACTTGTATAAGTGAAGGGAATGGAGGGTCAATAGTTAAAGACTGAAGCTGTAAACCATTGGAAAAACTGCTGCCATTCAGCTAAGGCTATAAAAACTTGTAAACTCCGATTGTTAGCTTAAAGGGGTACTCTGTCCCTAGACATCTTATCCCCTATCCAGAGGAAAGGGGATAAGATTTCAGATCGCCGGGGTCTCCCTGCTGGAGACCCTCGGGATTGCCGCTGCGGCACCACGCTATCATTACTGCACAGAGCAAGTTCGCTCTGTGCATAATGACGGGCACAGGGTCCGGAGCATAGTTACATCACGGCTCCGCCCCTCGTGATGTCATGGCCCGCCCCCTCAATACAAGTCTATGGGAGGGGGCATGGCGCTCATCACGTCCCCTGCCATAGACTTGCATTACGGGGCGGCTGTGTCACGAGGGGTGGAGCCATGACGTCACGCTGCTCCGTCCCCTGTATCACCCGTCATTATGCACAGAGCGAACTCGCTCTGTGCAGTAATGATAGCGGGGTGCCGCAGCGGCGATCCCGGGGGTCCCCAGCAGCGGGACCCCGGCGATCTGACATCTTATCCCCTATCCTTTGGATAGGGGATAAGATGTCTAGGGGTGGAGTACCCCTTTAAACTTTAAACATGACTATGGGATCCTACTAGGGAAATCATGTTTTATAATAAATGCCCCTTCCCGGATCCTCCCACTGCCCTATCTTTAGCAGCAGATCAGCACACAAAAAGGAGAATGCAGCAGCTTCTGCCCAACTACCTCTCTCTGCTAGAAGAGCTTAGAAGAACTTGATGGAACAGCTTCTTGGATTCAACTGTAAGTGTTTATAAATACATTTGCATATTAATACAGAGGAGTCGGGGAGTCGGAAGTACAAAAAACGGTGCAGTCGGAGTCGGAACATTTATCTGCTGACTCCACAGCCCTGATGGTGAGTGCTCTGCAATTCTTTCCTACACTTTATATGTTGGATCAGTCTATTGCTGGAGCAGTGAGTTTTACCTGGCAGGTGAGCTGTCAGGAGTGGTGAAGTTACTCCTAGGGGCAGCGCAACTCACTAGCAGTGCCGGGTTTTCTCTTGTATGCAGTTGTGATTTCCAGGTCTAGTTTTTATCCCCAGCCTGGCCCTGACCACAGGTCCCAGCAACTCCTGCAATTCCTTTTGTACCATGTTTACAACTTCCTGTTTTCAGAGTCCAGCTGCCTCTGCCTCCCCGCTATGGAGGTGATCCGAAGTGCTGCAGAAGATTCCTGAATCAGTACCAGATCCATTTTGAGCTATATGGTAACAAGTTTCTTTCTGAAAGAGCAAACGTTGCCTTCATAATCTCCCTGCTATACGGAGAAGCCCTAGCCTGGGCTAACCCCCTATGGAAGCAATGCGGTCCAGAGACTGCTAATTTACAGATATTTTTGCCAGCTTCTGCTCTCCTTCGCTTAGTACAAAATGACATGACTGTGGGACAATATGCTATTAAGTTCCATACCCTGGCTGCAGAACTGTCCTGTAACAATGAGGACCCGCGTGTTGTATTCTGAGAAGGCCTTCATGAACATATAAAAAAATTAACTGGCTGAATAGGATCTCCCTGTCTCCTTGGATGCTCTGGTCACTCTGGCCCCAACATTTCTCCCAGACTGTTCAATCAAACTGTATTTCTATACTTACTCCTGTCTTCCAGAGCCCGGTTCAAACTGTTCCAGAGCCCTGTACAAGCTGCTTTTTCCTGAAGAACCCTTGCAGGTTGAACAACTGAAGCTCACTGATCTGTAGCATCAGTGCCGTCTACCTCCATGTATCCCTCTACAGTGGCAGAAAATGTCACGTTGTGCGCAGTTGTCATTCCAAGGTTAAAAAAGCTCTGTCCCAAGGGTCTATAGGAAAAATTACCCTAGGTAATCAAAAATGACTCTCTCAAGCTCTGTATTCATGTAAACCTCACTAAGGCAAAACCTTCATCTCTGTACCTGCCTTCCTGGATGGGGCAGATTCATCAAAACTTGTATAGAGGAAAAGTCGACCAGTTGCCCATAGCAACCAATCAGCTAGCTTCTTTCATTTTTGAAAAGAACTCTGAAAAATAAAAGAAGCGATCAGAATGGTTGCTATGGGCAACTGGTCAACATTTCCCCCTTTGTCTCTACCCGTCTGGAGAAGTCCCTTGTAGTAACATCTGGTCGTCCGCTTCCTGTGCTAATTCGCTCTATAACCACTCCTCTAAGGCTACAAATGGACACTCAACACTAGGCATCAATAGTGAACTAAAAAGCCCAACTTATTGCCATGTATAACACATTTCAAAGCCATTCCAGCTTCTTCCTTAGGAACAATAATATGATCACAAAAACTAACTAAACTACTCACAATCCCATTACATAACAGGAAATGACATTAAAAAAAGACAGCTCACAAAGGGTATACACAATAAAAAAAAATTTGAATGATATATAACTCACACTGAAGTTCATTTAGTGACCAAATTTAACCCCTATGACACCAAAGTATTAAATCTAAAAATCAAATAAGATTCCTGATTAATCAATCGTTGGAATCTATTGGAGAAACATGCAGGTATACTTTCAATAATGGAGAGCTGCAAAACTTCCTTATCACCACCATGTGTCAAACACACATGCTTGGTGATACTATGGTACTACTGGAAATACTGTGATTCATTATATTAATTTTAAATATTGGAGCGGTGTTACTTCATTCCTGAACGCACTGTCTGCACATTGCATCCAATATGCTGAACACTGCAACTGCATGTTAGTAGATACACCCTATATTGTGAAACACAAGAAAAAGAGCCCCTGACAGGAAACTCCTCACCTGTTGAAGTGGAACGGAGTATAGCATTCTCTGGATCGGAAGTCCAGGCACAACGAGAAGTGCCTACAAAGTTGTCACATGACTCATCATTACTCACTAACTATGCTCAGATCTTTCTTACTTGAAATGAAGCACAATCTACTTGGAGCCAGGAGACTTTATAAGAAAAATAATAAAGATCTGAGCATAGAATTAGTCAGTCATGGGACAGTTGACTTCAATGGGACTCTGCTGCAGAATTCCGCATAAATAATTGATATGTACATTCTTTTAGGGCAATTTGGAATGCAGAATTTCCTCAGCGATAAATCTGCTGTGTGAATGGGACAGCGAAAATTTCATTCTCCATAATGTTAACTTCATGTAGCAAAATTTCCGAGATGAATTTCTTTCTTCTCCTGATTCCGCATGGTTGAATTCACATGGCCTACCAAATGAATGTATCTAAAACCTCCCCTGTATGAGTAGGCCAATGGCCGTGCAATGTTGCTAGAATTATCTGCAGCATTGTATTATTATTGGCCAATGCTAACAGGGGTAGTTTCAGTCTTGGGTATGAAAAGACCATAAAAGAGATCTTTGTATTGCCTCTCATATACTTAATTAAAAAAGTTACAAGACAATTAAGGTCACCCCTTAGCCGAATTATTTATAAAGTAAATTACCGTATTTATCGGTGTATACCACGCACCGGCCTAAAACATGCACCCTCATTTTACCAAGGATATTTGGGTAAAAAAAGTTTTTTGCGCTCGTGTATACCCCAATATACCCCCAGGAAAGGCAGGGGGAGAGAGGCCGTCGCTGCCCGCTTCTCTCCCCCTGCCTTTCCTGGGGTCTAGAGCGCTGCTGTCGGCCCTTCTCACCCCCTGGCTATCGGCACCGCTGCCCGTTCTGTCCCCCTGACTATCGGTGCCGGCGCCGATAGCCAGGGGGAGAGAAGCGGCGCCGACAGCCAGGGGGAGAGAAGGGGCAGCGGCACCCATTGCCGGCGCCGCTGCCCCGTTGCCTCCCCCCATCCCCGGTGGCATAATTACCTGAGTCGGGTCCGCGCTGCTGCAGGCCTCCGGCGTGCGTCCCCTGCGTAGTTGCTATGCATGGCGCGGCGCACTGACGTCATGCGCCGCGCCGTTCAGCGCATAGCAACGACGCCGAGGACGCACGCCGGAGGCCTGCAGCAGCGCGGACCCGACTCAGGTAATTATGCCACCGGGGATGGGGGGAGGAAACGGGGCAGCAGCGCCGGCAATGGGTGCCACTGCCCCTTCTCTCCCCCTGGCTATCGGCGCCGGTACCGATAGTCAGGGGGACAGAACGGGCAGCGGCGCCGATAGCCAGGGGGTGAGAAGGGCCGGCAGTAGGGCTCTAGACCCCAGGGAAGGCAGGGGGAGAGAAGCGGGCAGCGACGGCCTCTCTCCCCCTGCCTTTCCTGGGGCGGTATCGGCGTATAACACGCACATAGACTTTAGGCTAAAAATTTTAGCCTAAAAAGTGCGTGTTATACGCCGATAAATACGGTACCCTAATTTAGATAATCTTTCTGAAGTCCACTGAATACATTTATTACTTCGATTGCCCACCCTTGAACCTGCTTACGCTGTACAATGGCTTACTTGTGCACTGGTTCCCCAAACTGTACACAATGTATCACGCGTGATCTGAATAGTGATTTGTAAGGTAGTAGAAATATATTTTTGTGCATGTATGCTCCTTTTGATGTACCTCTTGATCTTTTGCCTTGGAAAACCCTTTAGCTAAGGTTGGCAGCAAAGTTTAAAAGTATACAATTCACTTTAAAAGTTTTTTTTACTTTAAACGTTTTTTTTTACTGTGCAAGGCATAACTTGGGCTTTAGTTCATTTAGGCATCAGGGGGCATTCTGACATGGTATAAATATTTCAGTAATTGTCTCCGCTCTACATTTCATCATTGAGAATTGTGAGAGCAATGATCTGCCCTAAGCTGGGTCATTGTGTACATGATGAACTATCACTGAATACCTACTCCTAATTGCTTTCATTGTCACTGATAATAGCATAGAATAATATCTGCATGTTTTAACAACTTAAAAGGTCCCCATAACCAGAAGGGGTATTGCCTTGTTTAGTGTACCTTGTGTACCATTATCAACTATTTACGGTACTTATTTAAATGTTCATTAAAATAAGCAAGCCAATTAAGTGTATAACATTATAAAACAAAACTGCACTGACCTGATCTGGCTCACTTTCAGCTAGAAATGTTAGTTTTTTAGTATTCACATTGTAATATGTCTTATGATACAAGTTACAAGTTATTTTATCTGTATAGATCAATGCATACATGTACCACATGATTGAAAGTATGGGCTTATTTTTTCTGTAGCCTCAGGTACCATTGGCTTTGATGAAAGATGTACAGAGTCCTCGGTTATTTGTACGTTGTCCAGTATAGATTTTATCTAAGCATACTGTAGAACAAAGCATCAATACTAACCATATGAATATTTCCCCTTTATAAGAAGTTATTTACTATAGCGTTTTACATTTTACCAAGGAAGTTAAATAAATAAATATATATATATATATATATATATATATATATATATATATACTGTATATATATATATATATATATGTATATATATATATATATATATATATATATATATATATATAACAATGATACAGCACTCCAAGATTACAAAGAAAAAAGTGGAATTTTTGTCTCACATCATAGCAGCTTGTGAGACAAAAAAATCAATTTTTTTCTTTGCAACCTTGGAGTGCTGCACCATTGTTTTCTATGTTGGATGGACTGTGATCAAGTTTGGGGTGCTGGCACCATACACCGTATGTAGAAGTAGTGCTGCAGACTATTTTGGTTATATATATATATATGTTACTAGACAAAATAATACACATAGGGGGAGATTTATCAAAACCTGCCCAGAGGAAAAGTTGCTGAGTTGCCCATAGCAACCAATCAGATCGCTTCTTTCATTTTCAAAAGGGCCTCTGAAAAATGAAAGAAGCAATCTGATTGGTTGCTATGGGCAACTCAGCAACTTTTCCTCTGGACAGGTTTTGATAAATTTCCCTCATAGACCATAAGACTTGGGGTACTGTGGTCTCTGGGCTGTTTGGAAAGTGTGAGTACCTCTTCGGAAAAAAACTTTCAAATTTTTGAATTTTATTCTTTGGCCAGTGGCACATAGACCAATCAAACAATAAGGGCACACAACAAACAAATGTTGCCAATGGAGCATTTAGCTTCTAAAAAAAAGTGCATACACAGAAACTAGATACAGAGTGTCACAGAGCAGGGCAGTATTTACAACTTGTGCTGCCCTAGGCACTCAAACTGAATGTGTGACATTGGGGTGATTCCAAAAGCGTCATAATTGTTTCATGCAATTAGCTAAACCTGGAAGAGAGGTATAAATAGGGTGACACAGTGGTGGTGTCAGCTCCAGCTGCATGCCATAGTAAATAACTGCCCAAATTAAGACCTACATACAGTGCCTAAATAATAGCACCACAGTAGCTGACCCATAATGATAGCAAAATAATATTAAAACCATAAACATAACATAGTACATAATGCTGCTGACCCAACAATTTTGTCAAAATAATTATTCAAGGTGCTTATTATGGTCTCTGTAGGATTTTCAATATTTTATATACTTGCACGCAGCCTGGGGCTATGTTGGTCTGTTTTTTTTTAGCAGTTTTTTTTATTTTGCTTGCAAAGAAAAGCAAGTGTCCAGCGCAAATCCTCATCCAATTTCCCCTGCACAGCCAGGCTGTCGGTGCAACAAGCCAGTAGAAACAAAAAGGAATGACCAGCAACAGTGTGTAGGGTGCAGGTGCTTCTTTATTAAATCCCAGGATAAAATACACAAGCAGATACAGGTGCAAACTAGTTTCAGGCCTTAAGGGCTCTTAAGGCTCAGTCATGTTTTCTTTGTTGCTTTTGATCTATTTTTTGTCAAAATTTTCAGCCAATTTTGAGTAATAAAACATAATTTTATGACTCAATAAATGGCAAGAAACACTGTTTATGAACATAATTTTACGTCTAAGTTTGTGTTTAGCTCTGGATTAGTGAAGATCCGTCATTCACCCTGTTAATTTTCCACGGCAGTTCAATATCCACAGCATCGGGAGGCAGTCTGTTGGTGCTCAGCATAGCAATAATGTGCAAATAGATAATCCACAAGAAAGAAATATTTTATGGCACTCACCGATGATCTTTTGTAGCTTTTATTAGTGCTTCATAGCACACATATCAAATTGCATGTGTACACATTAAAAGCAACTTCAGTGATCTGATGCTTCATCAGTGCCTAAAGGAAGTTTATGCAAGTGCACATATAATATACTCCCCCCATGGCAATCAAAAGGCAGATACGCCATTTAGTAAAATACATAGGTCAAATCATGAAAGTCTTATTAAATACTGTAGATATACTGATCAATAGAAAGAGGACAGATCACTTTTATCATTCGGACCAAGAGCACCCAGTTCGTTTAAATTTAGGATCCATCCTGACTCTGTATGTAAAAGATACTATTTATACCATTGTCAGGAGGAATGAAACATTGTAATCCCATGAATTTCAAAGCTGACATATTACTATCATGAACCTCATTCAGATGTTTTATTAGTCTCAGTGCTTGTTTCCCTGTTTGTACGGAATGTAGATGCTCGCAGATATAGAAAAATTGGGCACATTAGACAATAAAGTTGGGACAACAAGTCGTAAATTATTTAGAGGAATGACAGACAGATTCTAAATAAATATTACCATCTGTGGACAGGAGATGACAGTAGAGCAATGTCCGTACTTTTGATTGACTTGTGGTGCAATACCATTTACTAAGTGGTAGATCTATTTTTCCTGAAATCTTCTCCTTACAAGTTCTTCACATAGATTTCTGCTTTTACTAAACAGAGGAACTGAAAGCTAAAACACTACATAGATCAGGTAACATAGGACACTGTTCACACTGGAAAACAGAACAAACAAACTGGACACCCCACTCCACAAGAGGAGTAGCCATTATAATAAAGCTAAATAGACTACTGGCCAGCAAGCACACACCACCATGTGATCAGGATGCTGACCCAGTAGGAAACAGAAATATAATACATGAAACATCAGAACCAGATGAGTCTAAATAGACTCCAGGATACCAAACAGGAATTATTACATACAGAGCACACGTAAAACTAGACTAGACTAACACAGTGTGAACATAGACTAAGCAGAAAGGACATACTGATCCTAAACAAATGTAACAGACTAAAATCTAGAAAACTATACTCGACTCTTAGTACATCAGGGCCAATGTGCAGTCAATTTTGCGGAATTTCCAAGCAGAATATTTTCGTGAAATTCCGCTTGGAAATTCTGTCGTGTCAACATAACCAAACAGGTTATCTGTCCCTAATATGTGCCAATTCTGTCTAATAGAAACATGGACTTTATCAGCTATGGGGCTAAATTCCATTGAAAAAACACATCTGTTTTCAGGTCTAAATTTGTAGTTGTATTATCAATTCATGATTACTACAAAAACATGGACAACTGTTTATTAAAAGGAACCTGACATCAGTTTTTATGTTGCCCAAACCACGGGCAGCCAAGAACACATACATGCAGTGCATGTGAGAACACTGTGAGTCCAATACATATGGGCTTACAGATTAATCATAGTTAAAAAATGCTACTAGGACACAGGTAACTTGTCGGGGGAGGGGGGGGGGAGGTCAGTGAATCCTGGTAGCTGCTTCCAACACTGAATCCCTGATGCATCTCTCCTTATCTGTGCATAGGGAGAAATGCATCACTCAGCGATTGCAGGCGACCACAGGGAACCACAGCCCCTATGACTAGTTACCCGGGTCCTGGCAGCATTTTTAAACTATGATTACTCTGAAACGCTGATGTTATCAGAGTAGTTCAGAGTGTGCTGTCTGCACTGTTTTATGGTGTCTGAGGTTTGGGCATGCTGGGGCTGGAGAAAAAAAATGATAGTAGTTACCCACTTGTTCCCCTGCAGTTACCGATGCAGCTTCCATTTTGGCCTCTTCTGGTTTCCTATTGCTCCTGTCTTCTGTCTGCTTCCATGATGAGAGGTCATAGCGGGGCATGCCTACTCAGCCAATCACTGGCCAGGACACCAATAAATGATAAATGAGGGTATTGTCTTAGTGCGTAAAAAAATATGACCATAAAACATTAATGTCCTTATTTTCAACCATATATTGGTTGTAAATAAGAAATCGGCTGTTTTTTTATTTTTTTTTTATGGACCAACACCTGGAAATATGGCTGTAAATAAAATATGGATCCATTTTTTACTTATGCTGTGTAAACATACCCTGAGAGTTACCATTAATATAATTAGAATATTTATCCGACTGCCCTGTGGGGTGAGAAATGAATTTCTTACCAAGAGAATAGTGTTTTTTTTTTGTTTAGTTTTTACTAAAATATAGCTAAACTCCTAAAAATGGTATTAAATTATTGTTTATACAAAGAAAATAGGTTATTATAAAAAATGATATTCTAGGAAAACACAACGTGTATTGTGGGTAAATTGTTTGAAGGACTTATAAGGGATTACATACAGGAATACATAGGGGATAATTGTATTATAAGTGATAGCCAGCATGGGTTTACTAAGGATAGAAGTTGTCAAACCAATCTAATTTGCTTTTATGAAGAGGTGAGTAGAAGCCTTGACAGAGGAATGGCTGTGGATATAGTGTTTCTGGATTTTGCTAAAGCGTTTGATACTGTCCCTCATAGACGTCTGACAGGTAAGTTAAGGTCTTTGGGTTTGGAAATTTTAGTTTGTAACTGGATTGAACACTGACTCATGGATCGTACCCAGAGAGTGGTGGTCAATGATTCGTACTCTGATTGGTCCCCGGTTATTAGTGGTGTACCCCAAGGTTCAGTACTGGGACCGCTGTTGTTTAATTTATTTATCAATGATATAGAGGATGGTATTAACAGCTCTGTTTCTATCTTTGCAGATGACACCAAGCTTTGTAGCACGGTACAGTCTATAGAGGATGTGCATAAGTTACAAGATGACTTGGATAGACTAAGTGTCTGGGCATCCACTTGGCAAATGAGGTTCAATGTGGATAAATGTAAAGTTATGCATCTGGGTACTAATAACCTGAATGCATCGTATGTCTTAGGGGGGATTAAACTGGCAGAGTCACTGGTAGAGAAGGATCTGGGTGTACTTGTAGATCACAGACTACAGAATAGCATGCAATGTCAGGCTGCTGCTTCCAAAGCCGGCAGGATATTGTCATGTATCAAAAGAGGCATGGACTCAAGGGACAGGGACATAATACTCCCCCTTTATAAAGCATTGGTACGGCCTCACCTGGAATATGCTGTTCAGTTTTGGTCACCTGTCCATAAAAGGGACACTGCGGAGTTGGAAAGGGTGCAGAGACGCGCGACTAAACTAATATGGGGCTTGGAACATCTTAGCTATGAGGAGCGATTAAAGGAGTTACAATTGTTTAGTCTTGAGAAGAGACGTTTAAGGGGGGATATGATAAACGTATATAAGTATATTAATGGCCCATACAAAAAATATGGAGAAAAACTGTTCCAGGTTAAACCCCCCCAAAGGACGAGGGGGCACTCCCTCCGTCTGGAGAAAAAAAAGTTTAGTCTCAAGGGGCGACACGCCTTCTTTACCGTGAGGACTGTGAATTTATGGAACGGTCTACCTCAGGAACTGGTCACAGCAGGAACAATTAACAGCTTTAAAACAGGATTAGATACATTCCTGGAACAAAATAAGATTAATGCTTATGAAGAAATATAAAATCTCATCCCTTCCCCAATATCGCGCCACACCCCTACCCCTTAATTCCCTGGTTGAACTTGATGGACATATGTCTTTTTTCGACCGTACTAACTATGTAACTATGTAACTATGTAACAACGCACCAATACAATCCCATTTTCAAAGTGGAATTAAACATACCTTATAAATAAATAGAATGGAACTCTTCATATTTTATAATTTGTATAAAGTCTTATATAAGCAAAATATGGTCGGATAAGCATTACCTTCAGCTAGTCACATTTACATTTCTTTATCATTATTGCTGTACTATAGCAATATACATTCAATTGTAGCAATGTTATTTATAATTTTAATGCTTATTTAATGGTACTCACTCAGTGTCAGCTTCTTAATCTTCATAGAACAATGATGATACATGGAGAACAATAAAGAAGCACCTACACACCAAAGAGACACATTTCAGATTATTGCCAAATAAACACTTTTCTCATGCTTCAACCATATTTACAGTCATACACTAGGATTTCAGTGCCTTGAAAAACAGATGAAAATAAAGCTCTGTTTGTGATTCATAGATATTTACAGTCTTTATTTTTCATTTACAACTCTTCTCTTTACATAGTCATGTTCTTTTTTTTCAAACTCGAGTGAAAGCATTATAACATTGAAGTATTTATTGGCAGTTCACCACTTAAAGGGGTACTCCGAGGGAAAACTTTTTTTTAAATCAATTGGTGCCAGAAAGATAAACAGATTTGTAAATTACTTCTATTAAAAAATCTTAATCTTTCCTGTACTTTTTAGCTGCTGAATACTAGAGAGGAAATTATTTTCTTTTTGGAACACAGAGCTCTCTGCTGACATCACGAGCACAGTGCTCTCTGCTGACAACTCTGTCCATTTTAGAAACTGTCCAGAACAGCTTATGTTTGCTATGGGGATTTTCTCCTACTCTGGATAGTTCTTAAAATGGACAGAGATGTCAGCAGAGAGCACTGTGGTAATGATGTCAGCAGAGAGCTCTGTGTTCCAAAAATAAAAGAATTTCAATTTCCTCTGTAGTATTCAGCAGCAATAATATTGGTAGGATAAGTAGTACTGGAAGGTTTACGATAATAAGTACTGGAAGGATTACGATTTTTTGAGAGAAGTAATTTACAAATCTGTTTAACTTTCTGGCACCAGTTGATTAAATAAAAAAAGTTTTCCACCAGAGTACCCCTTTAAGGACCAAGCCCATTAAGGACCAAGCCCCTTTAAGGACCAAGCCCATTTTCCCCTCTTGGGGACGCAGGGCGTATGCATACACCCTGCATCCCCAGGCCTTAATGACTCAGGGCGTACCTGTACGCCCTGGTCCCGTTTATCGGGTTTAAACCGTTCTCACCAGCAGAGAACGGGTTAAACCCAGTGGATC